>NC_054401.1:4423424-4734138 GCF_017976425.1 Toxotes jaculatrix | reverse complement strand
TCTTCAGAGGGAGAGACTGGGTTTGGGTCAGAGAGATGGACGAACATGTTTGTTTGCTTTGGTCTTTTCACAGGATTTGTTGACAGTAGAAAAATATGAAATCATACCAGTCACATCTTTGAAAGATACTGAATTTATTTTTGAAAGAATCTTGGAGACCAAGATGTAATTCAGTCCACCATATCAGTGTTTTGTACAGTCAGTGTACAGCAAGTGAGTGGCAGCCAGAAGCAACACAGTCTGTATACAAACATGGCAGGTCTGTGCATTTACCACTTAAAATGTAAAAGCCTTTCCTTGTCTTTGGTCCAAAAGAGCTTTTACTCATCCACTCATTCTCTTGTTACGTTTTCTCTCTCTCTCTCTCTCTCTCTCTCTCTCTCTCGCTCTCTCTCGCTCTCTGTCACTCGGTGGTGTCACCCACCACTAAGGGTCTGAAGAAGTGCAGCTTCTCTGAGATTCTTCCTCTCCGCATGTGTTTAACAGGGAATCACCAAAGGTAACGCTGTCCGGGGGAACCGCAAATGTCTGTACAAAACATGGTAATACATTGAGTACACATGTGAAAACTTTGACCTGGTGATAGCGCTAGAGAAAAAGTGAGGGGATATCCAGAACCATCGGAATTCAGGCTCTTGCCACCCTTAATATCTGTACCAGACTTGATGGCAATCTATCCTACAGTTGTTGAGATATTTAATTGAAAAATAAAGCTGACTACCACACGACAGCACATGGGACTTCATCCTCTGGGGCACCATGACTGTCTATACAAAATTTCAAATTACAAGCTTGGCACTGTAATTTTTAAGAAACTTCACTCAAACAGGAGGAAACTGGAACAGACTATTTAATCTGCAGTTTAATACACATTTAGCATTTAGTGAGTATATACCCAGTGCAATACTGGGGCTCACTGTTAATAGTTTTTGCATTTGCATGTTTGTGTGTGAGAGAATTTTGGACGCATGATGTCCAGAACTCTCTCTATGACTGGTAACATGGTCAAGCTTATAAAACAGGATGCAGCAGTGACTGTGTCTGTTCCCTGTGAGAGGAATCCTAACCAGTATATTTATCTTTGAGGTGACAGGGGGAGATTGAAGTGTTGCAATTAACCCCTTCTATGACCATCAGTCACTCTAATGCATAAAAATGGTAATCTAATTAAATACCCAGAGAAAAATGAGGCCATTATTATCTGTCAAATGTCCGCTATTTCCAAATGATCTGGGGTTGAAAGTTGTCACATGGCTCGTACAAAATTAGATTGTTTGTAAATGAATTGCGTTAACTGAAATAAGGACAAGGAGAGACAGAAATGAATATGAATATTTGGTAAACTGGCAGTCACATTTGTGTCTGCATCACTTGGAAATCAGGAGAGAAAAGACAGTATGCCATAATGCCATGTACAGAATTTTTTTATACAGTTGTTGAAAGTGATTAGCTGAAGTGTATAATATCTAAAACGTCCATGTCTGTAGAAGTATCAGCCATAACAAGTATGTTATGAAAAGCAGAAAAATATAATATTATGATTTAGTATTATTTATCATAATGTAAAAATAGGTGACATATTTTTCAGGTGGTGGATATCTCACTGAATAAAGCTCTTCACATCATGTCTCATATTCTTCTATTGTTTAGCGCAAACAATTTTCAATGGATGTTTTATTCTGGTTGTCAACTTTATAAAGTTAACACGGACCTCTGGAGGAAGTTGATGATGTGTGTGGGCGATGAATGTAAATTACTTGATTGGTTTTTGTTTTATCAGGACTTATTGTGTCCCGCCTCACTGCTGATTTATGGAGACTCCAGATAACAAGTGTTTGTGCTGCACTTTTCTGAGTTTTCCAAATTAATTTAACTAAGCAAAACATGTGGGTAACATATTTCTTTCCTCCTGTACTTTAACTTTTAGCTGGACATAAGGCAGACTCCATCACTACAGGAAAACCAGTACTGTACTTGTGCACAGCACCACACTCTCAGCTTATAAGTAATGCTGCTACTTTGACATGGTCACAATGACAATGCCAGGGGCAAAATCAAATTTAAATCACAAATCCACTTAGAAACGTTCTCAGGTAGAACATTTTGACTCATATTCCATTATTCTGTAATACTCTATTGTTAATAGCTCACAAATCGAAGGAAGAGGGCCGATCTGGTTTTGGTTCTTTCTCCTTGTCTGCGGTCTTGACCCGATCAAAGAGGTGGATCCACTTTGCTGCTAGCATGGTTTAAGAAATAAAGCATCCTTGTTGAGATGTTACAGGATATTGCAACCTGTTTGCATGATTTTATTTGAATGTGTTTGTTTTGCATGATTATGCTGTCTTGTCAAGTACACAGGAAATGCTTGCCATTCATTCATCCTTTAACCGCTCTGCCCAACGAGCTCGCAGACAGTTTTCCTGTGAATAAGCGCCTTGTTCCTCCGCCGTATTTGCTGAGCTAAGACCCAGAAAAAGGGGCGTAAAAGGAAGAGTAATTAAGCCACCGGATAATCCTGAAGACAGCGGCAAAAATGGCTACTCAGCTTATGGCCAGCAATTGTGGTCGGGACACTATGACCTTACTCATGTGCAGAGTGACTGAGAGGAATGGGGTGGGGCACAGAATTTGTCCCAAGGGTAAAAAAAAAAAAACTGGCTTCGCTCATTTAAAGAACATATGTGTGATGGACAGTGCCAGGTCTCTGCAGCAGGTTAATGTTAGCAGTTATAGGATTAGAGGCACTGTCAGTGATGCCACATCGAGTTCTGCTGCCGGCATGGTTTCACTTCATTTATAAACTCATATTGTTCTATGATGTGGGAAGTGCAAAGGTGTAGGTTTGGTTTCAGGATTAATAAATAAATATGTAAAGTAATATCTGCTTTTTCTTGTCTTTACTCATGTGATTCAAAGGAGTGAATAACATATATCATATCATATCATATGTATAAATTTATAATATTTTTACAGCACTGTTTAATGCCGGTGGGTTTTCTCCTCAGGCTGCAGGTACAACCATGTCTCTTAGAAATCACATTTCTATACAACTAAACTGCAACCTCAAATACATTTTGCAGAAAATGTACTTAGGACCTGATTTTGTTTTCTATAAATGTAATGTCCACAGACAATGTGTTTGTTTTCTGCCAGAATATCTGATCTTGCAGCAAATTAATCTACTTGTAGTGACTAGAACTAGAACACAATCTTTTGCTAAACTTAACTAAAATGCTTTTGTTGCCTGGACATTTTTTTTCAAAATGAAGCAAGAGATTTTTTCTTTTTGATTCCAAAACCTAACGCCTACTTTATCAACAGTTCAGCTGGGTTGATGTAAATTGTGCAAATGCAAATTGTGTGCGAGCATCTGTGAAGCTGACATCACTGTGTATGTTCCAGTGATGAAAAACAACAAACTCAGAGACCTGTACTGCTCTGCTTTCATTTCCTGTCATTAAATCATGCTCTGACTTCACACTGTTGAAAAACAGCTTATTTCAGATAGTGATTTTCCACAGCCATTAAATTCATAACTGACCTCCTAAGTCTCAACAATCATGAACCTTCCAACAATCAATTCTCCCAGGATGGAGAGCTCCATCCATCCATCCATCCATGCAGGAGGATGCTGCTACAGTAGTTTTAGTGCGAGCTGAATGCAAACAGACACCCGAGAGCTCTGACTTCTTGGCTCTGCTTGCACCTCGAGCTGCTGGTGGGACACCAGACCTCTCACCCGGGGGGAACAGATGAGATCTCCATCACCATATCACCATCTCCTCCTCTCATCATCATCAACACACACCCTTCACCCCCAACCCCTCCCTCTTCCCCTTCCTGAGGTGTCTGGTGACTCTGGCCCCTGTTATCTTGCCCCTCCCTTCATCGTGGAGGAGAGGAAGAGAGAGGGAGAAAGAGAGAGGCTGCAGCCCACTACCACCATGTCCCCAGAGGCCCCTTGCCTGCCTGCCTGCCTGCCTGCCCCTCCTGCTGCTCAGTACAGCTGTGGCTCAGTACCAGACCCTGACCAGCTGGGATCTCAACCCTGCCAGGGAGACAGGAGAGGAGTGTGTGAAAGCACCTCTCCTCGCTCACTCTTCATTAAGTGAACCACACAGACACTAACTCCAACTACAGCTGCCAAACCTCTCCACTGGTGTTGAGAAGATCCTCTTTTCAGCATGGCTGTGGCACCCCGGGCCCTGGCACTTCTACTGCCCCTGGTGCTCGCCCTGCTCAGCCTGGCTCCGGCGCCCACCTTGGGAGGATGTCCGTCAGCTTGCCGGTGCTCTTTTGCCATGCTGCAGTGTCTGGAGCCTGATGGTATCACCGGCATGCCGATTCTGGCAGTGCAGGAGAGCGAGAACGTGACGGAGATGTGAGTAAGACGTGTCACCTGCTCTGCATGTGCCTCTCAATGAGCATTAGTGTTTCAGATGGGCTCACATGGCTTTGTTTCGTTGGTTTGCCAAGCTTGATTTTCTGTTCCGTTCATCCCTCTGGGTTGGCGCTGAATTTGTACAGAGTCTCAGTGGCGGAGTTTAATGGAGTATTTGTAACTGCTTTCATGTTTAAACTGAAGTTTCAGGTTTGGAAAATAATGATTCTGGGTTTTTCGCAGTTGTGCAGGACAGTATGTTAATGTAAACGAGGTGTTAAATGGCTTTTCAGTCACTGATAAGATTTTCCGGATGAGTGATACAGAAGCAGAAGGCTCAGATGGATGAAGATGACGCTGTTGCGTTGACTGTATCATCTTAGGTTGTGCAGCTACAACGTTGCTTTCAGTTGCTGTGGCTGAGAAGAACATGTGCTCCTCTGCACGCTGTGGGTGATTTAATGTTTTCTTAAGTTGGAATGCAGATATGTCTTTGTTTATTTCTTCTATAGGTGTGATGCCAGCACAGTGTATTTGTCCAGTTGTGTTTACCACTAAACAATGTTGATGTCTCACCAAAGTCATACAGCGAAGTATTGGGCAGCATCTGCCTTGAGACCTTCAAGATCACAATCAGCGAACATTGTCTTTGAGTTGTTGTTTATTTCTTATTATTTGAGATGCGTTAGCTTGGCAGTAATGTTGTCCCATTGGTTATTGGAAATCAATTATGGATTGGCACTGACAAAAACTGGCCTTAAGTGACAGGAACTGATGTCCTATCATGCAGTGAACGTCAATGTGTGGCCTCATCATTTAGACACAGTTCCATAAACTTTGAGTTCTGCTGCTCTGGTGTCGTTTCTGTCTCAGCAAAGTATACCATAAAATCATTTTAAAACCATACATCATGAATTAAAGATTTGATTCACAGTAGTGAATCTTAAATTTTTCTCTAGAACACCAGGTACTGACAAATATCAATCAACGTCATCATATCACATAAAGTTTTAATTTTAGTTTTGAAAAAAGCATCTTTAGGCTCAACTGATCTGCTTCACCAGGAGTGTGTGGGTGTGGTTTGATCAGGGTTGAGTCCTAAAATGTTGGAAAAACTATTTTTAATTTAATGTGCAGATACAAAATAATTATCAAAGGATAGGGCCACAAACTATGGAAACATAAAACTCTACTACTCATGGCAGTTGTGGCAACGTTTAAGCAGTTTGTGACAAAGTTTGTCTCTTCATCTGCTCCCACTTATCTATGCTGGTGACCTTTTTTGAACGTTTAAGGACCAGATACATGTGTATGATGTTGTTGAGATTAATAAACCATTGCTTCATGTACCATAGTTGAAACCCACATGCTGTAATTGAGATGCAAGTATTTTTCAATTTTTGAGGCTCAAACGTAAATTCCCTTCGTGATGAACGAGCTGATGACCGGCCCGTTCCACTGAGGTTGTCCTGACCTTATTTATGTTCCTTTGCTGTGGTTCAACCGGCGCTCAACGGAAGAAATTAGAAAAACGGCTGATCGTTAATGCTGTCGTTTGGAGGGTAGTTGATGTTGGCAGTCCTTTGCAGCTATACATGTCACACTTTTCATGATCACATGGCTGATGGACAGACAATCCCTGGGCAAATGTGTTTGAATAAAACTCATGTAAGTCATTGCTCAGATGAACAGAGCTTTCTCACTCAGCAGCAGCGTGTCTGCAGCAGATGACTGTTATTTAACATTGGCTTTTTAAAACTTTGTATGGAAAAAGAAGTAGAAACTGACCACCTGTGATTTAAAGAGGGCTGCTGTATTATTATGCAACCCACCATCAACTCCAACATGGAAAACTAAATGTCAGTCTCCGCACCACCACGCTGTTCTCTCATTGTTCCTGTCCCCGGATCTGAGCAATTAGCACTTGTTAAAAAGGAACTACATTTGTGAAACGCTATTTCAGTGTAGTAAATCTACCGTTGCTCTCTACCTCTATTCACCTATACCCCACTCTCCTCCTATTTCCCTCGCCCTCTCTCTTTTTTTTTCTCCCTTTTCTCCCCCCACCACTCTCTCTCTCTCTCTTACCTCAGAGGTATTTCCTTGTACCTGCAGTTAAGTATGGCTCATGGAGCTCAGGGCGAGGCTTGACATTCTCTCTCAACCATTCAATCAATAAGTGAGCGGCTCTTTCTCTGCTTCCGTTTACCGCGGTGCTCTACATGCCAGCAAACAACAACACTCACCGTATTGGCAGTGCAAGGGAATACAGCCGATGTGCGGAACAAACATGGGGCCATTAACTGAGGAACAGGGCCCGAAATTCATCATACGCTGAGTTATAAATTCAATTTTGTGAATTGCCAGTCAATGCCCCCCACCCGGGAACAATAGATGATATACAACCTACTTGGCTCAATTCAATAAGTAAAGGCGATGGGTGATCCTGGGCCCACCTGCCCTGTAATCACATTATTGCTGTGTGGGTCAATCAGACATGAATAAAAAGGTTTGTGTGTTGCAGCTGACAAACAGAGAACTGGAGGGTTGAAACAATGCCACATGCTGAAAGTGGCTGTCATCATGTAGAAATTACTGCAGGTATTTTTTTTTTTTCTGGCAAATGCTCTATAGACTATAATATCATGGGGATAAAATGCTATGCTACTTTATTCTTCTATTTCAATACATTTCAGAGTTAAATATGTCACTTTTTACTGCGTTTATTTCATAGCTAAAGCTGCTCGTTATATTGTAGATTACAGATAGATTTTACGCTGAAACCTTGAGTTTATGAAATATGATGTAGTTATAGATTTAATTACTCAGATGTACATAAAAACGAGCTCCGCCTCAACTAGCTGCAAAATTAAAGTGCTGCTTACATAATACGTCAATAATAACATTCCAGTTATATGATATACAGTGTCGTAATATAACACTGACAGGAGCATATTTGTCAGGAATTCTTCCTTCACCATTGCTAAGTGTCTGTCCATGAGTGAAGCACATGTACTCAAGTACTAGACTTACACACAGTTTTGAGGTCATTGTACTTTATTATTTCCATTTCATCGTCCCACTTTGTGGTCAAATTGCTGTTTCATAGTGATACACTTGTGCTGGACAAGCTGGACCTGTTTACTGCTAAATTTAAATACATGACATGTACCTCCACTCATAAATGTGTTTTGTTTATTGTTGCTTGGGTGTTTGACCTTCACTGTGCAGAATAATGTATGAACAGAGTTTGGCTCTCAGTTTTTACAGTCATCTGTAAAAGTGCTTTTGTTGAATCTTAGTTAAAGTCATGTCTGTACAAGTGGGTTTTTCGAGGCGGCAGAAGACATATTGTGTCCAGCCACACAGTGTGTCCACAGATCTCAGGGAGCACTACTACACATGTGAAAACGTTGAATAAAGGTGTTTGTGGCTTCAGAGGAAGCTGTGTGAAATGGAAAACATAGTAGCTGCTACTAGAGTAACAAGCCCAACTGTACAACCCAGCTGTCCCCAGTTGAGTTGCATTGTGGGTAATGTTGGTGCCAGGTTTTGAGAAGAAATTAATGTAATAAAAAAGACAATATCTCTATTTCTGCTGCATTGACATACATACATATGACAAGACTATCACTGCTATGTCAAAATAAAAGCATGCTCAAGAAGCAAAGATATTTTTAATTTTGAAAAAGAAAGATAAAATTCTAACCACGTTTTTATTTTATTCATATATTCAGGATTTTAGTTTTGTAAATAAAATGTGTTAGGGTTTCTTTACTTCTTCAGTGCATTCATGAAAATGTTCTGCAACAATAAAATTCCTGCCTTCAAGTCAGACTGCAGCAAAATCGCTGTTAAGTATGCCATGCTCTTCTTGTTGACCTTAAAATATCTTAATGTTTGCTAAATGAAATTCATGCACCAGGATATTTTGTGTCATAGAGAGCAACAAAGACACTCACATGGATAAGATCCCTCGATATTTGAATCTAGTGAATCTAATCCTTTCAGAAACACTCATTAAAAGCAGTGTCCTCCTGAGCTAAATGGACAACATTCATACATAGGACTGGAGAGGTGGAGGAGGACAGAGAATGGGGTGGACAGTTTGCTTCAGCGAGATCCTTGGTAGGTCCGATCAAGCCATCTATTCAAACTTCTCATAAAAAGGGCTTGCTGTCCTTGCGCTGAGTGCTGAATTGATCGACAGCTCACAAGTTATTCTGAGGTAGGCTGTGTCTGGAAAAGTGGAAAATGACTCATTGAGAAGAATTTCCCATCAGCCTCATCTACCCAGCATCTCTTAAGGTTTTTTTTTTTTTTTCCACACAAACAGTAGATTGAGTCCAGATATGAGCTTTGTGGTTGATGGGTCCCTGGACATCTCGACTGGTTTTGTTATCTGTTGTTAGTTTGTTCAGTGGATGTGAGGAAGGTCAGGCACATGTCAATGGGGTTGAAAGTAGCTGCTAGCCTCCTTCTTTTATTCCATCATCATAATTTTGTATCCCACTTGATCTCAGGGTTACGTGCGTTTCTTCCCATCCTCTTTTCTTGTTGTTCCTCTCCACTCTGAATAACGGTGCCTTTAAAAAGGGGTTAACGGTCTAAGTAATTAGCTGCTGTGTCTGTTTTCTATTTTATTCATTCAGAGTTTAAGTGAACATCTAGCTACACAGTAAATGACTGAAGGTTACAATAAAATGTATGTATTTACCTTACAACTCTCTCCCTCTCTCTCCCTCCCTCCCTCCCTCCCTTTTTTTCCAGTTACATAGAAAACCAAGCAGGCCTGGAGAATATAACAGAATTTGATCTTGTTAACTACCGAGAGCTGAAGAACCTGTAAGTAACACTGTTCTCACAACTTTACGACAAAGACACATGTTCCAGCAATTCATGCTTCCAGACTTGCACATTGTTGTATAGTTCTAATGCACTATGCAGAGGACTGTTTGTTCTGTAAGGGCATTCCTCAATACAAAATGTCATTCCACACAATTGACCCCCTTCACAATCTCACAAACTATGCAAGTAAGCTTATTTATGAAGCACTTTTCAAGAACAGACGACCTAAAGTGCTTTACAATAAGGAGAAGAATCAAATAAAAGCTAATGTCGTTTGTCAGAGACACACTTTTCTTGGCCTTGGAAGTAAAGCTGTTACTGTTATATATTATTATATTGTTAGTATAAATACAAAGAAGCTCAGTTTACAGTGTGTGTTCTGTCATGTGTGCTTGTTAGTGCCTGAGTATTTATGTGCTAAGGTCTTTCTCTGTGCATCCTTTTGTGTAAATCTGTGTCTGTATGTCTGTAAGTGTGTGTGTGTGTGTGTGTGTGTGTGTGTGTGTGTGTGTGTGTGTGTGTGTGTGTGTGTGTGTGTGTGTGTGTGTGTGTGTGTGTGTGTGTGTGTGTGGAGGTAAAACAACCACTGTAACATATACCATTCAGTCTTGTTTATAAAGGCAAATGCAGCATGTCAAAGGAGTAAAATTCCCTACAATGATTTCTGTTGCTCTCGACTGACGTTTCTCTCTTTTGTGTCTCTGTTATTTTCAGCCTCCATCTCGCTCTCTGTATTCTGTTTTCTTTCATTGTTTCCCTTTTTATTATTTCTTTCTCTCTCTCTCTCTCTTTTACCGCTTGAAGTGCATGAACAAGCATTAGCTAACACTGACAGACAATTACATGCTGCATGAAAATTATACGCCACTTTTATTATTCTATTAGTGGCATTCAGGCAAACATGGATTACTGAACAGTCCTGCAGACCAGAGCCACGGAGGGTACAACGGGTCAAGTTGTCCTTGACTATTTTATTCAATTTAATTTTGTCATCATTTTAATTCTTCTCATAATTGTGTTTTCAAATATCCAGTGTTTCTTTGCCATGAAGCTGCTGCGACACTAAAAAAAAAAAGAGAGAGTGTGTGTGTGTGTGTGTGCGGGTGTGTGTGTGTGCGTGTGTGTGTGTGTGTGTGTGTGTGTGTGTGTGTGTGTGTGTGTGTGTGTGTGTGTGTGTGTGTTTAGTATTTGTATCTTTGTGAGAACCAGTTTCAGTTTTACAGTAGAAAAGTGAGGACATTTTGGCTTCACTTCCCTGGTGTGTAATCAAGTCTTAACTCCTCAAAATGCTGTTTGGGGGTTAAGAATACTTCAACTGATTAATCCTCACAAGTATACCTGTACAAATGTGTATGTGTGTGTGTAGGTGTGTGTGTGTGTTCATGTTTATGTTTTTCTTTTTTCTGATCATGGAATTCTGGGGCTGGGCCGTCATTTCTTGTACCATCTCTTTTTCTTTCTCACAGTCTTTCTCTGGAGTTCTTCCAGCTGGGTCCTCATGCAGCTCTATGTTATCTCCCACTGCTGCTGGTTTGATTTTGTTGGTCTCTGCTTTGTGCTCCTCCAACTGGGCTCGAAGGGAAGCCTGGGACCTTTCCACAGTCCTCTTTGCGTTTCCTTCATCTTGCTCAATCTCTGCTGCAGCTTCTCAGTTTGAACCCTCTCAGATATAAGATCATTCTGCAGTTCTTCTGCCTTTGAGGTAGCCTCAAACTCTGCAGTCTGGTTCTCAAAAAGCTCCACATTGAGGCAGTGAGTGTTCATCTCCATGTAGTTTTCGGACACTGCTTGCCGCTGCTTTTCAACACGGACCTTGAACTTCATTGCCACCACTTCATTGTGAAGGGCCTTTTTTTTCTCTCCGCATTGCTTCAGATTTGAAGGTCCTTGGTTTTGGATGCCTGCTGCTCAAGATAACCCTGACCCCTCTGCAGGATCATCCTGGTCTCTCTGAGCTGGTGCTGCAGATTGTCTTTATTACTCTGTGAGGAGTGGACATGTTTAGTGTGTGTGAACCTCATCCAGTGGGGCTGGATGAGGTTGTCCTTCAGCTCACACCTTCCAGGCAACAAGGTCTTGTACTGTAAATTATTTTGTTTGTTCAACTTATAAGGTAAAGCTTTTCCACAAGATTTTGGACCCTGGCTGCAGGGATTTGCTTTTATTTAATCACAAGAACAGTAGTGAGGTTGGCCGCTGATGTTAGGTGATAATTTATGGCTCGCAGTTGCCATTCCAGTTCTTACCGTAGGTGTTGGATGAGGTTGAGATCAGATCTCTTATTTCTTTTTGGACCTGGCTTTGTGCACAGGGGCACTGTGGTGTTTAAAGAGCTATTCCACAAAGTTGGAAACACATTGTTGTCTAAAATATCACGGTATCATGTAATGTTTGCTATCTGAAAAAGTATCTGAAAGCAGCTGGTTAAACATCTCGCTTATACACTATTGGAGAAACTTAAACTTGTGTGAGATAGATAAAAGATACTTTGATTTATATCTAACAAGCTCACTTTTATCTGCAATGTTTAGTCAGATAACTGATTAGTTGGTCGCCAGAAAATTAATCTGCAAATATTATAATAATAGATTAATCTTTTAGGAAGGATGGGAAGGAAAAATGGGTGGTTTCTATGAACATGAATTGAAGATTTTGGGGTTTTGGAGTCTTGGCTGCACAAAATGAGCAACATGAATATTTCATCTTGGGCTTTGGGCATTTGGGAGGGGCGTCTTTCACAGTTTTTCACAGAAAAAATAACCTGCAGATTAATCAATAACAGTAACAGTTCAACCCCTGCTTCTTTCTGTCTCACACAAACTCACACAAGTTTCAGTATTTGGTTTTACTTGCATGTTGAAAATTGAAAAGAGAAAAACAAACTGAGTATTTTTGTTGTTATTTATGTTTATTGTGCTTTCTCCCCCTCTCCAGCACAGTCACATCATGTAAGCTGAGGCTCATCTCTGCCAATGCCTTCCAATACAACCTCAAGCTCCAGTATGTGTAAGTGTCCTTGTCAATACGAAAGGATTGTCTTCCCCGTGTCATGTTTTGACTCATGTGTGTGAGTCAGCCTATTTGTCGCTGTCAGTCAGTGCTCGGTTGGCCCTTTAATACTGCACATGTCACATAAAGTGACAGGTACATTTCTCAGAATCACAGTGACTCAGTCGCTGGTTCAGATAGGTGCAGGAGCTGGGGAATTTGTGAAATGGTGAAAGTGATGATGATGGTGAAAAACATAACATTCATTCGTTTGATGCCGGTTCCTATGGTAAAAATTCCGGCAAGTTTAGACAAATTGGTACAACTATACAATACGGAATACTGAGTATTTGTTTTTTTTTTTTTAACTTTTATGACATTTTCAATAGACTAATTTGCCACTGATGCATTAACCAATCAACTAGTCAATTAATTCTGCTGTCCCTGTCAAAAACAAGATTTTTTTCCACTATTTTCTTCAAATCTGTAACGTACTGTACCACAGAAATCAACATCACTGTATGAAAGTAAAAATCTATCCAATAGTAACCACTTCCTTTTTCAACAACCATGTTTTTTTAAAGTTACATCATGGCAGTTCTTTCAGTCTTTACATTTCTGAGCAGTCTGTCGTTACAAATCTGACCCAACAATAAATATAAAGACTTATCGACTGGAACCATCAGCTCTGTCTATTCATCAGCAGCTGACCCCTTATCTCCACCATCTTGTCCTCATCGTTTTACTGAGCGTGTGCGACATGTCCAATGTTGTTTATCTGAAAGACAAGTGGGTTTTGAGGACCAGAGATGGGGTGGTGGTGGCGAGGTAGGCGGGGTGAGCTCGAGAAATTGGAGAAGACATCCACCAGTCACCTTTTACTCGCTCACTTTGGCGGATTATCGACAACTGATGCATAATAAATACACTCCACTAAGGGTCCATTATCACTTAATCAATATTTCACTGTGGAGGGAGGGGGCGGGCTGGAGTTGGGTGGAGTATAGAAGCTTCTGGGTGACAGATGTATTTTTGAAATTAAGACGAACTGGCTATAACCAAACCGAGCAGTAAACATGGTCAGCTTTCTTTTCCTTTCAAGCTTTCCTTGTGCTCTCGTCCTCATCCACAAACCCCCTGGAACTCAATCATCTTTCATAGAAAGACATTCAGGTCTAAAGAATGGCTAAAAGAGAATGAGCTTCTATTCCCGGCTCTGCTCTCCCCCTGTGGACCCGGGGAGGAATTGAGCTGGTAATGGATAAGCCCCAATGGCTAACCCATCTGACATGAACTTTTGGGAGCAAGGAAAACAAATAATTGAACCCTTGGCCCTGCCAGAGTGAATATGTATTGGCTTCCGTGTGTGTGCTCCCCAGTGTGGCTTTTTGTCATCTTCTGAGGGAGGTTTATTTACAGCCTGGCTTCTTGGCTGTCTGAGGATCATCTGAGAGCCACTGTGATGATATTTTAGTGGCCTGAGAGGATTGACAAAAGGAAATGCAGAGTTCATCTATCATAGCATTATTATCATAGCTTGCCATACATCATTTTAGATGTAGGCTTACATTAATCACCATATTTAGAGATTAAATTCTTTAAATATTTGTAGTGTCTCAGAGAATACAGAATAGTTGTCAAGATGTTTCACTAAAAGCCAAAAATGTCTTTTAGCTGGTGGCACTACAGGAAAAGTCAGGGGATCACCAAAGTCCATAGGATTCATGTCTGGGGGCCATGAATGTCGATAGAAAATGTAATGACAGTCCATTCAGTAGATGTTGAGATGTTTTAGTCTCTTGAAAGATGAACATTACCACCCCTAGAGCCACACAGCCAGCATGACTAAAAACCTATAGCAGGTGGTGTCTCTGTGGTTTTAATATAAACTGCAGAGACACCACCTATAAAATGCAGTTCGGTGGAGTGTTTCAGCCAGTGTTGACGAGCGGTGGACTTCCTCCGAGAACTGTTTGCGACTCTGGACTAATCACCTAATGTACTGAACACTAAGCAAACACTGAGAGTTGTGCCGGGGGTGTTTGTGAATGTGGCTCCTGGCTGGTGTGAAATACTTGCCAAGGTAATTGATCAGAACCCATTTGGATGCATTAACGTTTTCCACTGAGAGTAATTCAAAGCAGGTAAGCATTGTTCTGAAAGTGAGCAATCAAATCACAGTGTGACTCAACTGCAAACCAGGACTGGATTACAACAATGAAAAGAACGTTTTTATTTGAATTTTTCTGTGATTCAGTCTGAGAATAATTTTTACTTTTCTGAAATATTTGTACTGTTTTTCAAAGCAACGTTTAAGCAGAACTCATTTCAGATACACTACCAAGGTTCTGTTACCCTATTGTGTGTATGTGGTGGTAAATAACAAGTTTCAACAGATCCTCTGTTCAGGTGGTTATTTCCTGTCGTGCTAACTCTTAAATTGTGTAAAAACGGCTGTTTGTTCCATTAGAAAAGTAAAATTGTAGCAAAGCAAAGGTACCGCATGTAAAAAGCTTTCACAAACTAGGTACTAAACAGGTTAAATTACTGTTGTGTTACATATAGTGGCAGAGAATAATGTGTCTTCTCTCTGTGTTTTATAGGAACCTGGCATCGAACTTTCTCGAACACATCTCCTGGAGGGTGTTTCATTTTCTACCTTTGCTCAACCTGTGAGTCCCTGTTACTGAGAATGAGGATCGTCTCATTCATTCATTTAATTAGGTCAGGGTAGGAGGAAATAATGTTACTGACTGGGTTGTATATCAACAGATGGGGCAAAAGAAAAAAAACCCCAGACATGACAAACTTGAAACTTGAAGGACACAGGCATGGAAACAGACAAACCGACAAGAACGCAAGAAAACGACGAGACTTAAATACACAAGGCAATGGGCAACAGGTGAAACCAATTAGGGCGGGGCAGACAATCACAAATGGAGGGAAACAAGACAAAGACAGGAAGTAGAACAAGACAAGATACACAAGGGCCATGATTTCAAAATAAAGCAGGAACTATAAACAAAACTTACCAAACTAAAGAAGAGTTCAAAAGTCCACAAAAGAGTTCAAAACCTAACAAAAGGGTTCTGAAAACAGTCCCCTTAGGGGCTAGTCATGACAGCTGGTGTAGACTTGTAAAGTCTTATAGCCCAGATTACTTCGTCTGGCTGAACTGAAAGCGTAAAATGTATGTTTTTATTCACTGTGCACAGGAAGGAGAAGTTTTTTCAGTTCTAAAACAAGACAAACTTGCAAATACAAATAGGCTTCTGTGCTGTAAACTGCAATTAATGTGTGCATCTACTTTAAAGTACAAAAATGGCAGGTAAAAATAGAAAAGATGCAAGGTAAGATGAAAGATGAATCACTAATTTAGGAGGCCTTTGAATGCTCTTGTGGTCTTGTATTATTGTGCTTTCACCACACTTTAACCAAGGTTAATTCACTGGGGAACATACTTTGGGGGGTATTAAAAAAGAAACTACTGCTGCCTTTTGCAGTTTGATTGGCAGCACTCTTTTCAGTGCACTTTTTCATAGGTTATGGCTCTTAAGGTTTTTGAAAGCTCATAGAAAATCAAATAATTTTCAAAGGTATCTTAAATTAGAGGATGTGAAAGGTTATTTTCTACCTAAAAGTAAAATTCTTCAAGGATTTAAATTATATCCAAATTTTACATATTTCTTATGAAATAAACTGATGTTAGTGGTTATAAAAGGAAACAATTTGAGATGTTATTCCACCCTAACCATATTGTTTATACATTACAGTGAGCCAATACTGTTTAACCTCTTCCATAAAGAGAGGATAAATGCATCAGTTTGTCTGTGGAAATTGTATTTATAATGTTTGATGGTTGAAGCTCTTGTCTGTACGAAAGAAATAAAAACCTGAATTTGCGGATAATAATTTTTTCATGTTTTTTCCTCAGGGTTTTGAGGGACAACCCTCTCGTTTGCTCATGTGATCTCTACTGGCTGCAGCAGTGGCAGCGTAGTGAACGCGGCGACCTGGACAACCAAATGTTGTCTTGTTTCTCTGACAACCAGGAAGTACCCCTCAACTCTCTGGTGATTGACAACTGCAGTGAGTTTCATTTTGATATCAGTTTTAATAGTACTATTAGTATTAGTTTTAGTGCTACTCAACATGCATTGCTAATTGTAAAAACACTGATGATTAAATTTTAAACGTGTCTAAAGCCCATTCTGCTTCTATAAAATGTATGCCATGAATACTTTTTATTTAACAGTTAACGCCATAAAAAGTGCAGTTAACAGAAAAAAAAAAAAAAAATCAAATCAAATTTGGTGTGACCATCCTTTGCCTTTGAAACAGCACAATTGTTCCACTTGGCAGGTACGTTGTTCCAAGCCTCCATTGTGGTGCTACGAGATGGAAAAGACTATAAACATCTACCTAAAACCTTTGCCCAGTACTGCATATGCAGAGTTTGATGCTAAAAGGCTTTGTTCACTTGAACAATAATGAAAAATATGAATATATGAGATTTTTCTTTATTTTAAAACATGTCTGGTGGGGATCATCAAATATTTCATCGTAAAGTTCATTAAATTTTACAGTCTTGATGATGATGATGTGGTTTAGTGAATATTTGAGATGATGAAGCTTTATCCAGGAAAAATAAAAATCATTTACTGTTTCTACTATGTGTATTAATGCCTCCAACAAGCAGGTGCAGTGAAATGCAGGGAAAAATTGGCTCAGAATTGTTGCCTTAATCACATATAGTAGGAACATCTTGTTGCCAGGAGACATATGAGTGAGTTTTTGGCCCTGTGCTGCTTTTCTGAACTGATAAAAAAAAAGCTCAGCTCACTTGTACCCTCTCATTAGTGACCTGTTCTCATTACTATATCCTCATGTTTTCTTCTGTTGCTTGCAGGTCTGCCTGTGGTGGCTATTTATTCCTCCAAAGACAAGATTCAAGAAGGAGGCAACCTGACATTAGAATGTGACGTGACAGGAAGTCCCACTCCCAATGTGAGATGGCGAACTGATGAGCTCCACTCTCCCTTCTTTACGGAGGTAGTGAAAAAAATTCTGTACATGTATGTGGTCTACTTTTTCTTGTCTACAAATACAAAAACAACAATAAATTGATTCTACCAGCAGCTATTGTCTGTGTAGCCAAAAATTGTATTTCTCTGTGCCACAGAGCTCCATTACCGGTTTGTTATATTGTCATGGGATTTGTTGACAATAACAAAGATATAGAATAACACCAGACTTATCCTTTAATCTTCTTTAACCTTTGTACAACTGCCACCGTGCCTCCTTCCACTCCCTGTTCGTTGTAGAACTGAGTTTGAATTCTTGTGTGTCTATTAGCACTAAGTGGTCCCCAGACCACATTATCAGAGACCTAAAATCCCCTGACTAGAGGCTCCTATCAATCCCCAGATCCAGGACTCAGGGTAGCCATCCCAAAGCCGTGGAATTCCCTCCCCCCTTTCCATTTGATTACACTTTTGCTGCTTTGAGGATTCTAGTTTAAAAATATGTTTTCCATTACTGGCGTTTATTTTTTTCTACTTTCTTTTTTGGCCACGTTTCTAGGACCTGGTTGTCAGTGTGTATTTTATTTTACCATTTTCTCACTGCTGTGGAAAGCTTTTCAGACCGACAGTGTTGTCTTTAAAGTGATCTAAATAAGGTTCAGTTGGCTTCTGTAATTTATTGATCTACAGTAGAGTAAATTGGATCACTCTTCATCCCTCTTACCTGTATAACTCTAAGCAATCCAGTGGTAGTTGTGCAGCTGTGACCCGGCTGGATTAACCTCCTCTGCTCTTTGTTTGCCCTGTCGGCTGCTGCAGGAGAGAATCTGGGGCTCCACATTAAAGCTGATCCTGTACCTCGCCAACGTTTCCTCCAAAGACAACCTGCGCAATCTCACTTGCGAGGCAGAGAACCAGGCTGGGCCCAGGGAGGATATGGTGCAACTGGACATTGAGTGTAAGTGCCTGCAAAATAAAACCACACTCCTGAAAGCTCGCAGGCTTAATACAAGTCGTCGGGCTTAATGGAGGCTAGGGCGAGAGCACACTGGGGCCATTTTTCTAGTGCAGGCAGGGTGGACAGCCAGAGAAAAGAAAAATGCACTGCGCTGATTTCTTCTAAATGCCCCTTGTACAAATACGAGTATGTACCCACCATGCCTCTAATGGAGTTCTCTGTCATCTGCCACTCACTCTGGCGACTGGTGAAAAGTGTTAAAATAATATGAGTGAAGTGCTGCAGGTATGGCTTGCCATTTAATGCAGGGATACAATGAGAGGACAAAGGAAAGTGAACTTACCTCTCCTTGCTCTCAAAGTACTCCTTCACCTCATATACACTGTACTTCTAAATTACACTTGCAGCTTGACCCAGGAGGTTTACTGTTATTTTCTCTTTGCACTAATGCATCTGGAAGTTGAGGCACACGGAAGAGTGACAGCACCCAGTGGTCCCACAGAAAACACAGTCAGACGCATTAGCGATACATTACTGACAATACTGCCCAAACAATATCATATATCACCAACTCAGTGACACTCATTAGAAAATAAAGCCAAAAAGAGCGAAGGCGCCAATCAGCTGAAGCCAATGCACGAGCATCAAGGGACAGATAATGAACATCAGGAAAAAAGGGGCTGATAACCCGTGCGAATATCTGATTTGAGCCTGTGCTAATGGACTTTTCCCTCCTACTCCGGAAAACCGCTTCATCCGCAGTGATTGGCAGTCTGTAAATGCGTTAGTGCAGCTAATCTATCAACATCAGCCCCCCTGGTGGACGGACACTCGTTAACCGCTAGCCCTTTAATTACTCTTAATTACCTCCCAGAACAGTGGGTGTTTACTGCTGAGTGGCTCTCTGTGCCATTGATTCATTGCACTCGTGTAGCTTCCTTTTCATAAAAGAGCTTTTCTGAATCGTGTTTTTTGGAAAGTCCTTTTTTTTTTTTCCAACTTTAAAGTTTAAAGGTGAATTCAGAGCGTACATTTGATCAATATCCATAATCACAGAAGTGAACATTTTGTATGCAGAGGTTCTGATTAACTGTGAACCTGCCTGGAACAACGTCAGGAAACATTTTTCAAGATGTTCATTGTCTAATTCTGCAGTGAAGTCTGAGAACTGCCAGGCTCATTAAGCATAATTCTAGCCTTCATTTTAACCCCTGCAGTGAAATAGCTTGTGTAAGATTAGTAGAGGTCGCTAATGGATGATTAGTTAAATGTGATAAATAGCGCTAATTTTCGCTTAGTGTAACAGACTTTAGCCCTGAGTAAAGAGACATATGCCTCGGTATCCCCCTTAGCACAGCACTTTCTGAGGCCGGGTCACGGGTTAAGAGCAGCGGAATGGCCCGAGCCGAATGAGGGGTCTCTACACTTGAGAGTCGTGTTCGATCTAAATGAGGCCATTTCCTGTAACTTCACTTCCAGCCGAGCTTCCAGGTAGCTTTTGTGGTCAGGGTCCCACCGACGACCAGGATTCATTATTCATAGCAGGTCAGGACAGGTTTGCAGTACAGATGGAGAACATTGATTCATGGAAACTCAGAAGGAACCTAAGGGGCACTTGACTCACCTTTATGTTGTCTATGATCAAGGTGCACATTCAGCACAAACTTGAGTGTCTCTATTTTATGATACTTTATAAACTTCTCCTTCTCTACATTTATCTGACAACTATACTTAATAGTAACTTTTCAGATTGTTTTAAACTTTTACATTTTAAGTATATGAAGCAGTTAAAACTTCGTATCACTGATACGAGGAGGTAAAGAGAGTTACACTCCCAAATTTGTCATCTCCCAACAGTTCCAGTCAAAATCCTCTTCCTGAGAGACGCTGTCCAGCAGCATTTTTGGTGTTTCCCCTTTGCTGTGGACGGCAACCCTGAACCAAACATCACCTGGCTGTACAATGGCAAAACACTGAAGGAGACCCCATATACATACACCCAGTTCATCACCGACTCATCAGACGGATCAGTGAAACACGGTTGTCTCTTCCTCAACAAGCCCACGCACATCAACAACGGCTACTACACTCTGATTGTGCAGAACAGACTGGGAAGGGATGAGGCCACCGCCACTGGCATGTTTATGGACAACCCGTTCGACCCGCTCGATCCTGAGGGGATCATTCCTGGTAAGTTCCTGAAATTGTTTTGTAGCGGCAGGATGTTTTTTCCGAGCAGTGCGCCATAACAAAACAGAGGAGGCCATTAGGGCGGCTGAAGGAGAAATTTATCTAAATATCTTATAATTCTAACACTGCTTGGTCCAGTGTTGAAACAGTTAATTGGTAACTCTTTACATTAAGGTCCACAACATATGGAGTTGTTATATTGAAAGAGATTGTGTGTGAATGCTTGTCCCTAAATAGTGAGTATAACCTTGAACAGCGCAGGTTGTATCATTGTATATACTCACCGTGCCTTCATAAAAGTGTTTGTGCTCTCACTTCCCACATGCCAGTCCTTGATGTGGATCCAAGTAAGTCTTTGATTGATTTAGATTCTCCTAAACATGTCAGCATGTCCCCTGTAAACCACATGGATCCGGTGTGAGATTTTTCTTTAACAAATCTTGTTCATTTCTACCCCTCAGTTCCCACCAACAAATCAGACATGGATGTCACAGAGAACCCAGAGAGTCGAGTGTTTGTGGTACGTCCGTGCTTCGTCATTCCCACTACAAAATGTAATGACTGTCACATCAATAATGCTGCTGAGTGTGACTCTGTCTGCTTGTCTTTGTTTGAACAGGTGTCTGTAGCTGTGGGTCTTGCTGTGTTTGCCTGCACTTTTCTCCTCATCATGGTTTTGGTCATTAACAAGTGCGGCCAGCATTCCAAGTTCGGTATTCACCGTAAGTTGGTATTCACCTCTATAGCTCAGTAATTAACATGTTAAATCTGGTTTGCTGAACACAACCTAACTGTAAAAATCTTCTCAGCAAGAAAGAGCATAAGCTAATTTCCCAAAATGTTGAACTGTTTCAAAGAAATCGTCCCTGAGTATGCACATGTTGGATCCTTATTTAAGGATGTTTTTGCAGTTGTTATGAAATGCTCTTACAGCTCTCTGTCTGATGTTTATATCTTTTTTTTTTACCATCATTTTATGAAGTTCACATTTAACTGCCCAGGCAGCACTCAGTTTCCAGACATTATGAATAAAAATAGAAGAAGTGCTGTAATATCTACAAATGTGATAGATGTGAAAAATGCCCATGTTAAAGGAATAGTTTGACATTGTGGGAAATACATTTGCTTCTTATTTATTACACTTATTTCATGTCTGTGAGACAAATATGAAGCTACAGCCAGCAGCCAGCTAGCTTAGCTTAGCATTAAGACTGGAAAGACGGGGACACAGCTAGCCTTTGTCAAAGATCATTTAGAGGAGCTGTAGTGGTGCTGGTGGGCAGATTGAGAAATTTCCCTATCTGTCTGTTGCTGTGCTCACGTGATGAAAGGGCTCTAAACCAGTAGAACACATCGTCTCAGCCCAGAACCACATCTGAAAACGCATATTTGAGCGGGAATGAGCCATAATCAAACGTTCTGCCAAATTATTGTTTCAAGTCGCAGATGGTTCTGTCAGGCTCTCAGAGGGTAATGCACACGAGAGACTGACTAATATAGGATTTCCACTCGGCTGTAACTTCTGCACACAGGCAGCCGCTGTGTCGGCCGGGCTAAAGTGCCTTAATTACTGCATGAGAACGGCGGCAGAAACCTCCCTTGGCCACCGCCACGTGGTGAGGGCCATTAAAGAAGATGGATGGATGGATGGATGGATGGATGGAGGAACTGCTAGACGTGATAAAGCTCCACTCAGACCCCACCCCCAATACACACACACACACATATACATACATCTACCCTTCTCACTCTCAAAGTGCCTAAGTGGGCCTGATTGCCTAAGTGGACCCTGCTCCCTGTTTCCTTCCCTCCATTGCCTCTCTCTTTGTTGTTCCATTTTCTACCGTGTTGGACTCTGGGGGTTCTGTGGTTTGCCTTGCTGAGTGGGGTTTTACAATTTGGGCCCCACTTGTTTGGCTTTTAATACGCACCGTAGTCAGGAGTTGCTAACCATTCAGGCTTCCTATATGGTCGTTTTTTTCAGTTCAATGTGGCCTGATTGCTGCTTGGTTGATGATGGTGATTATTAGAGCTTGTCATCATCTGTCACCATGGTACCAACAAATGTGCAACCAAGTTGGTAGCGGAGAGCGTCGATTCCTCGAAGGGGAAAAATTGGTTCTGAATTACTTCTTTTGATGGCCACTGCAATCACAAATGGTTGAAGACTGATTAGGTGTTACATATCTCTCAGTTTTCCTTGTTTGTGTCCCTCCCCGTTTCATTAGGTTCATCAGTTTTGGGTACAGAGGATGACCTGGCCGTGTCACTTCGTTTCATGAACTTTGGAACCAGCCCGCCTTCCTCAGATGAAGACTCGGGTTTATCCAGCTTTGTAGAGAATCCACAGTACTTCTGCGGCATCATCAAGGACAAAGACATGTGTGAGTCCCATCGCTTACCTTGTTTCTACTCTGCTGACCCTTGGTAGTTTGTTACTGAATCCCCTCTCAAAAATCCACTCTCAAAAAATTTAATGAGATTTCAATGTCTTGATTGTTGCTGTTTTTATTTACACCGGAGATTTTTTCATGCGGGGCGTTTTGATCACTCTTGTTGCTTATTTGTTTATTTATGTTAACTTCTGAAATATTTCTATTCAATTGGCTGTTGCTGTTACTGTTGTATTTGCCTGATGATTACAATAAGCACTAAAGAAACTTCAGAAAGAACAGCAATGTACAAAGAACGTGAGTGGTGAAACGTGATTAACTTTTACTATAAATAAAACATCTGATGTTCAAATCTTCCCAGGTGTTTTCACCCAGCTTTTCAAACCTTTTCTGTATTTTATGATCAGGCGTCCAGCACATTAAACGACAGGACATTGTGTTGAAGTGGGAGCTGGGTGAGGGAGCGTTTGGCAAAGTCTACCTGGCAGAGTGTGCCAACCTGAGCCCCGACAGCGACAAGATGCTGGTCGCCATCAAGGTAAGTAACTCTTACAAGCTCCTCTCCACTGTTTCAAAAGCAATTTCACTGTTAATGTATTTTTATTCCCTCTAAACTTCGGCAGCATTAGTGAAACCATGTCGGCTGTCAGTGTGAGGTCCAAGCAGCAATGGAGAGATTAAGTAGGAACACTTACTGTAGAATTTGCTCAAAGTCCACGGGTAAAAATAACTATGAAATTATGTACTAAGCAAAAGCTAAATTTTATTATTACAGCTACAGTGAGGAAAGGTTAGAGAATAACAGTACCTGAATTTTTAAAACAAAAAACTCATTTCTCTGTATGAACTGCAAAACTGCCAGTGCTTTCCTAAAAATATGCTTGTCACCCCCCATCTCTCACCCTTCATTTTCTGTCAGCGCTCTACTCTTCACTCTTCACAAAAATAAATACTTAAAAAACTTAAAGTTAAGTACTCAATAAACCTACTTTGCTACTACACTGGCGAGAATAAAAGTAAACGCACAGCACTTATACTTAAATCTTCCGTACAGTGAAATAACATCCTGCGGTTTCAGAGCGAGATGTCTTTGTTAAAGGACAGTCAGGTGGTTTAATATGCGGCTCATGTTACAACAGGTTAATGCAAACCACAGTGAATAAAAACAAGACGATTAATCTTTATCATCCCATTAATCAGACACATGCTTTTATTGCAACACATCATCGCTCATGAGCCGGAGGTGCAACAACAAATTCTGGGTCCCAGTTAACAAAACTAATTCAAAACATACACACTACACAGTTTCCTGTTATACTTTTCAGCTTTTGTTGCTTTGAATGTTAATTTAAAGATACATAAAATTAACATTTGACTTTGAGCCCAACAACCAAAAAGTGCTGCAAAAAAGATCTGCAAGATTGGAGACTCTAACGAGGTCTCTGTTATGACAACTTAACTTTATTTCAGTATATGACATAAATATTCATTGGATATGTGTGTTTATATATAAACACATATTCTTCCCATTTTCTCTCCCATTATCTTTAAATCCTTCAAATCTAATTCTCAGATTCTTTCTCATCGTACCAGAGAGTCTGACCACCCTCATTTTCCCGTCTACTTAACAAAGCATGGTGTCAGAGAGGGAGGGCAAAAAAGAAAGGGACTCAAATGCACGACTCGAGTACACAGGGAAAAAGCAGTCCAAAATCAGGCAGAGGGATCAAAATCGTAAGGCAAAGGCAAAAACCGCAAGGAAAACAAACCAGGTCAAAACACACAGGGAGTAACACAAGGAACAAATGCTGGAACACTTGGCTTTACAGACAAAGACGATCTGGCAGAGAACAAAGCGGAGACCAAGACTTAAATACACTAGGAGGCGGGGAAACAATTAGACACAGGTGCAACACATTAAGGGCGTAACAGGTAATCACAGAGGCGAGAAACAAAGGAGGACAGGAAGTGAACTACAAAAAAGACAAAGGGGTTAGCAATTTCAAAGTAAAACAGGAAACTAACTAAACTATCAAGGAACAGACAGACAAACAGGACCTGACTCAGGAGCTGGATGTGACACATGGCCCATTATTGTGGTGTATAGATCTGAAATACTGCGGTTCACATTGGTAACTTTTGAAAAATTTAAAAAGAATTTGTCATCATATTTCATTCATGATGTCTAATTAGTCTGTGATTAAGATTAATTCTTATTTCCTTTACTTTTTATACATGACTGTTTCTGTGTTATTATTGTTTATCTTCCTCCCTTTTTGAGGGGAGGTCCACTGTATAAGCCTAAAGTCTTCTGTTGTGTTTATAGCATGTTTATGTAAAAGTATGACCCTTTTGTGGTGACAGACTCTGAAGGACGCCAATGAGTCGACCCGGCAAGACTTCCAGAGGGAGGCGGAGCTGCTGACGGTGCTCCAACATCAGCACATTGTGCGATTCTATGGTGTCTGTACAGATGGAGAGCCACTGGCCATGGTGTTTGAATACATGAGGCACGGAGACCTCAATCGCTTTCTCAGGTATGTGGTAGAGCATCTCATGACGACCTCCTCATCTCAATAACTCAGTAAAACTCACAGATGAAAAGCTGTTGAAGTTTTGCCAAATGTGCGTCAAAGGTAAGATTTTCTCCACAAACTGTTTTCAAGCACCAGTATCACAAACAGTTCTGCTCCTTTTCTGCAGCAGACAAGCTCAGGTGTAATTAAAAACATTAACAAAGGCACTGTCATTTTCAAGTGCCCCAGGAAGCCATGACATTGTGACAGTGAACCACCATGACCAATACCAGGACCCTGAAACTGGAGCAGCTTAAATGGAATTCAGCCATTATTCATTTTATTATTTATTCCAAAGCTGAAGTGATTAGTCGATTAATCTATTAGGAAAAACCTGTAATGGTTTTGACATTTGAACTCCAAAATTCGCTGTTTCTAGCTTTGCAACATTGAATATTTAATATTTTTCTTAGTCTTCCATGATATTAAACTGAATATATTTGGTTTGAGGGACATTTTCCAATATTTTCATGTAATAATCAGCAGATTCACTGATTTTTAAAAAAAACATTAATAGCTGCAGCCTTAAGTTAACATTTAATAAATGCAGATATTGGAGATTTTACAGTGAGAGACTGTTGTTGCTGTTTTGTCGGTTCCTGTGTGTAAATGTTTTTAATCTCTGACACTTAAACAGCCGATGAAAGTAAGAATCACTGACGAGCACATGGGCGACTGCACTTCTTGAAGCTGCTATGAGCAGCAGAGTTTCTTTCAGGCAAAGCTGATGTGTGTTTAAAAGATAAACCCACTTAACTGACCTCAGTGGACCGTGTGGTTCCAGTGGTCACTCAGCATAGCTGGTGGATTTGATGTGTTTAAGTAGAAATGCATGAAGCATGAGGACAGCTGTGGAAGACTTTGTACTTCACTATTCAGACTGTTTTGATATTTTAGATGTTGCTGCTTTTCTTCCATCTCTGCACTTTAAGGTCTTGCGGGTCCCATTTGCATGGCTTTAAATTATCTGGCGACCTAGAGACTGCAAGTGATTGAAATTCCCTGGAAATGTGACATGTCTTTGATTTCAAATTACAAATTTAAAATAAATTCCCCACTATTTGTGACTAAAGTGATTCAAACTCTTTCTAATTTTAGCAATTACTTGTCTTTACTCCATATTTTATCTTCCCTTTTCTTCCACTTAGAATTTATATCATCCTAATGCTACAGAAAATGGAGGCTTCAGTGAAAAATATTTTGCTTTGCTAAATTAGAAATGGAAAAAATCTTGTTGCATCTCAGGCAGGTTTCATCTTTGGTCGCAAAGGTTATTCTGAGCATGTCACTGGGCAAATATATAATTTACAAGGTGTCCTCACATCATAATAGCAAATAGAGTGATTTTCAAATGTGGCAGGATTTTATTAGAATACTGATGGACACAGTAAATAACCAGATTCAGTACTTAAGAAGAAATAGCCAAGTTTCCTTGAACCATATATTGAACTAATGTGATATCTCGAGAAGGGGTTATGTAGCAAATTAGCCCATAACAACGCTTGAATTGTTGTGTGACGTGGTGACGGAAGAGATTCAAAACATGTTCTTTCAGTCATTTAAAGTGTAATTTAAAAACATCTAAGTTTAGAAACCTCTGGAGAGGCTGAGACAATGTTGATCTATTAGAGCTCACTTGGCACCTGGGAAACCATCTGACAAAACTATTAGAGCAGACGCAGTTGATGCTGTCTGCCAGGTGTCCTCCACAGGAGACAGATTGGGAATGAAAACACACACACACACAGGCATGCTCACAGACTTTGCCTGAGATATATGTTCACGAATGGATGGAAATCGCATTTCCAGCAGACAGAATGGGTGAAATGTCTGAGGGCCCCCACAATGCAGCTGCTTTCCCACCCTGCCACCTGCCTCTTAAACTAATAGTGATTGTATAGACAACTTCCTTTGTAAGGAGGGGGACAAAGTGGAGAGGAGAGATATTAGGATGGATGGAGACACATCATCTGTGATTTGCTCATTTAGGCTGGAGTTGGACGTGAGAGTGGGTGTTTATGATCCACAAGAACAACTGAGAGTCAATGTGCTCTGCATCTCTGAATTGCATTATTGCAAATCAATTGTAGGCGTATTACAAGCCTTATGTTTTCTATTAACCATCACTGTTAAATGGCTTTATTATGGAATGGTCACGCTGACCACATCTCTAATGCTCTCAAGAGCTCATACATGTCAGAAATGTTCAATCTGCAGATTGCATGCTGAGCTCATTGTCCTGGAGGTCAACTGAGGTTGATGCCATAGTTACCAACATATTGAGAAACCAACCCCACCGTTTGATTAATTTGAGCAGCCAATAGAAACAGAGAAGAACAGCAGAGGCCAGCATGTTCTGTTCTTTACATATGGAAATACATACAGTCGCCTTTACACTTCAAAGAGGTCAGGGGTTCAGCTACTAATGCTGGAAATAAAGGCAATTTGCCGCATATGATTATAACTCAACTGAACTGCTAAAAAAGATCTCTTGAATTTCTTGAAACAAGCATGCAAATTAGACAACTATTAACCTGTCTGAGCTCAAAAGTAGTTTAAAAAAAGCAATGAAGCTTCGGAAATTTGAAATAGTGCATTATGTGTAAGCTACGTCTTCATTAAAAAGTGTCCACTCCGTTGGTTTCAAGAATCTTCTATAACCAAGTGTAATTTTTTTTTCAGTGTTAAAGTACGATTACACAGTCACAGTGAAGCAATCATTAGCTTGTGACTCCTTGTGTCTAGTTGGGGCATTGTTTCATCTACTATATATAAAGTACATACAACTACCTCGTCCAGCTACAACAGTAAAATGCTGCTCATACAGTGTTGCATCAATATTAACAGTCCAATAATGTAATATATAATCACTAGTTTAATTTAAGTGAAAGCAATAGTCTTAATTGTAATGGAGTATTTCTACATTGTTGTATTAGTACTTTTACTTAAGGGTCTAAATGCTTCTTCCACCACTTCTTGGGTCTGATTTCCCCTTCTCATCTCACATGTTCCATAACAACTGTCTATAACAACTGTCTAAGAATAATATCCTTATGCTTTACATCATTACAGTGATGTGCATCAAGCAGCTTTGATCCAGAAACACTCTCTCATGTCTCCTGTGCCTGTAGAGCTCACGGCCCTGATGCTCGTATCCTGGAGGAGTCGAAGATGCCGCCGCTGGGTCAGTTAACTCTGCCTCAGATGCTGCACATTGCCGCCCAGATTGCCTCGGGCATGGTCTACCTGGCATCACTGCACTTTGTTCACCGTGACCTGGCAACCCGCAACTGTCTGGTGGGCGAGGGCCTGGTGGTCAAAATCGGAGACTTTGGCATGTCACGAGACATCTACAGCACAGACTACTATCGAGTAAGTGGCTGGAAAAGATGAGACTAGACTGTTTGTTGTTGTTTTTTTTTTTTTTTTGGCCTTTTGCCTTTGTTTTATTTTGTTATTGCAAAGCTTTCCATGAAGGAAGCTCTGCTGGCTTATCAGACACCAACCTTTAACGTTGTTTTTCCCATTAAACACTGTGTTTGGGATTTGTATCCTGTCGTTCTTTTATGGGCACTGTGAGTATTAAGAGTCAGATCGCCTGAATGTTTAGAGGTGCCTAACAAATAAATTCCTTTAGATATCTAATTAGCTGCAAATCAGCATGGTTTCTCCTTGTCCTGACACATGTGGCACTTCATAGTTTTCTGAAATGAGCCTGTAGTACATTTTGATCTGTTAATGTATGTTATCTAGTAACCTGTGAGAAACTGTGGAGAACTGCATTGCATTTATATTCCATTTGGTGAAGGTTTTCAGCCAAGCTGATAAATAGTACTGTGCTTGTTTGCATTTTTCAGTCTGAAAGGCCTTTGTGATTTGAGCCTGATTCTGATTTGCAGAGGTCATCTCTGTTACAGCATGATTTTGCTCTCAAACAGCTCTGAAACAGCATTTTTCATGCACTTCATTAAGGCAACGTCAATGGACAACTGCTTTGAGGACTCACATATTTAGCAAACATTACAAACCAAAGAGACTATCTAAGCTGATTTTAGTGGCTGTGAGTTCATTTTCTCTTTCGCACTGAATTAAAATCCTATGAACTGAAGCTTTTTTGGATGTTAAAACTCTTTTTGTCCAGAATGTCTGCTCTTCAGGTTAGTTACTGATAGTTCAAGGATGAAGAGGAAGAGGAATTTGTTTGAGATTTGCTTAAAAACTGTTTATGGTATTAAAGGATGGCATGTCTGTGTCAGAGAGGGAGGGCTCAGAAAGGGGACTCAAATGCACAACTTGAGTACACATGAATAAGAGGCAAAAGCTGGTCTTTACTCCAAACAAGGTTGGTACACAGAAAGGCAGTCCAAAATCAGGCAGAGGTATCAAAATCGTAAGGCAAAGGATAAAACCGCAAGGAGAACAAACCAGGTCAAAACACACAGGGAGTAACACAAACAAATGTTGGAACGCTTGACTACACAGACAAAAACGATCTGCCAGAGAACAAAGGGGAGACCAAGACTTAAATACACTAGGAGGCGGGGAAACAATTAGACACAGGTGCAACACATTAGGGGCGGGACAGGTAATCACAGAGGCGGGAAACAAAGGAAGACAAGAAGTGAATCTCCAAAAAAGACAAAGGGATCAGTAATTTCAAAGTAAAACAAAAAACTAACTAAACGTATCAAGGAACAAACAGACAAACAGGACCTGACTCAGGAGCTGGATGTGACAGTTTGTTTAATTCCATCAAAAGGCAAAAATGTTTTATTATGCTTTTATAATGTAAAATCAGGTGAAAGTGCTTTATATTCTCCTGCGTATTAACTTATATTGGATGTAGAGTTAGTACATGTTACCTATGTTGTCTTCTTTCTCAGGTGGGTGGACGCACCATGCTGCCAATCCGCTGGATGCCCCCGGAGAGCATCATGTACAGGAAGTTCACCACGGAGAGCGACATCTGGAGCTTTGGCGTGGTCCTCTGGGAAATCTTCACCTACGGCAAACAGCCCTGGTACCAGCTGTCCAACAGTGAGGTGGGTTGGGACAGAAAGTTATTCAGTGATTAAGGTGTTATTGTTTATTTGCACATGAGTAATTATTTTGTGTGGCCTTGTTGTGGATTTTTGTTTTCTCATTTTGTCAAGTGTCAGCTGATTTTTATCCCTCTTATTATCACCAGTCAGAGGAAAATTACACTTTATGAACATATTAAAAGATATATATATAACAAGATATAAGATGTTAACTGAGCATAGAAATGCTTGTATGTGGATGTTTCTACCTATGAACAGAGCCAGACTAGCTGATTCCTTATTTCCAGTCTTTGTGCTAAACTAAGCTAACTGACCATTTGCTGTGCATTTGTTTCCCAAAATGTTGAAATACTCCTTTAAGCTGCATTAGCGACATGTGAGGCAAGGTGAAAGGCAATTAAGGCGCCCCTGCTGCTGCAGTTTGCGTTAAAATTTGTCAGGTTAAAATTCAAGAAGGATAAACACCTGAAAACACAGACATGTCACTTACACTCTGTGAGGATAAAATTACCTCCATCATGATATGTCCATAAATCTGCTTAGAAATCATAGAACAAAGACGTTCCTTATAACTGCAGAACTCGCCTGAGAATTATTACGGTTATAAGTTTTCTCCAGCCTCAAAGAAATCCAGTGATATTCTTCCGTGTATTCATGAATTCCTCAAGAACAGGAAGTACTGGCAGCTCATTTGGCATACTTTCAATGGTGCCAACTTGCCAAAATATAAATAAATATAGGCAAAAACACAACAGGACATCAGTAAAGTTTTTTTTTTTATTTGTGTGGCCAGTGGGGAGAAAAACCTAGAGATAGTCCAAATTTCAGTTGACACGGGTGCTTACTCGCTGTTGTTGTCGTTGTTTAGGATTTCGCTCTTTGGTTTGAACTTTTCCTGTCAGGCATCAGAATTTATTTCAGCATGGGGTAATTGAATTTTATCTGAAAACCTCAATAAATGAAACTGAAACTACAGCAGGTAAAAGCTGCACATTATGCGTGAGTATGAGTACTTTAAACACTTTGAGTACATTTTCCTGGTTGTACTTATTACTTCTACTTAAGTAATATTTTCAACACATGACTTTTACTCATAAAGACTATTTTTCACAGTTTGGTAAAAGTACTTCTACCTGAGTAAAGGATCTGAATGCTTTCTCCACCATTGGCTTTCAACATTTTCATTGTAGTAGTAGATGCTTTGGAGCTTATGTTGCTGAAGTTTTACGCTGCTCTGCACTATGAAACTAATCAATAAGTTCATAGTAATTAAGGGCAGTCCAGTCTGGCCCTTTCAGCTGAAGCACCAAGAAGTGGGACTCCATTGCAACCACAACGGTGCTATTACAGCACAAAACCCTCTCTCCTTTCAAGAGAAGGGTAGATCACTTTTCCCTTGCACTCAATTCTAATCTCATTGGTTTTCATTTTTGCCCAAGGCCAATGAGCTGTAACCTTGTTAACCCAATCTGTCTCGGCCAATGAGGGACAGGTGAAATTATCATGTTGCCCAAACACAAAGTGGCGTAGATAAATCATCCCAAAATACTGACTCGGCAGCAGCCATTTTGGGCGGCCGTCATGAGTCTTCATGTTCAGCTGTGAGACTGACTGATGGCTCAGCGCTGACAGGCCTCTTCTGTTCATTGGATCAGGCCAAGGTTAACAATGGGGAAGAGACTGAGTCAGTGACCCTTCAAATGGAGAGCTCAGGGAAATCCTCTCTCTCATCCTCGACAGTGATTTATTCACTGAGCAGCAAGAGCGTGTGAACTCAATCAGTCATTGCAGCCATTAGTGTCTGAGCTAGAGGTTATTCGTATTTTGGCTGTGCTCATTTGTCCTCGAGGTCTCTGCTAATGGACACAGACTCTCCAAATCTGTAGATACCAAGGCTGCTGTGCAAAAAAAGCGTCGGCTTCCTGAAAAAAAAATAAAAAGATATTTGCCCTTGGTGCAGGAGAGAGATTTTGGTGATTCAGAAGTCTGTCTGAATGAATGTTAGAATACTCTGCCCCTTTGTCTGATCTAATACTGTACACACTTGTTACTGTCCTGTCATGGTGTGTGATGTTCTGCAGTGTGTAATTCTGTCACGTCGTGTGTGTTTTAATTGTGACATACCAAGGGGCTGCAGATAGAAATGAGCATGATGTTATTGTCCATGGTCCCTTTGAAGAGACTGTTTCTTGGGTTAAAAGTTGTTCCAAAGTCTGTTGATCCAGAGTAACAAGGACATTGCCTCAGGATTTTTTATGAAATGTAATTTTTTCACTGTTGTAAGTATCACAAAGAAAACCTTCCAGGCAGACATCTTAGAACCTTGACAAATAAAATGATAACTATTGCCACACCTGGCACAGATACTAAAGCTACTGATGAGGGATAAACGTAAAGATTGTCGTCATCGTTTGAGGTTTACAAACAGTATCTCCATTACAAAAAGTACTGGTATGTCCACCGTGCAAAGTAAAAAGTGAAAAAAGTAAAACGTAACAAATGTAACCAGCAAAATGAACCAGTGCAAATAGTTTTCAGTGCAAAATTAACAGTTTCAAGTCAGTGTATTAGGCTTACTGCAGCTTACTGCCATTATATCACTCACCAGTTCTTCTTTAGAAAAATCAGCATGTCTGCTTTTCAGGTGTCAGACAAGCTCGGTCCAGGCTAATATAGTATCCCCAGCTGGAGAAAATGTACGCTCTGAAGGTGTGGATGTTGCTTGCAAACAGAGATAACTTGCTGCCAAGTCAGAAAGCATTGGCAGAGCGTCCTTCATGCCTATACATATTTTGCATTGTGCGCTGTTAGCATCGATGCGGCTAAAATGGAGCCAAGCTCTAGCTCTTTTCCACATTTCACACGGATATGCACGTAGCTCAAACAAACGTAGCTAACAGCGTCGCGACAGCGTGAACTACGTAGCTCAAGCGACAGCCTGTCGCGTCGCGCGCATTGTTCTGACCGCAATCCGTGTAAAATGTGGAAAACACCTGGAGCGTGGCTTGGTGGGCGTGGCTTAAACTAGTGTTTTTCCTGGATGACTGGACACGGCCAATCACCGGCCCTTTTTTTGAGCTTGGCACGTCAGACATGCTGCAAGCTTATTGGCTCACTGACGTTGACGAGTTTAACCCATTAGGCATCGAAATTTGGTATCGAACTAAATTACATTTTTTGATACAAGATAGTATCGTGGAAATTCGGTCGTACCTTAGCTTACCTTAAGTATTTAATTTGATACCCAGCCCTACTGGTAAGTATGTTGATATTTTTTGTATATTAACTGCTAAAACAATACACTATGACATTTATTATGTGGTATTGATTTGGGCTTTAGTCTTCTTCTAAATCTCACACATCAAAGATCCTCAAAAATCCAGTATTGATGCCATTAAAAGTGCTGGATGTGAAGCAATACAATTTTTATTTTATGTTTTGAAATTTTTGACCATATCTTGTTACTCAATAGATCCTTTCGATATAGTCTTATTTGCAATTCCTACCCCTACAGGCCATCGAATGCATCACGCAGGGACGGGAACTGGAAAGGCCACGCACCTGCCCCAAGGAGGTGTACCTGTTGATGCAGGGCTGCTGGCAGAGAGAGCCCCAGCAGAGGATGGTCATCAAGGACATCCACAGCCGCCTGCTGGCCCTGGTCAAGAACCCACCCGTTTACCTGGATATCCTGGGATAAAGAGGCAGAGAGGCAACAGCGGAGCAGAAATCAGAGGCCGGGGAGGTTGGTGTTTTGATTTGAGACTTAAAACAACATCTTGTTTTAATTCCATTAGATTCCTCTTGGCTTAAGTTTAAAAGTCTAGTTTTTCTTTTATCCTTTCAACCAGTTCAGACCAGTAGGGAGGTAATTCCACCGTCCACCGGCCGTTCCAGCCTTGATGCTTTACGGACAGGACAAACACTTTGCAGCAACTTTTCCACTTCAATTTTGCCTTTTCCCACCTCCACCCTGACGCCTGTTCAATGCCCCGTCGTTCTCTGGAAACCTGTCAAATGTTTACCGAAGTGCTTAATGTTTATCTGAAGTGGGAGCTTGATGGTGGGACATGCATGGCTGAGCATTGGAGTAACAGTATATGGGCTTTACGTAGCTGGGAATGCGATTTCAGACGATGGCTTGTCGGGGATTTTTGGCTCTGAAGTCCCTGCTGAGGCTTGTGAGCTGAGCTGTGGTACATTTTGTGAAACTCTACCGCTGACACTTGTGTTGAAAGGCAATTAGAAAATGAAACAGATGATTACAAGAGAGGGCACTTCACATCATGAGTCAAAAGTGAATTACAGATCTGGGGACAGAAGCCAGTTATTTGTATAGTACAGTCAATGATTTTGGGTAAGTTTTGATATTGGAGGTTATTTAAAGGCTTTCAGTAAATGTATATAAGCTACGATGTACACTCAAAACCTTTGAAAGCTTGTTTGTTTCTCAAGTGTCAAATCAAGTGTATCATATGAATATTTTTCAAAAGCAAGAACAAAATGTCATATATTAGCAGTGAAAGTGTTTCCTGGTATGTTAACTACTGTGTTTACATTTAATGCTGTCAGTTTTGCTGTCAAATATGATGTGAAAAAAATATAATTACAAAAAAAAAAAAAATTTGAAGTTTGACTTCTGGCCTGCCTGTGAGACTGACTCAGGAGTTGCTTTTGTACAGATGTTAAACATGCTACTGTAACAACCTTAAAAATCAAAGTGAAATTTAGTATGGGGGGACAAAAGGGTGGGGAGGGGACACACTGAGATGGTTTTTAGAGGTAACAGATGGATTAAAGTGAGTGAAACTCCAGCAGGAGAGGGACAGATGGTGCTGAAACGGAGACTGGAGGTGAGGCCACCACCATGAAAAAAAAACAAAAAAACAAATGGGACATTTAGGAGGTGAAAGACTGAGTGTACAAACCATTGTGATGCCTTCTAGTGTAAATACTGAATGTACATACTCTGTATGTTTAAAATATATATATATCTTCATGTATTGTTACTCCAGCACTTTGTATATTCTGCCCTTAAAAAATAAACAAACTTGATTAAAAAAAAAAAAAAAAAAAGGTTGCAGCCTGCGCAGGAACATCCCTCATCATCAGTCAGTCAATCCATCATTATCGTATGCTTCAGAACGAACAATGATTTGGGATGCCGTCTGTACTTAAAGTTAGACATCTTAACAAGGCTATTCAAGAGCTTTCTATTATTTTGACGAACTAATCAGCAACCTGCGACGTCTCTACGGGATGCTCAGCAGACGGTTATTGAAATGGAATAATCAAGTTTCATATTGCCTTACCGCCGGCCCTCCAGCAAACAAACACCCTCCAAAACCAAGCCCCTCTTTCACTCTACCTCACACCACCACCACCACCAACCTCCTCCCTCCATCACTCTGTATGCAGAGCGTCTCCAGGGAGTGGTAATGGATTGTGAGTAATGCTATCATCCCCTTCTCTGTCTCTTTCTTTCTCTCTCTACCACCTCTGGTGTACAGGGGTGGGATGGGGGGGGGGTGGTGAAAACACTTGGAGGACTCGTGTCTGGCTTATTGTTTCTTCTTCTAGCACTCGAGCCTCCAGCCTGGTTAGATATGCAATATGACTATAATGAGAGCTGGAAATGAGGCCATTTTTAAAGTGGTACTCCTAATAGAGCTTTGCAGCGGGGAACTTTGCTTTTTAATCTTCCACCTAGTCGTATAATGCACAGGATATTGATTTCTTATGGTAATTATTTCTTCTGATTCATTTTAGCCTGTGTCTACTGCTAATAATAAATCACTGTTTGTTGCTATTCTTCCTATAAGGCATTGAAGACAATGACCCAGTAGGAAGAGAACCGCTGCACAAAATGTTCAAACTATTGGAGTCAAACCAAAGCAGACAAATCTATAAAATACTGTATTATTTTAAACTTGCAGTTTAGTGTCACAGATTTACCCATCATTGACAAACTGCACTGAAAAAATCCACATTTTACAAGTCAATAATAATAATAATAATAATAATAATAATAATAATAATAATGATAATAATAAAAAGATGCTACAGGAGGAATTTTGAATATTGAATTATTTTCTAGCAATGATTTGCTTTTTTTTTTTACAGTTTTATCTCAGGTTCTGACCCTTATTTCAAGGCTGCCTGACATAAAAGCATCTCCACTGGGAACAAGTGGCACAATCTTACGCCAGTGGTTCTCAATTTAAGAAAACTCAGGCTTGAAGGCCAAAAATTGGACTAAATTTCTTGTTAGACTGACCATTTTTTGCAGTGGGATATTTCACCCAAAGTCACCCAACAGTTGGTTTTCCTGCAGATGAATCTTTGGGGGGATTCACACACCGTTGCAGCTCTGCAGCTGCAGCCTTTTTTTTTTTTTTTTTTTTTTCCCCAATGGAAGCTGATCAGCAGTTAGAAGCGGGTAGGACACATTCTTGTTGTACTGCTCTGCCCTCTGCTGGTCACTCACATACACTACTCAGACTCAGACGTGTTGATAATGAAGAATCTGCACAAAAGTACTTTGCAAGGTTCTAGATAACAGACATTATTACAGGTTGCGTGTCTTCATGTTATACGCATGTATGTATGTAACAGCAGAGCTGCAACAATTAGTTGATAAAACAATTTGTCGATCAACAGAAAATTAATTGGCAACTATTTTAATTATCAGATCAATAATCAGATGATTGTTAAAGTTTTTTTTTTTATGCAAAAAATATGAAACATTTGCTGGATCCAGCTTCTTAAACATCAACAATTGAAGCTTTTCTTTGTTATACATGATAATAAAAAAATTGATTTGGGGTTTTGGACAAAACAGTTTAAGACATCACATTTCACTTTTTCTGTGATTTTTATATTTTTACACAAAACAATCAACAGGTTAATTATTAATGAAATTAGTCATTATCTGTTAGTATCTGATTAGGACTAGGAGTATTAGGAGTTTTTAGTATAACTTTAGCATCTTTAACCACAGGAAATTGGTTATTGATCAAGTGGTATGAATGTAAAACTGCATCGATCTGATTTAGGACATTTGAAATTATTCCAGTGGCAATTATTACATTTATAAAAGGCTTAATTTATTACACAGGTCTAGTAGAACAAAGTAGCAAATTACAAATTATACACAGAAAAGAACAAATAAGTATTTACACATTTTAAGAGCAGTTTGTAGTAATTTCTTTTTTCAGATAAGGAACAGAGCATTTTATCAAAAGAAAAGTTGCATGAAACGTTTTGTTAAAAAAGGCACCAGTAACTTTTTCAAAGCCAGTTTTTCACTTTTTTTTTGACACAGAAATATTATTGTTGTGTCAAATGGTTCATCCCACACTCGTCTTTGCTCTGTTTCACGTTATCAAACATCCTCCAATACACTGAAATAAAAAAAAAAACAAAAAACAAAAACAGAAAAAAAAAATTTCCACAAAAGAAGTGCCCAGTTTTCCTGATAATTACAGCCTGCATCAACTTGTCCACAAAGGAGTAAACCAACAAGGTTCAACAGTGATCTGGTCTGGAGAATTTCTGGATTTGTAATCGATTTGGTCAAAATAAATATTTAACTGCAATTCACAGAAGCAACATCAGCACTGATACCAAACAGATGAGAATGAAGGAGATGACAAAAAAAAAAACCCCAAAGGGAGAGAGAGAAAAAACACAGCCCAGAAATGAAGGAGTTTCAAACTAGTTTGGGTCGATAGGAACAAACCACATCAGAAGCCAGAAATGATGCAATTCCAAGAATCAACAGGGTCAAACCGAGGAACGCTGTAAGATGATGACTGTAGAGAAAATAAAAATCGATCAAAGCTCGGCAGGAGTGGAGATAAAACACAGGAGTCGTTGGAAACCACAGAGAGGGCAAATACTGCTCTGTTCTGTCTGTGATGTGACTTTTATGCTGTGCACACTAACCTTGAAAACATCTTAAACAATGCCCTAATACAAAAGTGTGTGTGTGTGTGTGTATGTGTGTGTGTGTGTACTTTGTAATTCTACACATTCACTATGCCGCCAACATTTCCACTTCAGCATCCAGCATGGACCTGTAACGCACCCCGTTCCCATCATATCACATACAATTCCCCTCTTATTAAAATCTCTACCAACACAGGTAAAACAGGAGTGCACGTGTGTGTGTGTGTGTGTTAGACACGTGTTCCCAGTGGGTTGTGTGTAAGTAAACTGGTGTTACTGGTGGAGTTACGTGTAAATCTGTGCCAGTAAATGCTTTGAAACATGTTTTATACATATGAGCCTTCCAAGCTGTGCATCAAGTAACATGAGCATTACTGAAATCTGTACCTACTGTGTTAGTGCTACAACAAAGATGTTTAGTCATGTGTCACACCCAGTTTCCTATTAAAACCCATTAAACACAGTCTATGGTCTCTGAACCACAGACTGCACAGTACTACTATGGCTGCTATGGCAACATTATTAGTGATCTATCTGATTTGTGCATCTTATCAAGTCACTTTTGTCCACTAATAAGTCTTATTTACTTGAAACAAAATCTGACATTGGAAATAGCCTGACAGAAAACATTAAGAACATTAATGAGTTTGAAACCAGAGAATAGAGAATGTTTAACATTTTTGCCTGAAAACTGATTCAAAAGATCTGTAAAAACAGTTGCAATAACTGATCTAATCTTTCAGGTCTAATACAGACGCTCATTTTTATCAAAATCCCCAAATAAGTTGATCAGTGCTGGAAACCTACAGAAATAACATTGTTCACTTGTTTTAAGGCTCAATAATGGTCAAAAATAACTTGGTAAAATGGACTTTTCAGTGTGAATCATCAATTTATTAAGAATTATAGTTGCCTTTTTTATAGTATGCTAGATACCCCCCCCCCCCCCCCCCCCCACCCAAAAAAAAAAGAAAAAAAAACACTCTTCTTCATTTCTATTTCTGCAACTAAAATAAGCAATAAATATCATAAAATTCTATAAATAGAGGACAATTATTATTTCAGTGGTAAATGTAAACAACAGTCTCCATAGGACAACAAGATAATGCAGTATATAAAGGAGTGTTACTGGTTTTTTGTTTTTTTTTTTAAACTGCTGCAACACCACAAGACCCCCACATTAATATGACCCCACACAATGATTAAATAGACTTTTTTTTCCTCACAATTTCTCTTAATTCCACCGATAATTGTTAGAAATTGCTGGAAATCTGACTGGAAATATGTAAATTTTTACAAAGTCGAATTGAAGCCAATGATTTTTTGTGTAATTATACATGATAGATGTTCAGAATGGATCTTATGATACGTGATGGAAGAACAAGAGAAAATGGTGCCATTTGTTCAGAACATAAAAATTGCTGAAGACCTTCAGGGGGCATGAGGCCACTATAGCGCTGCCATGGCAACACAGAGTTATAAAAATGGTACCTGTCTTTTAATCACCGCTGCACTAACTTTTCTCTTTTTTTTTTTTTTTTTTTTTTTTGCCCTGTTGAGGGCAGATTGTGGGGCTCATAATTAGGCAGGCAATCAGAAAAAGAACCACATTTGCCAGCAAATCAATTCCAGTCAGCGCAGAGTGGAATCAATAGGTGGATGTATAAGAGCTGGCAATCCAATCTGCATTATATTATGTTGAGTTGAATGAGGGTTGTCTACGCTGCTTTATACACAGAACAATCCCATGCTAACCAAGTAGTCCAGTTACAAAGAATATTTTCAATAAATCCTTAATGAAGTAAAGGATAGTCTGGCCTAGAACCAGCTAAAAAAAAGGATTATCAAAATATAATCCCTGCAAACTGTGACTTTTAATGTTTCCAGTTTGAGATTTAAACTTGCACTTGTAGTGATCTACTGTAAACACTGTAAACGAAGTGTAGGTCTACAATAAGGCACTTGTGTGTTGTGTTATTACAGCGTGCTTCCTTCAACCCAGAGCCTTTCTGAATGCTCATCAGGGACCGTTAAAAATAAATTAAAACAGACATTTGTAGACATGTTTTCAGCCCCTCACATACAAGCCTAATGTAGCATCAGAAAAAAGGCTTCAATAAATGTGACTGGGTCCTCAGCTTCTGAGTTAACACATGAACAAATACTTGTTAGGAAAATGCTTTAGCACTTAACATAATGTATCAAGAGCTTTATGTCTGAAGGATAAAACTGCTGGTGTTAAACAAGCACTTCTGTCATCTGTTAATAATCATCTCAAACAGCCCAAACCTTTCCTTTGGAAAGTGAATCAGCCGTTTTGTGGCTGAAGGTGGAAAACAAATCCTTACTGCTCCTTGCACTCGCATGTTGGTGTGTGCGGCTGGTTGGAGCTGCGGCGGGGTTTCCACAGCAGCGGGGCACTGAAAATACCGATAATGCCCAGGTTGAGGACGAGGCTGACGACCAGCACCCCGATGGTCCCCAGGAAGGAAGGCATCGCCCCGTGGGCCACGAGCCACGCCCTCCGCGACGTCATGTCTGCTATCACGCCCTCCATCTGGAAGTGGGTCCCTACCACAGCGCTGACGTGGAAGAGCTGGTGGCTGTGGCCTGTGTGACGATGAGAAGATGAGACAAGATTCAAAGTGTGAAACAGACAGGTGCGGAGCTAAAAATGAAATATGCACACAGCTTAATTTTTTACCTCATACACAATTTACCAAATGTAAATTCTGTTTTCAGTTAGAGCAGAAAAGGTAAGTCAGTCGATAGAAAATAAATCTGCAACTATTTTTATTTGGTTTCGATTACCTGTTTAAAGTCAGTTATAGAGCAAAAATACCAACTGTTTTCTGGTTCCAGCTTCTTAAACATAAGAATTTGCTTTCTCAAACGTAAGAATATAAGTTAGTTCCAGCCCTAATCTCAGCTATCAAGGTCTGGTAAAATTAATTTAAAAAATATTTAGTCTGGGGATAGAAGCAAGTTTCAAAACTAAGTGAGACACAGAGCATTTTTTTGTTTTCACCTTAAATCAAATTAATAACAATTAAGTTTTTGGCTTGGTGTTAAACTGTACTTTGTATTGGCTACTTTTATTGAGCTGTTTTTAACATCATCATCAAACAGTCTACTCTCAATGCACAATGCAGCTTCAATGCGCTTCCTCTGCATTTGGAAGCGTGTGAAACTCGGACATTTGTAGACAATGAAACCTGCGTGAAACCTCACCAAAATGAACAAAACAGTACAATAACCACAGAAACGAGCAGAAAAGTTTATACAAGTTTACACGCTAGCAAATCAAAAGCCTGTTTGATACTGGGCTGCGGTTTTGTGTCAATTGTCCAGTGGTCAGAAGGGAAAACATTCAAGAACAGGCAAAGACAAAAGACGGGAAAAATTAAGGTTATGGCCCCATGTGGGGGGTAAAAGCTCTCTAATGATACAGCTCTGTTAAAGTCATTGCATGATTTGAACACTGCCAGTTGTTTTCCTTTACATACATGTTCTTTTTCATACTTTTGATTCATAAAGTTACACTTGATCACATCTTGAAGGTGCCTAAAGAAAATGTGCTCATCTACAACTTCACTGCAGCTGTTTTGGATAAAATCTTACCCACATCTATTTCCATTCGTACTTTCTCACACAGTAAGGATAGAGGGTGATGCATTCACAGACAGTTTGCCTAAATTTCTTCTTGCTAAAATCAAGATTTGAAGCATTCGTCAGTGCACGCAACATCCACGAATGACATACCAAAGTAGTCAAATCGCCCTGGGGCCAACCTCTCCGGGAGGTGGGCGGTAAACAGGAAACAGGTGAGGAAGGCAAAGAGGAGGTGGTAACAGTGACTGGACACGGCGTCGCTTGGGCTGCAGCTTCCCCCACAGCACAGAAGGATCTATGCAGAGACAAACAGATTTTAAAATGGAATATATTCAGAAAACAATAGTGATCGATTACACTGTTACATAATTTCTGACCTAGTTAAGGATAAAAACTCCAAGACATGACTTGTGTATTGCACAAACAATTACAGTGATTAGGGGAATTAACCGATGGCAGCAATACATTTGTATTAGATTAGGGAAGGAAATCAGTTTTGGCGTTAGTGAGCCAAAGTCCTGCCAGAAGCACTAATCAGCTCTGCGCCTTTATGTAATAATAATACAAACACACAAACCAGTTAATTATGTGGCTTTTACAAAATACAGCGGCTCATGGGGTTTCAAATTCAGGCAGAGAAGAATGCAAGTGTGCACGACCAGTCCTAACACTCACCCTGTAAAACAGAGGGACAGTGTCAAATATAAAAGGGACAACAAACGCTCCTGTCCTTAGAGCTTTACTTCTCTGTGGGAATTGCAACTCCAGGAACCTGTGGAGACAGACAAAGGAAAGTAATCAATCATGTTTTGTACATTTTCACCTATACACGGCAAAAACATATGCAGAAACAAAAATATATTCTCCCCTCAATAAATGTGTAAATCCACTGGGTTTCAGTAACAGCACGGAGTTTTCAAATGTAAGGCTATTATTAGTAATCTTTAACTTCCCTGTCTTCTTACTCAAGTTAATATTAACTCATGACTTATATTAGCCTATTGGAAATGTTTTGGTTTTGGTGTAAATGTTGGCCAATGAGTAACAAGTAAGTCCAGCACAGAGTATCAGTCTCAAAAATCCAGTATTGGTCACACTTTATTTTTTACACTGTGCAAGTTAGTTTTTTTGTTTCAGCCTGCATATGATATCAAATAATTACTGTCACATTACAAGCTCAAGACCCTTTGACCCTAGTGTTGGCAGAGAGAGTTGATACTGACTCCATCTAAAGCTAGTAACATGCTCCAGGACTTCTCCTGTCATTGAGTGGCTGGAGTGGGTCACCATGTCTTTAAGAGCTGCTGAGACTAAAGGAATTTAATTCGTCTGAGTTTCAGTGGAAGGTTTAAGTGTCACATAACGGTGTAAATGCTGGTTCAGAGACTTTTCCATCCTGGCAAGAACCAAAGTCTGAGGGAAGCACTGAAACCTTGTATTTTCCTGGCATAGAGAAGTCACATTATATAACCTGCACTCAAAACAAAACTATTTGTCCTGACATCTACTTTCAACCAACCACAAGCCTCATGTTAAAGGGAGATTTAACTTCATGTTGTAGAGGATATAAATTACTTCTGAATCTCTGCCGGAGTGACTGTTGGGTTTGTCATTGTTGGTTATTAAGTGTACATTTACAGGCAAAAATGGCAATTTTATCCATTTAAATTAAATCTACAACACAATAACATGCAAAAAGCAAAAGTGTCTCAATATTTTCTGAAGCCACTGCATATTTTACCTTAACTCCTAAAAGTCAGAAACTTAAACACTGAATTTTCTATACACGCCTGGGGGAGGCAACTTCTTACCTGGAATAACAGGACAGGCTGGTGCAGAACAATGTGTTTCCAATGGCGATGGGAACAAAATGCTGATGGAGGAAACTGTTCACCCAGCAGTCTGGCATGACATAATATCCATAGCTTATGGCACAACCTGAAAACAAACACAGGACATTATAATAATGTTAAGTGATCTGACCTGAGAGGTTAATGTAATACCATCTATCTTGACTCGAGGAAAAGTTTTTGAATAAGCTTTTAGTTTACAAACAGTACAGTATACAAAAATTAAAAAAAAATATATTTACAATTACCCATTTGAGTATTTAAGGCCACAACTTGTAGATTTCTATTGAGGTGTTAGTGAAGAATGGACATGAAAAAAGTGTCTTTTCTGATACAACCACTGGGAGTCACCAAAGTAGGAAAATAAATGTGGCTTTTAAATTTCTAAGTCTTTAAAATAAGTAGCCACAGTTTTAGAGTTTGTTTTTAATTACAAGCACAGTTCTGCCCAAACTGAAAGCTTTTCAGTGTACTGGAAAAATCTGAAGACTTTCAATCAGAAGAAGCACAGTGTCGATTTTATCTTCTTCCCTACAGAGCGTCTGCTGGACTGAATGCTTCAAAAGAATCCTCTCATCAAAGCTCGGTCTCTAACTGTAAAGTTTGTGATTTTTTTTTTTGTCCTGCAGTGAGGAAACCCTCCTGCAGCTCTTACCCCAGAGACAGACTTTTGAAAATTTTACACTGAGACAGATTAAGAACCAGGCTGCCAAGGGTCACATCATTTTGAAGAGGCCTTCGTTTAATGCTGTTAATGGTTGACTGCTGGCCTGCAGGTGGGCTCTTATATATGGTGTAGGGATCATAAACACTCCCATAATGACAAACACACTATAATCTGAAATATACACACACTGTTGCAACTGTAGACATATACACTGATACATACAGCAATTAACGTGGTTGGGTTACCATAAAACACACAGTTCTGCCTGGTTCTAAAAGGTCAAGAGCTAATAAAATAAATCTGCCTTACATGCAGGGCTGAACGATTCTAGGAAAAGTTCTAATTGCAATTTTTCTGGCAAATATTGCGATTTCGATTCGATACACAATTTTGCTGTAATTGTCTGTTTTCTGCTTCGGGCCTGAGCATCATTTTCAGACTTTTCACCGGACTTTTTCGTCATGCAAATGCTTGTGGTGATTTTTCCAGGTGCTGGTATAAATTGACTGTGGATTAAATCCCGTAACTCCGCTTCTGCTCCAGCTGAAGCCATTTCACAAATGAAGGAGCAGGTGGAGCAGGTTATACTGATTGCGTTAGCCTGACCTGTGCACGATCAGCATGCCGCTTCTGATTGGTGAGCCCTACTTACATGTACTTGGCTGAAAAGATGTGTGAGAAATGGCTGGACCGCAGATAATCCGTGAAACAAATCATTTCTCAGGAGGGAGGCAGAAAGGAGAGCTACTATCACATGTGGCTTAAGATGATATGGAAATCAGACATGTCCTGATCACATCCGGCAGACGCTCACAGCAATGATAAATAAAAGGCAAACAGAAGCAACAATGCTTCGAATGTTCTGCTATCATTGCTGTCATTTGCCAGGCAAACAACATATCACAGGAAGGAAAAATACCATGTAATCTCATGGCTTCCCTAAAAAAAAAAGTCAAGTCAGCGTTCTTGGAAAAAGACGATTACTGCAAAGAGCCAAATAATAAGCCCAGCTTTCATCTAACTTCAGCCTGTTGGTTCTCAGATACTAATCACATTAATGCTATTAAGTTATTTTCTGGTCAGTTCACCTGTCAGTACTGTTCTGTGTAAAATAAGCTGCTCGACTTTGCTATGGTTTTAAACAGTTCAAGGTTTCTGCCTAAGGAAGAGCACCACCCTTATTCTGCATGTGATAGTAAAGGTGCTTTCCTTTCTGATCAAACGTTTCATTCTTTGGACGGCTGACAATACAAAAGCACTGTGACTTAAACATCCTGAAATCCAGATGAATTTGGAGCTTTTCACTTGTCGGTTTACACAAAGGGGGAAAAAGTAAAATTCATGTGGCATTTTATTTACCTGGGGATGGCTGACAGCACTCTTTGCATCATACACTTAGTGGTTGGTACAATGGTATCATTTACATTATTTGGCTGACTGAGAGAACAACTTGCGCTTAGGTGTGGAACAAAATGAACAGAAAAACTAAACATTCCTGAGGCATCGGAGCATTTGCATTCACCCTGTTCAGCCCTTCGTTTGCAGGAAAAAGTTCATCTGACTCAGTTTCAGTGATTCATCCACATACAGTGGGCTTAGTAAAATCCCATTTTCAAAATACAGGTGATCTTGATGCTTATTTTGTACTGTAGCATTAGATGACTGACCAATGAATGACACGACTGCTCTGCATGTAGCTTTACCTTCACTTGATAAAACTCTTTTGTAGTGCTCTGGCTTGCTCATCTTGGCTTAACTCACTAACTTGGCACCCGTTGTTTACGGAGCCCAGACAATCAAGATGACAATCACGAATTCAAGATGCTCCAGTTCCCCGCCCAAAATAAGTCTCAAGTCTTACCCAGACTGTAGAGGCTGAGCGCTCCGTAGTCAAAGAAATAGCAGATGTGGCGGGACTCTGGAGACATGGTGCTGAAGGTGTGTGCACAGCTGGAGGTGAACGGGTAAATGCAAATGAGCAGCATGTACACCAGCAGGGGCCAGGTGTAACTGTCGGTCAGGAAGTTCAGAGTGGAGCAGAGGACGCAGAAACGCCACAGGAAATACCTGGGACACAAAAACAGCTTTGTCTTATTCCTTCATAATAAGCAACTCAGCTCAAAACTGCTTCCCTTTGTCTAAAACTGTCCCACGCTCTTCACGGCTGTTGTGCTTGGACTTTTCTAACATCCTGGACTTGTCTCGTGTGTATTTTGATTAAGGCTTATCTATGTTTTGGAGGATCCTGCATCAACTTTCCCCACCTATCTAAAAATCTTTAAAGTATGTTTAATCCACCAGTTGATTATTTCTCCAGCACTATAAGGAATTCAAGGACTAACATATCAGATACCAAACAAAGATCCACATACTTCTACTGATCCTTAGAAACTTCCTGTTTTTACAGCTGGAAAAAAATAACGCGTGTCCATTTTACAGATTTCAAGATTTTCTCTGGTCTCAGTCATCAGCTTTCCATTTCTTCTGATAAGCAAAAGGACTATGAACAGTGGTTGAATGTATCCTATGTTATGTATTTAACAGTAGATTTTTTTATGCTATTTTAATTCAAATTATTGGATGACTATATTGGAACTAAGTTGCACACAGAGATAAATGTTGATCTTGGGGAATGGTAACACGCTGTGAAGTGCATTGAAAAAAAAAATATATTCACAAACTATTTCATACTAAGACACAATAAATGAATGTGATCAGTGTGTTTGGCTTTGATTTAGAGAACATGTGTTTTGCACACACCATGTTGGTAGGAAGTGGGTCCAGATGTTGATGGTCTCGTTATTCATCTGGAAGCTGCTGAGGACGCAGTCCAGCGCGGAGCTCCGAGGGTGACGGTATCCAGAGATGATGCTATCCTCTCTGAACACCTGAGGACCAACCAGACAGCCCAGGTGAACAATGACACTGTACAGAACTCTGCTGATGCCAGCGGGGAGCAATTCAGTCATCACCTGCTCCCAGGTGAGATCAGGAGCTCGGGGAGAGTGTGCAGAACCATATGTTTTTAATGACCTCTCGCCATTGTCAATATCAGAAACAAATTTTGTATGAGTACAGTGTGTGCTTCAAAAAAACTATAGTCCTGCAAACACCAGATTTGTGAGGCCAATATCAATATCAGATAAATCAGGTAATATGCCAGCTTATCTTAATTTTATAACGTAAACAAACATTTTTGATAACAACCCCTTTTATTTAGCTCTTAAAGAACTGTGATCTAGATATGTACTGATACACATGCACTGATGATGCTATAGATCTGCAATAATCTATTATGAGCCCAGTCAATTTCCTGGTCAGGCTCTATCCCAAACGGCTTTTGGTCGTTGACCTCTTAAAACAAAGCAGTCACAGACAGCGTATGTCTATGGGTTGTTCAACCATTTATTGTTTTATCTGAATAATAAATTAGAAAACACAATAAAAGGCAGAAAAACTATCCAACATTTCACAAGCAAAAATCTAAGTTTATCTTAAAAAAATTGTACAGCAGAACTTTATTCTTCTTTTTCTGTCTTGACTCTTGAGATTAAGATCCACTGCTTCAGTTCTCTTCAGTCTATCTTACTAACTGTCACACACTGGCATGTATTTGGAGGAAGAATGGAAAACAGGTTTGCACAGACCACAATTTCTCAGGCTCTAACTAAATGTGCAAAGAAGGAAGTTGTGAAGATAAACAAAGATGACAGCAGTGTAAATATTTTCCCAAGCAGGAGAAATCTGTCATCAGCATGTCAGTTCGAACACACTGTACAAGAGTATTTGAGAATCTTATGTTGTGCCATGCAACTTTCAAGTCCAATGGGATCAAATGATTAAGGGCATTAAGCTGAGATCTTCTTACATTTCCACAAGTATGTCCTGTAAAGTATCTAAAATAAACACGTGTTCTTTATCATTCACTGGTGCATCAAACGTGTTATTCTACCTATACTGACTTTATATAAGCTACCAATGGAAAAACAAGGACACACATTTTTAGTACTTGACACTGAAAGTGTCCGCTGGAAATGTGATGTAAAACTGCTTCAACAATAACAACTTAACACCTAAGATAATGTCACCTAGGCAGAGCGCACACGCCTGCCAGCACAGATGCTTGATCTGCAGGGCTCTGCCAACTGTCGACAGCCTGTCTGCCCCAGTCAGCTACCACATATCTTTCCTACTGAGGTGAGAGTGTTAAAAACAACCCCGTGGCCTGTTGGTTATACACATATTTACTTTTGGGCACAATGTGATCGATCTAAAGGTCCTTTTAAATTTATCTGCAGGAGCAACTGTCTGGTTGAGACTACTTACTACAGCTTATTTATATGCCAAAAAAAATATATATATATATATCTTCCTTTGTCAATATTTTATTGTTTGATCTTGTAAATCTAGAGCTATGAAAACCACTCCTGTCCATGAAATATGTGTCACAGACAAGTTACTCTACTGTACAAATAATTCTAAATTGCCTCTGTCTCTAGCTTTCACTGCATTCACCCTCACCTTTTAGTTAATTAATGGAGCCCATGCAAAGTTACAACAGGTTATTTCCGAGAGTCATCGCAGGACGTTTGGTATTTACAGCAGGATAAAAAAAAAAAAAACTGTAAGAAAGGCATCCAGATACAAAGTAAACCTTGTAGAGAACCTTATTCCTTCCTTACCTTAGGGACCTGGTGGATGTCAAAAAGCTGGGGAAGCTTGATGCTGAGCATGTCTGTGGGCAGTCTGATGGCACCCCTCCCTCTCTGACAAACCTCCCTGAGCCTGGCACGCCCCCCACGACAGAGGACTAACCACACAGGGTAGTCAAACACTGGGATCCGGGCCCCTTGTCCTGGACTGTCGGGGTCCCATCGCAAGCAGCGTCCCCAGCCCTGGCTCCATCCACCTCCGACGCCACTACTGGCCCCGATCCCCCGCCACACTGGGAACACTGCAACGACACACACACAAAAAAAAAACACTCACAATCAGACAACAGCAGAGCAGCAAAATTGTGATATCACCACCAATTCAAGGTGATTGTGATCAGTTTTCAGGTCCCTGCCTGAGATAGCTACTGCAGTCCTATGTCACCTGCAGGTCTCTGAGGTTTCCTGTCCAAGGTTTGTGGGTTAGGTTAAAACTTGCTATAGAAACTTATAGATTTAAAAACTCTCTCCCTTTAGACGGTGGACACTGTGGACTTGAGATGGCTATTTCCATGATCAATTCGTATGCCAGATAATTTCTCAATCAATCACTTGTTGTGTAAAATGTCATATTTTACAAAATGTTTGTTTATAAAATAGTAGGAAATCCACATCAACACTTCTTTTCTAGTCACATATCAACACTTCAAAAGTCAAACAGTCCCAAACCTAAAAACATTCAGTACTCTCAAACAAGACAGAAAACCAACAGATATTTGCATTTGCAAAATAACTAACATGAATATAATAACAATTAATCAAATTTCAATGTCATTACACAAAATCATTGACAGTCATGAATGGTTGTGCTAAACACAAGATGTGTGATTAAATGGCTGCACAGGTTTTTGTCCACAGGAGAAACCCCTCTTTTCAGTGCACTCGGATCCTTTCTGTCCTCATTACAGCGAACTAAACACCATCTGGCTTGTTTTGGTCTTCAGTCTGACATACTGTCATCAACAAAGGCCACTGACACAGTTGCAACATATTGGATTTCTGGATATTGTGTTCCAGGTTCATCTTTGGGATTATGATCACAGGGCACATGTTACATGACCATTAAAAACTTTATATGACAGAGTCGTCGAGTGCGATGTCTTTGCCGACTGGAGCTGACACTGAGAACAACCTCCCATTGTGGCTGCTCCTGAGATGTACCCAGACATCGATTTGAAGAATGCCTGGTATTGTCACACTGCAGTTGCCAGACACAGGGAGCAGGCATGATAATAACAACATGTTTGTGAGAGCCAATATTGCACAAAGCATTCCTTCTCATCAGCAGAAGGGGAACGTCATCAAATAACCGTTTCTTTCACCACAACATGTTTTTAACTTTACACAGCAAACTGTACCTTGACAATCTTATTCATCAAGTCTGGACATCTGCAGTTGAGCTAGTAGGAAGCTGCCAGTATATTTGGTGAAACTTAATTACTTTACTATGAAAAAATAATAAAAACATATGATTTTTTTAAAGAATATTGTTAATTTCTATGCAACTCCACCCTTTCTTCTCTATGAAAAATTCCTGATACGTACAAGAAAATGAAGCAGAGAAATGGCAACGAGACAGTATGAAGGAGATGATTGCTTATGTAATATGACAGAATCTGAGTATAGATCTCTTCATATTCCCTAATTCACTCCCTGTCATTTTATTGGACTGCAAAAATAATGCACTTGGAAGAATGCAGTGGAAATAAAGCTTGGAAGTGGGAGGAAAAAATAAAAAGAAATGCCACAGGTAGAAAAAGTGTGGCGTTTGTCCGCCAGAGAGCACCTACAAGTCTGTGTACCAGTAATAAGTAAGTTATTTAATATACTCACAGAACCCTACATGTCTGCCAGCATAAACTGTAAGCCACATGTTTGATTTGCTGTAATTATCTCTGTAACAGAAACTAGGCCAAGTAAAGGAATACTTGTTTTTCAACATACACAGCTGGACATCACTGGTAGTATTTTATCTCAGACTTCAGAAGACATGAACTCTAAAATTACCTTCTTCAAAAATTTTCAACTGGAAAGCCAAAGCTGTCATTAGACCATAACCCCAGCAGTTTTACTGGCCTGTCAGTGTCTCAACAGAGTTTAGGCATCTCTTCCCAGACGTGACAAGACAAAATATTTCCAAGCGTCTGTCCTGTCATTGCAGCTCCTACCCTGAGGGGCTTCTCTCTGGCAGTGCGGGGGACAACAAGAGGGCGACCACCACTTACTGCAACCCAGCTGCAGGCCCCGGCCTATTAACTGTGACAGAGTGAGCTTTGTGGAGACTAAAGCCTTGAGAGGAGAGGGGCCAAGGCATGACCGTTACACACTGAACTGGATGGAAATGAGGCGCCTCACACTCTCAAACACAAACATGCACACACACACTATCCCACCATGGAGAACATGCATGCACACTACAACAAACCCCGCTCTCATCACAGCTGGAAAACACAGCAGCACACAGACAACAACAACCCACAAGATCACAGCTTGTGTTGATGACAACAGCTACTAAAAGCCACTGGGTTTCGCTACAGTGGGGGAAAAAAAAAAAGCTAATTTGAATTCAGATCATTAGCATCATGCGGTACCAATGATTTGAATAGCCAGTTTTTTTTGCAAGCTGTGTGACTGATTTGAATATTGCCTCTATGCATGCAAAATCTCCCTCACTCTGTCTCTCTTGTGTGGACACACTCTCGAGGACACAGACTCATCTCAGCAATGACATCAGGAGACATTTATGTGCTGTAGCTCCACAGAGCCTAGGAAGTGTGTCAGTGTGTCCTGTCATGCTGTCCTACTACATGAGCAAAGAGAAACCGTGTGACAAAGTTGTACATGCTTAAAGCACAGCAGAGAGTCCGAGAGGATGAACATGGTGTTCTCAACTTCAAACACAAGATACATGACAAAAACAAGCTTTCACTCAGAGCCAGAAGCTCAGATCCAGAGCCAAAGCATCGGCACAACATGCTGATCCTTCAATAAACAAGAAGACACTGAAGAATCTTGATAAGTGAGTGCTGGCTCAGAAACAGAGAACACAATTAGTGGGGAAAAAAACAAAACAAAAACGCTCTAGTCTGACAACTTCATTTTCATTAAGACTCAACTCTCCAAGATCACAAGACAAAAACACATAGTATATGAAATAATAAACATCCTGGACCAAAATAAGTTACCAAGGATGCCACAGGCCAAAAACACACTCTTCTTCACCCCACCCTTCTTTCTGAGATCATCCTGCTCACTTGATGGAATAAGTGAGTCACTGCTTCTCCTGAGACCAGGAGGAAATTTTCACATGGTACAAAACACATGGATTTGTGCTGAGTTAGACCTGACACACACTGAGGCTGCCTGATACAGAAATATAAGACGGGGTTAAAAATCTAATGTTGAAAATTTGTTTTCCCTTTTATAGAGCCTCTCTAAAACTTGGCTCGGACACTGGCTTTTGGTGCAAGTGGTTTATTAAATCTTTCATGCATCCTCCCTCAAAAGATAACATCCACCATTAGAAGATGCCTGTGGTTTCCTGGAGACTTTGAGAAGAACTATGCTGCTCCTCCTGTCCAAGTTGAGAAAAACTCAGTGAGGTGAAAGAAGAGGTGTTTTGAGGTTCTGTCGTTTAGCTTGCTGTAAAGCCTTCGAAAAAATACAGGGAGGAACACACATCTAATGGCATTCAAGCTATATCTTCCTCACTGCGCATGAGATAAACAGCAACCACTAAATCACCTGTACCTCACTGTCACATCCAGACTGCTGTTGTTACCTGCAGGTCCTGTCTCAATTCTGGATTCACACAAACAACACTTCCTTCCTTCTTTCGTCCTTCTCCTGATTTTCTGAAATTCTTTACCCTCGCTTGTGATGTCGTCATGTGACCTTTCTCAATGGACGTCTTTATTGGCCAGAGGCAGACAATAAGAAGGCTATGCACAGAGCATGTTGCCCACAAAGATGGACACATGCGGCCTATGCTGCATGTACGTCAGCCTCGCCTCGTCCTTGGGTTTAAGCTGTAGAGCATTCCACTGCCCTGCTGAAACATGTTCAGCTCGGAGGACGACGACCCCAGAGACAGAAATACCCGACTGGTTCCCAATCTTCCCTTCAGTACTTTTGCATTAACATTTTTTTTTAAATTCAAGAGTAATACATGCAGCATGTTGTGATTGTTCATTATGGTTAATCATGCGCCAGCTTTAATCTATTTAATCTGCAAGTATATTTTCCAGATTCCCTTTAACAGCCACCACATGAACATGAACATGCCTAAACACGCTCCATTCACCTGTCTGAACGCCATACTGGTGAACAGGACTAAGAGCAATGCAATTAAAAGAGCCAGTTTTTCAGGTTAGGAAAATAAAAGTATTACTCAAAGCATAAGCTATCTGGCTACACTGCATTGTAGTATGGTTCACTGAAGCTGTTTTCAGTTGCAAAATAGTTTCGGCAATGATTTTCTACTCATCCCTGAACATCAGTGCTGAAAAGTGAGTCTATACGTTTTTCAACATTTTCAGATATTTCGTAGTTTCTAAAATACAAAAATGCTCCTCCAGCACAAAGGAAGTGTCTGACACTTTGTGGGGTAACCCTGCACACAGGAGCAAACAATTAAACTTTGTCATGAGACTTGTTTCAGAACTTCCCTCTTTTTTACTGTAAGTCTGAGGCCATGCTGGAATGTTTGTCTCAAGGTGCTCCGTCTTGGCCACCCCCTTCCTGCTAAGTGTCTACATTTCACATGACAAGAACTGCTCAACGTTACGTAACACAGCCCCTATACGTTCTTACAGGTCACAATGTGTAACTGCAAGAACAAAAAGGTGCCCATCACTTCACTTACAAGATCAAAACGTTAATCACTATCAAAATAGGCATTTTTAACCAAGAACAACACCTGGATATGTTCTGCATGTGACTGTTGTCACCCTCTGAGAAATAAAGGGAACACAATGTCAAACAGAAACCAGTTTTAACTCACTGCTAATCGAGTATGAAGTCATAAATCTAAACATGAAACAAAGCCTCAGCTGGCTGGTTGCGTTGTGCTGCGGAGATGTGAATTCTCAACCCCTCCCCTCACTCCCCAGCATGTTTTTTACACTCAACCCCCACTCCATTCCTCCACTAAAGCATCTGCACCTGAATATCAACATAGCTGATCCATGTTCATACTCAAGAATTTCCTGTTTCTCTCTCCCAATCCTTCTAAACTCAATATTACACTTTTACAATCACCTGCAGTTAAAGAAATCAAATATGACAGGTTTGGCCACAAATTGAGACAGGGCGGCAACTAACCATAACGAGCTCCCCAATTACACTAAAAATGTATAAAATGTAAAAATAAATAAATAAAATAAAATAAAAAATAGAGAAAAATGTCCAAGGTGACATGTTTAAGTGTGTCTGAGCAACACCCAGAAAAACGTTTAACGACATAAAAGAGAGAAAAATAGCAAATCCGCACAACAAAGAAGCTGCATCGTGGAATTTTAGCTTGAAAAATAACAATTAACAGTGGAACTGGGCTGCGGATGTTTTTGTTGTCAAATTGACCAATTGTTTGCTTAAACACTGCAGCCCTTAAGAGATTGTCTGCAATTTACAGTTACAACAATTTGCCAATTAATCAATTAGTCAATAGAGTAACTGTTTTGTTTGTTGAATAATCATTTTAGTCATTGTTTGAGGCCAAAATGCTAAACATTTGCTGGTTCCAGGTTCTCAAATATGAGGATTTGATGCATTTCCATGTTGTACATGATAGTAAACGGAGTATTTTTAGTTTTGGGGCTGTTGTTTGGACAACACGTTACATCAGATGGCTGGAAACCATATTTTTAAAAATATTTTCTGACACTTTCACATTCTCTCATGCCCTGTGTTTGCTGAAAGCTGGGAGAGAGGAGTTTTCAGACCATGTGCGAACTGCTTACATTATGGAAAAATCCAAACATCGCTAAGCTTGGGGGGGAAAAAAACTTCCCGGACATATCTCCAGAGCAACCATTTAGGAAAACACGGCAGTCACATGCAGCTAATTCTCATGGATTTTCTGTCTCAATCCTTCAGGACCCATGTGTGTGTGTGTTTCCTATTTCCTCTTCCATCCCCCCACCAATTTACCCACTAAGAAGTCCGGCAATAACAACAGATTAAAAACACAAGTTTACAGGCACAACTCAAGACACAACAGCTTCTCATCAACGGAGTCACCGCTGCTAAACTTCGCCTCAACGACGCGACGAAGAACAGCGGCGAAAAACATCATCTCCGCGTCTTTGTTGCGCGAAGACTTTTAGTTTGTCGACTTACCGCGAGCCAGGGACATGCGGAGGTTAAAGAGTTCCTCCCCGTCTGTCTCCGTAAAGACGCTAAAAGCTTTTTAATCTTTATTATTATTAATATCTGTGGAGTGACATCCAGGGCTCTGTGTGTGTGGGTGTCTTCCTTCCCTCGTCTCTCGGTTTTGTAATTGTGTGTCAGGTCTACTACTAGTCAGCCTCCTTTTCTCTTGTCCCGCGCGAGCCAGTAAGAAGCGCTGCTCGGCGCTCACGTGGATCGCTGGAGCAACAACAACACGAGCCATGTGTGGTCCAGCTCTCTGGGGCGCGCGCGCTACTGTTGACATGAGCGATGTGTGACAGCGGTTGTTCGACGAAACCGAAGATTTAAACACGACAGGTTTAGATTTTATTATCTATCGTTGGTTTCATATTGGAGGAAAAATACATATTCTGGAATTTTATGAATACCTGCATGATGCCTTCGTAAAGGCATTTCAACATCGATGGATTACAGAGTGGCCCTATGACATGCAAAACAACAGAGAGGCCCTGAATTACCAAAAAGAGACAAAAAATTCCATAAAATAACACTAAATTACTGAAAAGAGACAAAACAAAGATGATGAAGAGGATTTCCAAAAAATACAAACACAATCAAAGTGAGACCAAAGCTGACAACAAAGAAAAATGCAAAACAATCACAAAGATACGCAAATTGATCAAAAAGAGACAAAAACCCCACAAAACTACCAAAAAGAGACAAAATGAAGAAGACCAATGAAACTAAATGCCAAAAGACTAAAAACAAGACAAAAACAAAAAACAAAAAAAAATGAAGGACTCAAAATGACCAAAAAAGAAAATAACCAAAGAGCCCAGAGGCCCATTTTTCCATTGTCCATCCAGCTATAAGCCTGACCTCAACAGTTTGGGTCTAAGTGTCTGAAAAATAGAACAAAAGTGAGCAGAGGCTCAGAAGATTTTGTATCCATAAATTCATACTTTGGGGATTGATCCGACCCCACCCCACCCCCCTTCGCAGTTACATTTGGGAATGTAATTAGTTTTCAGGGGTATTTAGTCATAAACCAAAGTACTGGACTAACTGAAAATTTGATCTGATAGGGATACTAGATGAAAACTTTAGGGTTTACAAACGGTACTAAAACTAACTGAGAGGAGGACGTGCTTGTGTACAAAATTTCATGGACACAAATGTCCACCTGGTGGTGGCCCTAGAGGAAAAGAATATATCCTCTGAGAACCATGAATTCGTTGGTGCTAATACATCAGGCAGATATTGAGATATTTGAATCTGGACAAAAGTATTTGAACAACTAACCAACAAAATGACATTGCCATCCCTGGGCCTATAGGACTGGTGTGACTAAAACATCTGCACTGTAACGACTGATCTTCCTGTCTCATGATGGCGATGACGACATCAGCGAAACAGCAAGTGAAGTCAGTGACCCACAATGGTCAAATTTAGGAAGTTACTCCAAATCATTCAGGCCGAACTAAAGAAGCCTCTTGGATGACTAAATGTCCCCAAAGGTTACAGGAAGTCCAGTTGCCTTTGACTTACTTCTACTATCACATGACTTCGATGACCGAGAGCCTTCACATAAACCTGTGGGAACACTCCTTTGTCCAAACTCCAGCCAGAGAGGACATCCTGTTTTACTCTGCACAGCAGAAACATCCAGTTTTATGTCAACACAACTTTCTGTCCCATCATATTTCTGCAAAGGTCTTGTTAGAGTTCATCCGACCCTGGAACAGTGAGACACAAAAGATGTTTTATTTTAGTACCACACACTCAAAACAAGCCCTAACAGCAGCATCCCTTCACCAAGCCACTCAGACAGATACCTGCTTGCAGTTAGTAATCAATCAATAAGTAATTTATTTTAAGTGTCATGTACCAAAAAAAAAAAAACAAATTTCAGTCACAGCATGCTTCCCAGACAAATGACACACCCTGCTAATTTCCAGATAAAACCCATCTGCACAGCATATTACTCTGGATTCTTAAAATAGCAGGATGCATCCAAAAGGAAAAAAAAAAAAAACTTTACTGTCCCAGTGGGAAAATTCCATGGGTTTGAATGATACCACCTCCTTCTGTGTGACATCAGTTAAAGAAAAAAAAATCTTTCTCTTGTTCTGTTTCACAGTTGGACAAAAATTGTGAAAAAGGACATATTTCACAGGTTATGTCATCCCTGTACTGACTCCCCTGCTGGAGTTACAAAATTTTCACCAAGCCTTTCCACCAAGGTTTAAGTTCTTCTACTGCACATGTCCCACCTCCCCCCTTGAGATCATTGTGTTCTTACTGTTCCAAGATCAAGATTTAGATACCATCAGTGCAGAGAATTTGGAATAACTTGACTAAAACTAAAAGCACTCATGCAGAATGTCCCCTCTCGGACTGTTATACTATTTTACAGTATACTATCTGACTTGCATTATTAATACATTAACATGTAGCATTACTTTAATGCCTTGTCTGAATTGCTGTGAAGTAGAAGAACAGCAAAACGTGGAGAAAACTGAGAAAAACTGAGCATCAGTGGCAAGCACACAGCTTGTCATAACAAACATAACAAGATAAGGATCAATAAACATCAAAAAATAAAATAATGCCTAAAAAATTTTTTAAAAATCAATCAAAAAAGCAATCAAGCTAAAAATAAAAATTAAATTAAAAATAAAATAAAAATAACATTTTTAAGGGGACCCAATCATACTAAGCCTGACCCAGGATGTGCGCACACAAATTGCGCCAAAGTACATGAGAAGTTCAGTAGCCCATTATAAGAACATATTTATCATTCTGAAGTGAGAAAACATGAAGGTAATGTTCCCAAGTATTTCGTAAGTTGTTTTATTTTGGCAAAGACACATTCAGTTCCCATAAATGGGAGTGACTTACGAGTATAAGCTCAGGGGTCTCTTTACGAGAGGAAGGGGAGCGGGTTTACTGAAACATTAGACAGTTCTTAGAAAGCGAAAACAGTCAGTCACGGTCAGTCGGTGTAACTGCGCTGAACTAAGACAGGTTAGTGCAGGACACACAGAAACCTGGTCTGACCTTTCAGATTTATGTGTCCGATTGAAAATCCGAAACTTATTATTCCATCCTTACTCCCCAGCCTGGCTCGTCCCTGTTGCACCAAACGCCCCCCTCTCTTCCTCGCCCTCTGTACATTCCTGCAGTAAGCGAATAAAAACACCACTGGATCCTCCGATGTCGAAATCCCACCCTCAGGGCTGAGACTTTTTTTCTATTGGATGTGGCAAAGAAAGAAAAGCTTGTTTTTCCACGACTGGGAGACGAGGCACGGAGGACAAGGGCTCCAGCATCATTAACATGAGAGCAAACATGGATGGCATCAATTCTGCTCGACCTGCATCAACATTTCTAAGAGATTTTCCGCAAGAAAATGACTGATAAGGCGCACATGTGAAGTCAAACATGCCCCAAAAGAAAAAAACAGAGAAGTTACTTACGCATAAACTCCAAACAGGCGAGGCATTTCCCCACTGCGAGCACAGACCCCTGCATGGACATTTCTCAGACCGATCGCAGGCGCTTTTAACCAAGTTATAAATCTAAACTAATGGGTTTTTTGTATGTTTAAACCTCTCATCCTGTCCCAGCAACCCTATCCGTCCACTCCGAGGTCCCTGCAACCCCACAGCTTCATGGGCTCCCAGAAAGAGGATTGGCTCGGGTCAGTGAGGTTTCCCAACCCCCTTACCCAGCAAAAAATGGGCCAGCACCAGTGCCAGCCGCCTCCTGTTAGGGAGGCACTGACCCTGCTGCCAGGGGATTGGTTATTCTGTGTGCTAGGCTAGTGGTGGGCATGGGGCCCGGGGACAGACAGGAACACGAGATGGAGGGAAAAAAAAAAGAAGAAGAGAAAGAATGGCACATGGAGACCTAGTTTTAGAGAAGAGGCAGAGATAGGGTGTCTAAAAGGACCCAGGGAGTTCAGAGGGTTCAGGTTCACTGTAAGGATGTTAGATTCAGGATTAGTACGGACTGTCATAGAGTCCAACATGAGGTCTTCAGATAGCTTCAGAGTCTTCTTTTATCCAACCAACCGTCAATAAAGACGTTTTCTTAATCACAAAAATCACAGAAAAAGAAGCAAATGTACACATTTGAGAAACCAAAACCCAGGAACGTTTTGCTTTATAAATGACTGTATTAAGTACAGTGCTACTCCAGTAGTTTCCACCATTTGTGTGTTTCACTGCTGTATGTACAGGGACGTGAGGATTAATCTGAAAAATAAAAAAGTCAGTCCACAAAGTTAGGTGACTTGCAACAAACTCAAGCCGAGGTTGAGATAACTTGACTTTTGGTGCCTTGCATGTGCCAAGCTCCAAAAACAATGGAGAATACTTTTCCCAAAATGCAGCAGCATCTTTCGTCAGACTCTCCATGCCTGATAAACGCCCTCTTTATGTTAAATGTTTGTTCAGTTTCACATTCACTTCTGTTGAACTGAAAGACGGACAAATTCAAGCATGTGCTTCCTGTTTGTGATTGCTCTGAACAGTATTTATTACCTCCATCAGAAATGTGATGTCCTTTTACTGGGGGCTGTGTTCAGACCAGTTTGAGACCTACAAGAAAAAAAAAAAGGCTTCAGCAAAAATTACTGTCTTGCAAAAATGTTGACAAATGTCATCTGGCATGGCACTGCAGCGACCAATCAAATGCAAGCGCACATTCCTGGTAGATTACTTTGTAGTGTAAACTGTGTAGTGTATTTACATTTATCTCGCAGTTGTTTCAACAAAAGATAAAATAGTTGCTGCCGTGTTTTGTACTTCTGTGAGATGTTTGGACTGAGAAGCTCTCACATTCTCAGATCTGTTACTTTTAACTGGACTTTGTAAATCACATTTCATGTCTCACCTAAGCAGCACGCCCACACAAACGCAGCTACCTCCCCGCGGGACGCGACTGGAGGTCAAGCAGCACAGAGAAGCGATAAGAAGAAGGCCATCAGAATCTTATGAGTTTCTTTTTATTGTTCAATGCATGGCCACACACATATACTGATTTTTTCTTTTGCACTGTGCATGATGGGACAGTCACTATGGAAATGATGATGTAGATGGGATACATTTTAGGAGTTTACAGGGGTCCAAACACAACCCACATTCCTCAGGGAAAGTCAGCTGGCCCTCTCTCTTCCGAGACTCCTCGATGACTAGCTGCAACATGAAGCTAATCAGCTTCTCCCTCCCTCTTCCCTCTAACATGACACCTTGATAAATAAGTTCTGAATTATACGTGTATTTTTTTTCCGTCTTCAGATCTGAGTAACTTGTTCAGTGGATCAACAGACAACAGCAACCCTTTCCCTTAAACATTCTTGCATATTTCATTCAGATTTAGCTTACAAAAAGCAAAATAAACAACATCATTTGGGTACAAAAATAAAATCCAAATTAAAACCTTTAACAGGACAACACGTGTCATGTTTTTTTTTTTTTTTTCCTTTTCTCTTCTCATACAGAGATAGCACAATACATAAAGTCACTGGTCACAAAAGTACACCGCAAATAAAGAAAAAAACAAAACCAAAAAAAAAAAAAAAAAAAAAAGCCACATAGGAGAGAAACTGATCCCGAAAAAGTGTACATCTTTCTTCCTCAACCTTTCCGGCCTATGAGCTAGAAGACCCCTAGTTTGTTTTCGAAGGCTGGAAGACTCGGGTGTCAGGTGGACAGAGTGTGTTTTCTCTATCTCAAAGCTGTCTTCATACACCCTCGACTTTACAAAACACAGCCCTACCAGACTCGCACATTCGTGACCCTGTTTCTCAAATACAGACTGAAGGGAAAGGGGAGGAGGGAACAGAAATCCAAACCACTGCTCTAAATATCTATATGGATTCATCTGAGCGTGAGTGTGTTCATGTGTGTGCGCGGTTTCTCTCTCAACACGTATGTACTCGTTTGCTAACATATACAGTGTATTCCTGGTTAGGTTGTGAACCAGGGGCACTTAAAAGTTGTGTAGCATTCCCCCACCGTTTCCTCACCCCAACCACTAGGGGTCACTCTTTATGTTTAGGATTGGGAGTGGGAGATCTGCTGTTTCTTATAGCGCCATTTCGCCCGCATTTCTCTTTTTTTTTTTGTTTTTAAACTCCACTGTATTTACTTTTCCAGCCCTCTAAGCTTGAACTCTTTTCCTTCGATCCAGCTTTCTTTTGAGTTGTTTTTTTGCCTTTTGAGACGCAGATACACACAGAGCAAAAGAGTGGGAGAGAGAGAGAGGGAGCGAGTGTTGTGATCGATCAGCTGTTCGCAGCACCGACAGCTGCCCCCCTTTCGACCTCTCAGCCGATCTCCTTCCACTGCCGATAGAACTCCACGATGTTCTTCAGCTCCATGCCCGCCGAGCCCGCCGCCTGCATCGCCGCCTGGCCAGGAGAAAAAAAAACAAAACAAAAAACAGAGACATGTAAATAAATTCAACTGAAATACCAAACCTGTCTTCAACATTGATACGGTACATATTTTTAGTTATTACAGCGAATGCAAATATTGTTCCAACACATCCACTGAAAAGAAAGGCAGAAAATTAAGAAAGTCACAAAGCACATGAACTAGGGCTGCAGCTAATTATTATCTAAGCAGTTATTGATTCATTTTCTGTTGATCGACAATGCACTGCAGCTCCAGTCTGATCCCCCATTCCCTCACGCCTTGGTGGAACTGGTCGAGGCTGCCTCCGAATTTCAGTAACTTTTTAAAACCAGCAAATGTGACATACAATGTCATGTGAAGTATGCTACAGGCTTCTCTCTCAGTGGTTCTCTGCTGTAGATGGATTTTTGAGGCTGATATCGACATCAATATTTGAGAGTTGCAATCTGATAAGAATCTAGCGGCCTGTATTCCTTATTTTAAAATTAATGTTTCATAAGAATCCCTTACATTTTGTTATTCAACAATTGTACCCTGCTCTAATTTCTGCCGTCAGTGGTTAGCTAAGACGTCACAGTCAGTAAACACGCTTTCCCTCACAAATGAGGGTCAATCAGTAATCAGCAAAGTGCATCATCCCACAGAGTTTCATCCATATCAGATAGTTAGTTTTAAATGTGAAATTCTGACCTTTAATTATAGCATCCTTATCAGGCCAATCATCGTAATGTTTTAACAACAATACACAAAGTAAATTGTGAAAAAAAAAAGAGTTTTGTCCTGAGGAAAGCAACAAAATCTATGTTCTGACAGGTGGTTCAGGTCTGTGGAATCTGTATGGAAACTGAGGCTCACCTGTAGATACTTAAAATTAAATTCAGTTCTACATTATGTTGTTTCTGAAAAACAAAGACTCGCTGTACGGGGACAAAGCAGTGATGAACACAGTCCCCTGAAGACAGCACTGCAGCAAGGACAGAGCAGAAACTGAAGTCCATTAAAGTTTGTCAGGTGTTTGTTCATATCGGTAATTTAACAAAAGGCGGCGAGTGACCAACCTTCATTGCTGTGGACCGAGAGCAAAGCTCTTCCACTTGATGGCCGGTAAGAATGGTCACCATGCCGGCCATGTCTTCGTCTCCGTTGCTCTGGGAGACTGTTAACTGACGACAGCTGTCCACCATCTTGTATAGATGCCTATACAACACAGAAGAGGGCCAGTCAAAGTCTAAGTCATCGAGTCAGAATGTTAACAAACAAACAGAAGGGCAACAAGGCTTTACCAGGCTTCGATGTCCTGCCGTTTCAGTTTATCTCGTTCAAAACTTCGACCCGACTCCTTCTGGCAGCGTATGTTCCTACAGAAGGACGTGATAAGAAACATCAAGAGCAACTAAGAAAGCCCCTGAAATCAGGGATTTTTCAGCATATGCCAGGAAACTTGAACAAGTCTCTAAAAAGGCAAGAAGTGAGGAGCTTCATCAGTCACGATGCTTCTACCACAGATATATATACCTGTTGCCTTTGCGAAATTCAGACTCCAGGAAGCGGATGCCATCCCTCGCTCCGGCATTTTCCTTCTTCAATCTGTCAAGTCCATCGATTACTACAACACAGAGGTAGTCCAGATTAAGTACCTGAACTAAAAGGCTTACTCAGACTGACAGACTGAATTTGAGACAGAGACTGACTTTGGTAACATTAACCTTCCATGTGTTCAAAGTAGATCTGATATTGTTGGACTTTGTCAAATAGCAAATTTATTTCTATTTCTTAAATAGTAAATGTGCAAAGAAAATGATAAAAGCAGCAAATCCTCACACTTGAGAAGCTGAAACCAACAAATATTTGGCATTTTGCTTTGCTTGAGAAATGACTTGAAACAATTACTAAACTACTTAACCTGAACCAGGCTTAAAACAATTCACTGCCTTACAAAATGACTGAGGATAAATTTTCTGTCAATCGACTGCTCGTTTCAGCACCAGATCTGTGTTCTACAATTTTTGTGGTTATATGAAATGAAATCAACAACAAAACACAAATATTAAAATGTGTGACAAGATGAGTAAGATGGGCAGAAATAAATTTGAAATGAAGGTGAATATTGGGTTTTGAAGCTGCAGCATTTAACACAAGACTTTTAGACATGAAATGTACTTGCTCACCAAGATGAACTTATGACTTTTAAGAACTTTTTCATACCACACAGAATTAAATTTAATACCTGTTTCATAATCACACTGGCCAAAGTATTTAAGTATGATGGAAAACCATTAGGGATGAAAGTGTCTAGAATTATTCATTATTATATCACATTTTTTCAGTTCATCTCTGAAGCATATAACAATTATTCATAATGATATAATTAATTAAATTAACCCAACCTGGACCAGGATAAGTGGCAGGTAAGAAAAGTGGACTAACCTTTTGCAAAATGATTAATTCATGTAAGTCCATTAAACCTGGTACGAGGCCACATCAGTGGGGCAAATGTTACACACAGCGCCCTGACTTGATGCTTAGGACAGACAGAGGAGGAGGCAGCGCACTGACCTGTCCGTGGGATGATGATGATGAAGCAGCCGCTGCCGGCCAGCTGTCGGATGAGGTTCAGGTGCTGGCACAGAGCAGCTGTGTCTGGCACCAGGTAGGGAGACATGGACGACTGGGCTTTGGGCTGCTGAAGGCTGCCCTCTAGCTGTGACACTTCCAACTGCAAGGACCAGACAGACAGAGAAACCCAACAACTGATGATGTGTGATTAATGTAAGATACACTGATACACTGTAGGTTTAACGGTCACAGAAACGCAACGCAGGGCTCCAACACTGTTTCCACGGCCTCTATCAGATGAGTTTTAGATGGAAGCTGGCTGGTTTAAAACAACCCTTCAACCAAACATTACTGAGAGGATGCAAATGAGGATTATTGAGTGGATACAGGCAGAGTAAACAGTCAGAGGACAGAGTGATAATGTAAAAACCTGTAGTCGAAGCTGGGCCATATCCCTCATTAAGCGATTTCGACGAGCCTCCTCCTCAGCCTGGACAAACAAAGATAAAACAAAGGAAAGTCAGCATCAAATGGGACAGTTGCTTCGCACACAAGTAAAAACCGTTTTGGCTCCAGGTCGTAATTTAAACATTTTTCACAGTTACTGAGGTCAACAGTTACATAACAACACCATTTCTTTTACTGTCTAAACTAAACTCTCCAACAGAGTAATGAGACTGGACTGAATGCATGCCCCCTGTGGCTGTTCTGGTCATTGTTCCGTTCAGATGTCACTCACCATTCGGAACTGGGCCTTGGCCTGCTGCACCAGATTGTCCTGTTCGGACTGGCTGACGCTGGTGAAGATGCCCGCCTCTGGGTTGAAGTGCAGCACGTTGCCCTGGAGATTTGTTAGGAAGTGGCCAAAACTGCGAATGCAACAAACTCGCACCACACACTGGAGAAAAGAGACAGAAGAAAAATGACTTTTACCTTATACTGCAACATACCCTGGTTAAGTTCAGTGCCTAAATACGTTAAGACACAGTGATGATAACAGATATATGTCATATATATATAATATATATTCCAGATCAATATTTTTATGGAGAACACAACTTAATTGAATCAAATGAATGCTAATGCTGCTCTGTGTTTGCTGAATGTTTAAACAAGCAGCTGCTTGCTAACATGTTAGCCATGACAATTGTATAAGGTGATAATGTGTTAGTGTTGTAATTACAGCTGGGCTGTCACCAAGCAGCACAAAAAACTTGTTAATTCAGATTTAAGGATGGTTTTGGTTTCAATTAGTCAAACTCAAGACAACCGTCCCCACCCCCCTCCCTCCCGTTCCTCACACCCTCTTGTGGACTGGTCCTGGTGACATGCCGGTTAGTACACATTTTAGCACTGCAGATGGTGAAGAATGGCGTGATTCGTGAGCAAAGGAAGAAACAGACAGGAAAATGTATGATCCCGATAAGGAGGATTTGGTCTGAATCAGAGTTTCAACTAACAGTTATTTCCTTCATCAATTTGAGCCCATTCCATGGTCTGCTATGTGTTGTCTAAGAAAATACTGGCCCAGTGTAAAAAGAGAACACAACTACCAAAGTCATGTGTCAGTAACAATAAGACCGTACTCTGCAAGGTGAAGCTAATGACATTTGTGTTTTTCGGTATTCTTAACTCACACTGACCATCCATAAAATCTGAATCCACTGTGTGTGTGTGCCTGTGTGTTCGCATTAGTTTACCTCCTGTAGGGGGGTGAGGGAGGGGCTGCGGTGAGTAAAATCGAGGCGGCGGTGAGCTACACTGAGAGCAGGCAGGTGTCGCAGAGCCAAATCCTCAGGCAGCAGCAGACTCTGGACCAAACCGGGCTGCTCACATTCATTTAACAGCTCTGTCACCTCTGCGTTCAGACCAAGCTCTGCAATACACACGGATAAATAAATAAACTCGAAGCACAGTCATTAGTGTGTTAAAAAAAAAAAAAAAAAAAAAAGAAAGAAATCACACAGGGAGACAAATATTCATAGTGAAAGCTGAGTATTAACACTGTTTGTAAAGTGAGCCAACAGTACAAGAGGGAGAGAAGTGCTTGGAGATGTGGACAAGACACAATACAAATAAAAAGACAAGGACAAGGAATAAATAAAGAACTGCCAACATGGTAAATCACCACATTACATTAAATGGCACAAACAAATAATATTCCCTAATTTGTTTCAGGTCTCCTTTGAACAAAATGTTTATAAAAAGTAGACTATACAAAAATATTTATAATAATTTACTAATGACATTATTCACTAGAAACAGACCAAAATGGTAATACTGATTTCTTTTCATAAGAAAATCAGACAATTGTTCTGTGACCATGCAATGCTTTAACTGCTTTACTTTGGATTCATGAAAGAACCACGTGTAAGCCAGTTTGTTTTTAAGTGGCATGTATGACTGATTTCAGAATTTGTGGCGAAAAATGCTTGTTTATTTTGATAATATTCTTCTCACCATATCCGTGAGAGATACAGAACTGGGAAGAAGGATTTGAGACAGCCCACCCTGCACGTAATCAGTTCATTGAAAGCATCGCTTTGCCTTTAATGCCTAAAAACCTTTGCACAGTACTGTAAATCATGGCTGGCTAATTTAAGTGAAAGATTTTTTCCCCATTTTACAGGCATAGATATTTTGGTATCACAACTTTTACAGTTCAGTAGATGCTATTTGTTAGTAAACTTTTCCTTCCCCGTGGGAATAAAACCTCAAACCCTGACTGCTGCTGTGACAAGTATAAATCTCTGTACAGTGCAGTCTAGCAGTAACTCACCAGCCTCGAGCATCTTGCTGCCATCTGGTAGCAGGTTGAGCAGCACGGACAGTCGGTTCCACAGACTTTGAGAACTCTGCAGGGAGAGCAGTGGATTACAGTCGACTAAATATACACCTAAGATGTCAGCGTTTCATGGTCAAAGCAGGAGGTGCTGCACGCTTACCTGTGCACACATGAGGATAATATCAGTGTTGGTCCTTAGCCAGTCAACAAAGACTTTCACCACCTGGATCAAACCCTGATTGGTCAGGATCTCCAGCTTCTCTAAGAGGGTTTTCTCACTATGCACAGACTGAGTGCTGTGTTGGCTACCTTCCGAATCAGAGTCCAAGTCTAGAGACGAAGGTAAAACAGAAGTTGAGCAGAAAGAAAACATCGATTTCAGTGACATCTTGAGCTCTTTGTGAACGCATTAAAAATGAAACAGATGAACAAGAAGGCTTCCTAAAACAATATCACAGATTGCATGTAAAACTAAGCCAAAAATCCCATTACCATGTTCATTGGTGCCATTGGCAGTGCCAGGGTTAATGTCACAGGGTGAATCCCCATGAGGAGGAGGAGGAGTTTCTTGGGAGGGGGGAGCAGAAGCGTCAGTGGGGGTGGGAATACCCGAGGACGATGAGGCTTGAGGTCTCAGCAGCATGTTACTGAAGGTCGGTGCCAGGCGGAAGCAGCGCTTGGCCTGGAAGAGTTGCGAGGACATGGCCTGGAGGTTACTGCTGATGCTGGAGTCGCTGGGCATGAGGGGCCCGTTGGTGGTTGGATGGGCATCGCTGTCCCTGTCGCCTCCTTCTTCCTTGGGTTGGTCTTCATCTTCCTCTTCATCCTGGTGCTCCCGGGCCTGGCCCTCCAAGTTGTCGGAGTTCTCCGTGTCCTCCATGTCTTCCAAATCTGAGCGAGACTCCTGGCTGTTCATGTCTGAGTCGGTCTCTACATCAAACGCCGTTCCTCCTTCCTCCTCCTCCTCTGAGCCACTCCCCCAGCTGCCCTCCTCACCCAGAGGGTCTCTCTTACTCTCTTTCCTGACAGAGGAAGGATTGAGGGGGGGTCCTGTCGTGGTGCCACCTGTTGAATCAGCACGGCCCCTCTTCTCTTCATCATCATCTTCATCTTCGCTCTCAAAGCCTTCGCTTAGGTCGCTTTCGTCCTCTCCTCGACCATCCTTGCGGGCACAGCGGCGTCGGCGGAGCCGCGAGAGGCGGGTGTACTTCTTCTTCTGCCTCTGTTTGTCCTCTTCCAACTTGCGCTGTTCTTCCACGCTGCTATGCTTTTTGGAACCAACCCTTTCACAGCCATCTTCATCCTTTGCCTCCTCCTCCTCATCATCTTCTTGCTCCAGGGAGCCATTCTGCAGAGGCCTCTCAGGGTGATTTGTCGGTGGACCTGACAAATCCCTCGTGTCCAGGTCATCTAGATAAGAGAAGAAAAATTCACTTTTTTTTTCATTAAGTCTGATTGTAAAAGACGTCTTGTTGACATATTTTACTTTGAACAAGATATTTCACATAACAAATGAAATGTTCTCCACTGGGTTAGTCCTAAAATAGCATGTCAGACAGAGTGATTAAATACATTCAACTTTAAATTGCTCTTGACAGCCAGCCGAGCCAATTGCGTAAACGCACGGAGAAACTTCACATACTGCTGTAGTTATCCCAAAGGATTTTAAACCACAAAGAGCAGCACTTTAATCCTAAAAGATGTTGCTGATGAGGATAAACAGGGATTGATGCACTGATCTGTGTAGCAGACAAAGGCCGGGAGATTCCCTGTTCTGCGCTGACTTGTGAGGATTTTTTTCAGAACTAACTTGTCGTTTTTCTTCTCCACATATGGAGACAGGGTTTTCCCTCTCTCACCTGTGGCGTCAGTGTGAAGTGGAGGCACCTGGCTCTCCCCTTCCTCCAGTTCAGCCTGCAGCCGGATGTTCACGTGGTTCACCAGGTGGGAGAACAGGGCCAGAGTAAAAGCTATGGATGCACTGTACTGCTTCGACCCTAAAGACACAATACAGCAACAATAGTTAATACAAGAAAAAAACATTACTGTGAAATGTGTAATTTTCTTTTATATCAACAGATGATCATCATTTTCATAAGGCAGCATTTCCCAGAGCAGTATAAATCATGCATAGCTAAAAATAACAACTTATCAAAAAGATGATTTATATTTCTAAATTTCAAGTTTGTGTCCAAATTTCAGTCTGGGAGTCAATCCATCACAGATCCTCTTATGATGGCAGGAAACATGGACAACTTCAGTGGGTGTTTCTGGACAGAGTTGTGTGGCCTCTGGCTCGCTCGCTGCACAGCTCCTCAAAGCTAAAATTAAATCTGGCTAGTGTCTTCTTCCTTTTCTTTCTCATTCTATTTTGAATTTGATTTAGATACTGAAGACAGCACAGAAACTGAATTACACCTTTGAAACAACATTTAAAGAGAAAGGCTGCTGGTTGTTCACCGCTTTAAAGCTATAAATAAGTTATTAACACAAACATGAAAAATAATTTTTGAACTCCAACGCACAGCAACCACAATTTTGGCCCTTAGCGTCACACTAACGTTAACACCGACCTCCCCTCTTCAGGCTGTGCACCACCATCAGACAAGTGACCACCATCTTGAAGACGAGGGTGTCGGGCAGCACAGGGCAGGAGCTGTCAGTGTGCTGCTGCTGCTGCTCCTCCTCCTCCTCGCTGGGGGAGTGGTGAGCACCACCATGTGCTGGAGGCGGCAGGTAGAACAGCACCAGGTTGAAGTCCTCCAGCACCGACTGACAGAGTGACGTCAGCTCTGTCTCCATCAGACTACATAGAGACAGAGGAGGGGAAACAACATTGAAAAAAAAAAAAACAGCATTGAAAAAAATATACAAGCTAAACATAATTAAGCAATGAATAACCCAAGGATAACAATACAGCGATTCAGTGGACAGTGTAGGTTGACCAGGTTGTAATATGTGCTTATATTTGCTGCCCTTCACATTTGCTCCTGAACTACTTGCACATTGTTTTGGTAGTAAAAGTGGTTTGTTTGAACATTTTTAAAAAGAGTAAACACTTTGCCTGTGTTGTGTTCACTGAGCCAAAGGTTTATTTCCACTGTGGACTTTGGTTCTAAAACAGCGGACGAACAGTGTGGCACTAGTCAGGAGATGAGGGACAGCTCGAGCACTCACCTGTTCTTGGGCTGCAGCAGACTCTGGAGGTACATGAAGCTCACCAGGAGCCGCTTAATGTCTTTTGATCTGCAGAGAAAAGGTCATAAAGAATTGAAAATTACAGCTAACAGACAGTGTTGGTGGTGTTGTACTGGGAATGTATTATATTCAGAATGGTTTCTGAATATAAGAAATTCTGCCACCCTCATGTAAATAGGAAGGGAAAAAAAATAAGAAAAACCTCTCAGTATAACACGTCTCCTTTAACTGTGACTTCAATAATTAACATGATTGATTTTACACATTTCTGACAATGTCAACAGAAATTCAGATTAAATGGCACAGCTATTGTACTGGTTTGCAATAGGTTTAGCAGGTGTACTTAATAAAAGGGTGCAAACTGGTACAAAAAGTTTGTACAGCGAACTCACCATGGCTCAGTTAAGCTTTACTCATGTACATGAAACAAAACGGCATTGTTTTCCGTCCAGGTTGCAAAAGAATTTGTTAATCTTATTTGCTCCATGCACAATCTTAATCTAAATAATCCCGATGGTAAATAAATTGTGCAAAAGTACCATCAAACATTTGTCAATATGCAGCTTAACACGTAAAGTTATTCAAGTGTCTCTGAAATATTTTGGACGCCATCGTGGAAAAGCCACATGAGAAAAAATTCATTTATACTTCCACAAGCGCCAAGCATTATCTCCTGAAACGCTTATTTTACATTCTACATTTGTGTGTATATTTGTCTTTTATTCCCACTGAACCCTGTTACATTTGTTGCTTAAACAAACTAATTTCCACATAGGGATCATCAATCATCTAATCCAATCTGCAGTGAGATTTTGCTTTATCCGACCAATGATTAGAGCGCCTTTGTGATTCAAAAGGCGAGAACACGAGACGGTAATTAGGCAAAGCCCCAGATATCAATTGGGACTAGATTAAAATTACTCTGGGATGTCAGTGCTGTGAAGTCAAACTAGTCCGTTTATTTCAGGCTGATCAACCAGTGAAAATCATTAGTGATACCACTGCTGTCCAGAGAGGGCTCATTATTTAAGGATGCCTCAGAAGGCTTGGGCTGAAGTGAGAACATTTTAATTTAGAGAAATTCTTGTCGTACAATATAAACTAGGAATGATCAACAACTCTTTCTTCAGGTTTCAGAGCTGGACGGGGACCAGAAATCCCGTAAATCCACCTCACCTTTGCCGAGATGGAGACAGCTTCTTCATTTCCTGCTTCTTCACTTGGTGGTACATCTTGGCAGCTTTGTCGAACAGGCGCTTCAGGTTGCCATAGGCGCCCTCAAAGGGGGCTTCTGATTGGATGCTAAACACACACAGAATATCTGTTAAACCTCGTAACTTATAAGATCTGGTTCAGTTTCCTATATGCCTTGTGGTGGCACGTAAATATTCCTCACCAGCGTAGGTAGTAATAGGTCGCTTCGACATTGTAGAACTTGCTCCCTGCCAGTGTGCCCAGTTGGTTAAAAGGCATTCCTGCAGACAGGTGGGTAAAGAAATGGATAAACAAGTTAACATTTCATTTTAGAGTTGCCTGATGTGGACTGATAACCATTAGCTAATGTTCACTGCTCAATATAAAGATAACACATGCCAAATCGTTGCCGTGATGAAAGCCAAGACCACAAGCAACTTCTGCAGAACTGTAGTAGTGCTCCCTTTTCCCAAAGCATCCACTACGATTTAGCAGAAGCTGGAATTTATCTGCACCGCGTTGTGACCTTTGTGCATACTTATTACGAGTAAGTATTAGGAAGGAGTGGGGCTTTACACTTACAGTATTTTGAGGCAAGCAGACCGTCATAAACATAAACTACTGGCGTCAAATATTTGACCTCAGCCACTGGCTGTGTCATATATTGGCACTGCTCATGTCTAATATTCTGATGTACTTCTATGTCACTTCAGGAACATGGAAGTTAGCTCAGCATAACTGTTAAATGTGCTTATCATCACAGAACAGTTGAACATTTTTGGGAAGTACCCAGCAGCTCTGCCGGTAAGCTTATTATACTACCTCTAGACAGAGTCAGTCTAGCTGTTTACCACTGTTTCCAGGCTTCATGCTAAGCTAAGCTACGCTAACCAGTAGTTTTCAGCTGCTTTATTTTTCTACTGAACAATTGAATTTAAGATTTGTTATTTTTTTATGGGTCACCTAAAGAATAATTTCTGAATAAAATTATTTTCACACCTTTTAAGAAACAAAATATTCCTGCCACTCTCTCAGCCCAGAAAACTTTACTGGGTTCTTTTCGACAATGGGAACAGCAGGGCCCTGTGCGAAGAAGTGTTACATTACAGTCACTCACCCACATGTGGCATGACAGACAAGGCCTGATGGTAAAACCTCTCTGCCAGCTGCTCAGCCTCCACTCCAGCCAGCTCATTCTGGTAACGTGCTGCAGAAGGAAGAACAGCAAAAATCCCAAAAAATGAAAAGTTTTTAAGTAAATGTTAGCAAGAAAAAATTATTTTGGTTGTGTAATCTATATGACCACAGGATCATAACAGATAATAATGGTGATACTGGGTCTCAGTTATTTCTGAAATGTTCTTACAAACAAATCCAGAGAGCAGACACAGTTCCCATATACTTCTGAAACGTTCAGTTAAATAATGTATTATAAAAATGTGATATCAATATCTCTGTATTATGAGTCCAAACCAACCAAACAGACTCTGCCAATTATACTGTACAGCTTGGCCAAAATTTCCCACGCTGAATGACACACACATGCTGTCTCACACCTCTACAAGCTGGCTAGAGAGATGAATTAATTGCATGTTCTATTATCATGTTATTACCTAGATCTCCAAGGTAGACCAGACAGCGATGACAGGCCATCTGTGCCCACTCCATCTCCTTGGGGGTGGCTGACACTGGTTTCTTTCGGCCTGTGGGGAACAATTACACAATTTATATTTTCCCCCAATTTCAAGCGTTTAGTTGATGCACTTATCCAGAATGACTTGGAGTTATGTAACAAGAAAACAAGATTAAATTCCAGCAATGCAAAAGTTTGGAATCAGAGGAGAGTCTGAATATTAGAGACAGAGTTCAGATATGACTTGATATTATTTCTCTCCCTAAGGTGTAAATGTCCAGAGAAGCTTTTGTTTTACAGGGCCAAGAAACAACATGAATCTGTTATAAGTTTTGATGAGTTAAAATTAGGATCACAGGCCCCGTTTAGCCCTTAGTATTTCTAAAAACCCTGACATCCAGTGGCATTGTTAAGACCACAGAGTAGGAGACAAGCTCCTTCGAGGCAAAGGTCGAGTACAGACTGTAACACACCACCACCTTGGGTGACCCTACACCTGCCTGTTTGACTTTGCTGACAACAGACTGACTAGGCCCTTCTCCACCTCCTAGTCTGCTTTGAATAGTACAGGGGAACGTTGACATGTGATACGGAATTTAAACAATAGACACAAACAGGCTAGTGTAAATGTAAAGGTGTGATAATACTGAAAAACGAGTTAAACACAGGCTACATTATAATACCAGCCATAAATTTAGGCCAAACTTTACTAGACTAGTGTGCAATAAAAACTGTAAACAAAACAGGTCTTCATCAAAGCAAACACTTTGACTTGACATAATACAAAAAATCCAAATCAACAATGATTTTTCTCTATTCCAATGTTCTGGTAAGCCAGTGAAGCTTTTTATTTTATTTTATTTTATTTTATTTTATTGTAGTTTCCTATATGTGAATGTTACACATCCTTCTCACAAACATTAACTAAGAGATCTGATGCTGCTTGAATGTTTGAATGTTCTATGTCTGTATCTGTGCTTGAATGTGTGTTTTGTGAATCTGCATCTGACCGATCAGCGGGTCTGTGACATGGGTCCAGTCGATGCAGTCCTGCAGCTCCAGCTGGTAATGGGACTGGATGTAGAGCAGTAGGTGCTGGTAGAAACCCACACCGGCGATCAGGTGTGTACGGTAGGCACACTCCAAAGCGCTGCGACTATGGATGTGCTACAGTGTGGGGAAAGAGAAAAAGTTAGAGGTATGACGAGAATAACAATCATAAACATTATCTACACAGCACACGTGGAAACCTAAAATATACTGTACATGCAGAAATGTAGTAAAAAAAAAAATACAACCACTAGAAAGAATACAAGATTAAAACTGGCACATTTGTGAGTGTGATGAGAGAATCCAACAATTTGTGTTTTAAGAAGATTTTTCTCAAATTAAACACGATTAGGAAAAAATATGCAACAAACGTCTAAAAACTCACGTGCTAACACCAGATAAAGCTTCAAGGGAGTGAAAACTTGTGAACACAGTATTGACATCTCATCAAGGCTTAAGTTGATCTGGCCAATTAGTCTGCAAACAGTTGCTTACTTACACATCCAGAAGTTATGAAGCAACATTAGCATTCATTTGGAGTCGTGTTAGTGTCCGTTTGATGGATCTAAGTCCAATATTCACTCTCCTTTGGCTCTATTTTTGGTCTTTGCCAACTCCTGAGGGAAATATCTGGCTCTTTAGCTGCTAAATGCTCCACTATGTCCTCTCACGAGTCCCTAACTGTGTCTGTGTTTTGGTACTGAGCAGGTAGTGTACAGGGTACAGATACTTTATGGGCTAGTGAAAACTAAACGGCAAACGTCTCGCCTTAGACTTGACCTTTAAAGGGGCTAACTATTTTGAAGAAATAAAAATTCTGACATTATGTCAAAGATGTCTGAGTATTCTCTTGCATGGATATCTAGTGAAGTCCACATGCTAACCAGCTACCCCAAGCCCATCTGAAGACAAGATTGCAAGACACTGTAGTGTCCAGTCTGTCCACAGCCCAACATGAAGAGAGTAGGCTATAAACCTGTGTTGCAGCAATCCTTGCTCTGCAACATTCCTCCACTCTTTTCTCATGTTCAGCTATTGATGCTGCTGCCCTCCCTCACATTCCTTGACCTCTCATGACTCGTCCTCTCATCGTGCCACCACTACATGTCTCTCTCACTGGGCAGACTGGGTGTGAAATCGTTGACAACAGTCTTAACAATGACCTAATAAAACAACCAGTTACATAATCAGATTGCAAGGTAAACCTGTGTGGAAAACATTATCCCCCAAACAATGCAGGTTTGGCAACATGTCAACAACTGCCCTATGCTGAGGTTAGACGGGAGGGTTGAAACTTGGTTCTGATTAGACATTAGACAACCCGGTCCTGAACCACACATGCAGCGTGCTATCATGTGCCCTCCGGACGACAGGAACACAAAAAGGGCTGGTAAACACTTAATGGGTTTTTGGACAGTCCACGGGCCCACTGGGATTTATGCCAGTATACCCGATGGCCAGTCCAACTATGGCAGAGACGAAGAAGAGGTACCAAAGAGTGTATTTCATTGTTTCTTATGATAGGGGTCATTCAAACTTTCTGGCAATATGCTGCCCTACATTTGTTTAGAGGATGAATCTGAAACTTGGCCAGTTCTTACACCTTTTAGACAGAAACCAGGGTGTCAAGAAAGCTAATAAGCAAAAAAAGTGGTTTGCTAATGCATTCAGAGAGGCATTTTCCACAGCTGCAGAGCCAGTTACCTTCTTGTTGGTCTTGATAACCTGGATGACCTCATAGTAAACCTTCCTCCAGAGCAGCTCCTCAGCCTTACGGCCATAATCGACAGGGTGGAGAAACATCAGTTTCACACAAAGTTCCCTCAGCCTGAAAACACATACACACAAAAAACAGGCGCACACATGCTTAAGTGAAGGAGGTGGAAACCATTGATGGTTTCAGCTTCTCATTTGTGAGGACTGGCTGCTTTTCTGTCATACTGTATATGACAGTGGGTCAAACACACACACCAAGCAGCCAGTTTATTAGGAACATGTAGCTAAAACTAATGCAGTTTAATACACCAGTCCTTCAGCTCTGATTATTATTCAGGAGCAAGATATTTTAAAAACATCATCATGAGCTCTGACTTTGCAAATGGCATTTTTCCCCAGCTGTTTGACATTTAAAAGACGAGGACAAAGTAGCTCAATCAATAAAGAAAATAATCAGCACCGTTTTACAGATGCTACATCAGTGACAACTGATAATTGTGGAACCCTGGAGAAAAAGAAATATTTGTGGCATCACTCATAACCTTGCTTTTCCGTTCTATGACTCACATAGTCTGTGTGAACTGATTCAGAAGTCAGAGTTGTTTGTCAGAATATTGTGAAATCTCAGTCTCCACTTCATGTGCTCAGCCAATGGCAAGATTATGTTAATACTGTTAGACAAGTACATGCAGTGTTTCTCATTATCCCTCCTTTTAAAGATGCTGCGGTACTTGGTCCTTCCATTTCTCAATGCCAGAGAGGACACTGAAAAATATCAGCTTCACCTTGCACTGGGGTGCCAAATTATCCTATTTGCAAGGGAAGTATAATATACATCTACAGTTCTGACATTAAACTATGCCTTTGTGGATCTGTTTACCAGTGGATACCTCTAAATACAGGTGTAAAATTATCCCAAAATGTGTCCAATGGAATCTGATCACACATGCCACATTCAGAGGCGCTAAGGGATGCATGCCCTGGTATTGTAAGTGCAAAGGCAAGGTGATATTTATAACTCTCATATTTGTCTGCCCAGCAGCCCAAAACACAAAGACAGTCAATGTACTGTAAATGACAAGGAACAGAAAAGCAGCAAATCTTCAGTTAGAAGCTGGAACTGGCAAAGGTTTGGCATGTTAAATTGAAAAACGACACAATTAATCCATTACCAAAAGAGTTTCTGTTTAACTATCAGCTTACTGATTAAGCTCTACATGCAGCCCTGGTCACACCAAAGACCCATCTACTCAACTTTTTTAGAGAGTGTATGTTTAAAGTGTATGTAGACAATGACAATGCTCTACACACAGTCACTGAAAAGGATGAGATACCATCTCTTGTCTGTCTGTGTTGACAAGCATCAAGTCTGGTTCTCACATTTACTTCCAACTTCCTCTCTCTCTCTTTCTCTTTTTGAGTTTTCAGTTAGTTGTATCCAGTAAGCAAGCAAGAACTGAAATCCTGTTCTCTAATTCTATGACTATGGGTAAATAAGTATGATTTCTTTTGTTTGAACAGGCTAAATAACTTTCATCCAGGTGGTGAGAAAGTCTTTGGAGAGTCTGAAAATATCATCAGAAAAGCAGTTAGTGTTTTTAAATAACCTTCTGGGTTCTTCAGACGGTTAACTAACTCTTTGAGAAGCCGCTGTGACCCAAGACAGCATGATACAGAGCAAGCCACGTTAGCTAAATGAAATGGAGGTGAGGCACAGGTGGCTGAGGTTTGAGTTTAAATTGATCAGGATGTTCACAACAACTGGACAGGTAATACTTCCTTTCACACACACTGCTGAGACTGCTGGACATACTTGTTGCGAAGGCTGATGTTCTCCGGCTTGAAGACCTCTCTGTAGGATGCTTTGCTGCCGATGATGACATCCAGCTTGTGCACAGACTCCACCACAGCCCTGTGTAGCGTTGGGAAATAGACAACATTAACATAACGGCAAGGCTAAACATTTACAGGTCGATAAGGGATATCAGGCGCTTGCAAACAAAATCCTTCCTGTTTCATTTCTTTATAACAAAGACACCAGTGACAAGTTCAGCTAATGCAGCGACTTAACCTATGTTACACTGACAAGCCTGGGGGAATGCTGGGATAATCATTATTGTCCTGGCAGGTTACTGAAAGGAAGAGTAACTGGATTTTTTCTTGTAATGGCAAAGCGCTAAGTTAGCTAGCACAATAACGTCCAATTAGCACCTTGGTTAGCCTGGCAAAACGGCCTCGCCAACTTACCTGTAAAGCCTCTTGATGAGAAGGACTTTCGCCTCTGGCTCACTGTCCTGCCCCGGTCCACTCATATTAGCGACTACCCGGTTGTTTGATCACACGCTCCAGCGTTCAGTCGCCGTTTCCTCCAACCCTCCCGACACACAGTTGTCACGGCTACTCGGGTTTGTTCCCCGGCAGTGACAACCGTGTTGATAGCCAGCTAGCGCTAGCTATCAAGGTAGCGCTAGCTTTCCTCCCCTTCCCACCGAGTCTCTTTCGTTTCTTGTGTCCTTTGGCGAGACCCCCTCTACCCATCCGTTCTGAAACCCGGGTAGGAGGGGGTGCCAGGTGATCTACGCTCTTCCTGGTCAGCTAAAACGCTCTGATATGCTTCTTGTGTTGTTCCCTGTTCCAGCCATTGCTACGAAGGCGGCCATTATTCCTAACAGGCAGTGACCGCCTGGATATCGCGAGACTACAGATCACACTCACGAGATTACATCGAGGGTTGCCAGGTACTCTGCAAATGCTTAATTTCCGAAAAACGTAAGAAAAACGCTTCTTGACCCCCAGTAAAAAAAAAAAAAAAAAAAGACAACGGACTTGAAGAGCTGAAATACATTTAAAAGCACAATTAATTATTATGTAAGGGAGTGAGAAATCTTCACTTTATGTGGGGATTACAGCAGGCATTGCCTTTTATGTTCCTTCCACCACTAACTTTGTATGTGTGACATGTTGTTTGAACTTGCCTTTAGTCTGTTTCCCACCGCTATGAATCAAACCATGGCGTTAAGATTAGGGTTAGGGTTATTTTGTGGGGCTGTTACTTTTAACAAAGTAAAACTTTAGGGAGGTTCCACCTCTAGCACTGTGTTTGTTTTTTTAGCATATTTTAGTGGACTCCCAAGAAATTCCCAAGAAAGCTCCTCCCAGAATCACCTGAGCAGAAGTCTAATCAGCCAAAATAAATGAATGGAAACCTCTGTGTGGCTATGCAGGGCCTTTAATAAGTCCCTACTGACTTCAAGCATCTAAATCAGACATGAGCAATACAGTAGTATAACAAATAACTACAGTATTAGTTCTTTCCAGTTCACAATTTTGCATTCATACTTCACTTATCATGCTTTACTTGTTGTTTGTTCCTTACAAGAGTCAAGGAAGGCATGGGGTTGATGATTGCTAATAATGTCAGAATTATGCTTACGAATAAGAATTGTGGGTCACTGTGCCCCCATTGCACAAAGACCATGGCCACTGTAAACTCTGTTGATGTAATTCCTCCTGTTTGCCAATAGATGTCTATAAAGATTGTATCTCAACAAAAGGAATGTTAAAGTCATAGAGGAATGGCATTTTGAAAGATGCTTCCCTCCATGCATTTTCTGTGTATCCTGACTGTGCAAGCAGGATTTTGCTATGACAGATAATGATGTACGGGATCAGTGAAATTTCTAGGTCAGTGGGGTGTGAGTCAAGGAGAAATGGGCTGTTTTAATAAGGTGCTGGTCCACAGTGTGATGTGTTTTTTGGCTGAAATTTTATAAGCTTGATGATATTTCTCACCAAGTAAAAGTAATGTAATTTTGATATAAATCCATTATTACAATTATAAGTGTATTTGATGCTCAGGTGTGAAGCAGGTTGAGGTGGAACCAGCTCTGTTTGTTCTGTTTACACAGCACGAGCTATTGCTCCTCCACTGTGCTAATTTTTTTCTGCTCTGTCCAAACTCTGAAGTTGCCAACCCACTAAGGAACTGCAGGCGATTAAGTGTAGGAGGATGAGGATAATTACAAGCTTGCTATATTCAGTCCAATCCCCAGCTCCCCAGATCCTGCCTGCCATCCTCGCTCTCTGCACCTCAGCTGGAGAGAATGTGAGGAAATGATCTGCTCTGCTCACCAAGAGAAGAATCACAGTCCTGACATGCAGAAAAAATGTGGACAATCCAGATGAGCAAGCACTGTGATGCAACCACAAGGCACGTATACTTACCTGTGGTCTTACAAAATGGGAGTGGATGAGCTTGTAGGTCTAGAAAATTAATGAAACATTGGAAGAGAAGTACAACCATCAAAACAGATCAATAATCTAAACAATTGTATATCCACACAGCATACAGAGTTTGTTTTCAGAAAGAATTAAAAGTTCAAAATTTTTGGACTTGATAGAGGATTTAGTTTCCTGTACAATTTTCTGATATTTTAAGGACTAAACAATGAATCATTTAATCTGAAAAATAATTCACAGATTAATCGATGATCTAAATAATCATCAGTTTATAAAGAGGAAATGAACAAACATTATTTCCAGACAGAAAGTAAGTCATGTTTCCCACAGTTTTAATGGTAAGGTTAGCAATATCCTATATTTTTGTTGTTGTCAGAAAATCCCATGAAAAGGCCAAAACCAACAGGGAGTTAGCACACCCATCAAACCTTTCTGCGGCTCTCAGCCCCAAGTCTTTTGGTTCCTGCTGACGATGTAAATCCAAATTTCAAAAAAGGCTAAATAACTCCCCAACAGCCAGGTACTGTAGTTTTTAGAAAATATTACTCAAACAAGAGCAAATTCTGAATTAATATATAGTTGGTGCAATAGCGAGTATTTACAGCAGCAAGGAGGGGTATTTAGGATTGACTCAGGATGAACTATGGAGGTTTTGGTGTTTTCATGGGATTTGTTGACAACAAGGAAACAAACTATCACCACACTAACCCTTTAACCTAAAATATATAGATAGATCCTTTGAGAGCTGCCTGAGTTAGTGCAGAAACAGAACACACATTTCCACACCAAATTAAGAATTTAATTATTTGTTTATTTATTAATTTATTTACGTATTTCTATCTCCAGATTCACCCACCCGAAAAATATAAATTCCGGTGTATTCCAAAAAAAAAAAAAAAAAAGGAACAATGGCATCTTCATCAACCGCATCAAAGGAATTAATCAACAAAATCAAAGTGGCAATAATTATTATCATTATTACAATAATAATTCAATGATCAGAATACCCACATTCATAACAAATCCATATACAACTGCAATACACTCTTCAACACCACTCTTCCATTAATATACACAAAATCCCCAAATGTCTGTCCTGTCAAAACAACAATAGAGGAGTTTTGGGGGAGGAGGGGCTATGGCTTGTCAAGGGGTATGAAGATGAGTGACCAGCGAAGTTAATGGATCTAAGGTTAGTAAGAGTATAAGGGGTGGGGGGAGGCACACTTATTTAGTAAGGACCTATACAAAAACAAGCAATGTTAAGTAAGGACAGTATACTTTCATGGAAGGATTTGCCAGTCTAACCGCATCTTAACAAAAGGCTAGAAGGCTCCATGAGAGGCAGAATTTGGGGAACAAAATTTCAAGAAATATATAAGGGTTGTCGGAATAAATATATAACTCTGAATGACAACCGTTGCAAACATATACCATAGGAACCTAAAGTGAAAGTCAGATACGCAATAACTCAAAACAGGTCGAGAATTTTCAAAGAAATGCAGATGGAGGTTTCTGGAAGAAAAAAAAATTGTCTTAAGTCTATGTATGTACAAACATTGCTTGGTCACCCAAATCTACTTAGAAAAACATTTTAGTTGGTCAGAAAATGAGTGCAAGCTTAAGATTATGTGAGTTACTTCTTGTATGAGAGCTTCAAGAATGCAGCTATAAGTGACAGACCTTGCTGATATTCTAAGTCTGCACAGAAAGTGCCTCTGATAGCTGTCAGTACATTTAAAAACCTTTCCATGCCTCAGTATTGGTAACTTGAGAAGACCTATTCATAGAAAGAGAGAGAAACATTAGAGGAAAAAATAACTGTACACTCTGCATATACAAACAAACTGTATATACACATAGACATACCATATATACACATTTATCCAGTATATACACAAAGATTTAGCCAGTACACACACTTATATACAAACACATTCACTCGTTTCAGCAGGACCTCTAACATATCTCTCTCTGTCCTCGTTTCAGTCATAAGTGGGAATGGCAGGGATCGCAACTCAGATTGGTGTCAGTGGAGTCCATCTATAGAAACAAATGGGGCGTTTTACAGCAATTTGACTGTAGAAATGTGGCCACACTGAAACCAAGAGTTCGTCCACTGCTCGTTTAAAACTCTACAGACAGATAGTCGAAGTGGAACACAAAATAGCAGTAAGAACGTCCTTATCCAACGGCTTTCACATCGTCCATAAATGGAGAGCTCCATGGCGATTGTTGGGTAGGAAACATCCGTCCACTTTTTCTTTTTGTTTTTGAATGATTATAACCAAGAGGAAGGTGGGCACAGGTCACAGCAACGTGCAAACTGTTGTAAGGGGAGTAGGTAAAACACAAGTTTGTCCCTTTCGTCACTGTCCTTTAGGGCAACGATTCTCTCCACAAGATTGTCTTAGTAAGAAAACTCAGTTCATATAAAATGAATTATTTATGAACTTCCATTAGATAGAGGCATCTATCTATATCAAGAAATAAATATCTGCTCCGGAAGATTTCTGATGAAGAGTTTTTTTTTTATACTATTGTAAGAATAAGCAGTATCATAGAAATATAAATAATAACATTCTGTCCCGGTTTTTCAGAGTCTTCATTGAAGCAAGAGTTTTGTTCTGAAGCAGTTTCACTTGTTGTGTTAGACTGTGCATATTTAGTTTCCTTTAAAATCAAAGTCTGAAAGAGATTCAAACGGAAGAGCTAAAACTATGAATCGAGAAACAGATCAAGTGTGTTTAAAATGAAGTAAGAAGGAAGTGGTTAAATAATGCTTTGAGAATCCTAGATAGATAAAGAGTGAGTAGATGAAGAGGAATCAAAGGGTAATTTGAAAAGACTACAAGAGAGAGAGAGAGGGAAAATAAATGCTTTGAAAGTAAATCAGCTTTGACTGAAATTTTTAGAGAAGTCAAGCACCTTTGAATTATATCTTATCCCACAGTACATCTCCCCTCTCTCTCATTTTGAGCATCACGCCTTCCTTGGCCTTTATGTTCCTCCGTTCTGCTGATTGATCAGACTGCATAGCTGTTCTTTGCATGCTTGGCAGGCTACCAAATGCCAATATATGTCCAGCCTACCTTTTTAAAAGTAAAATGTAGATCCCATCACGAGGCATCAAACACACTTTAAAAAAATCCTGTTATCAAATCAGAGAGAGAGGGCCCAAGTAAAGTTAAAAAAAAAAAAAAAAGAAACCCCAGCAATTCCTTACATGGTCCGCTGGGGCTCTGCACCATCCTTTGAGCAAAGAGAATGGGACCAATGCCCCAAGATCTCCCTTTGTCAGCCAATCGCATCACGAGAGAGGGCTCTGGACATTTGGCCATGCCACCCTGTGGACTGCCGATGGTGCATCAACCAATTAGGTTCCACATTGTCCTCCATGAAGCTGTGAGAGTGGCTAAGGGGAGAAAAAGAGGGAAACAGAGAGAGAGAAGAAACGGGGGAGGGTGCTTGATCAGGTGCTATCGAAGCATAGCTATTGACCGAGTATCTGCATGGTGGCAGTCTTTCCAAAGCTGGACTCATCTCTTTTCTATAGTTTTTGTGTTCAGCTCTGAGGCAACTGCTTAGTTTACCTGAGTCACTGAGGTATTTTCACAGCAATGTTAATTTCTCAATCACGGATTATCTCACATGTCTGAAAAGACACTGATGTTCAAACCTAGCCCGCTTTAAATCCAACATTCATCACACACAAGTAATTTCACAAGAAAAAAGTAGCCCTACAAGCTGTCTAAAGAGAAGACAATCTTTTCCTGCATTAAGACTGCTAGCATTATTAACATTTGGTGGTTCAACATTAGTTAAACATTTACTGTAAAAATGAATCTAATCTAAACTAATCTACTAGCACTGGCCTATGACATACTAGCGTTGGCCATTTTGACCTTTGACACTGCAAAGTAAGTAATTTGTTCTCTCTAAAGAGAAAAATGGCTGACACAAAGCTGAAGTGAAACTCTTCAACTCCTCTTGGTTTAACCTTCACGTTTAAACAAGCTGAGGAGTTGCAGAGCGACACCAGTGTGTGAGGCTACAGAGACAAAAAAAACAGATTCACATCCAGACAGACCTTACAACAGACAGTTCATACACAAAATGAAGGATTATGGATACACGTTACAAACGTTTTCAGCATTCGACACATGAGAAACTGTAGAGTTAATTTCAAAAACACATCAAATCATATTTCAAAAATTTACTGTAAATTAGATGGTTTACTGTAAATTTGGTTTAATGCTGTTATCAAACATTTTCAGAAATAGATGTCACTCTTTTCATTTTGAAATTAAACTTCAAATTATGACAGCTACACAAAAAAGTATGAAATTATTCAAATTTCTTAAGCATCAGGGGTATAATATATTCTTAATGACTTAAGCAAGGCTTTTTAAGGTGCATTTGGTTGATGACTAGCTAGTCTACAGGCCAAAGGATGCTCAATATATTTATCCCAGGCACTTGATGGCAAGCTTAGCAAACCTAAATGGTTGAAAATGTCTTTTTGCACATTTAAGTATCAACAAAATGATCCTGGCAATGTTTAATGTAAAATATGGTTAAAAGTATTACCTGCCCAAAACATAATGGGACAAATACTAATCTATCATTAGCTTTTGTATGCACTTATATAGATTCAATCAAAGTTGTAAGAGAAAACTTTTTGAAAATGTTTTTCTGAATAAAAAGTACCAGTAATGGCACTGCTCATTTTCTGCATCTGAACACAACTGACTGACAATTCTTGGAATAAACTTCATTCATCCATTTCATTCAAAGTATCTTCATTCAAACTTAAACTTATTGGTGCTCCGTGTAAACTGAAAACAGCACTTATGTGCTTGGTCTTCATTAATCTGAAATAACCTGTGTAATATGTTCAATAGCTGATCCATCAATTTTGAGCTGAAGAGCTGCTTTTATTTACTGTAAATAAAACCAGAGATTGGAGGAAGGCGCTTCTAAAACACAGACATGGAAACCCCAACACTCCCATTTGACATAAGAACACAACAGGATGCACAAAAAACAAAGACAGAGACAGATACAAAACATATTGGGGGGGAAAAAAAAGTCCTGTCAAAGACAAATCACAGAAGAAAGGGAGAGAAAAGACAGTGAGTGAATCGTGAAAGAGGCAGTGCTATGGCAGACACAGACATTTGACTTGGAAAATGGCACCATTTGTTTCTGTTTAGCACCAGTTTATCACATATCGGTTCTGAGATTGAGAAGAGAAAAATTGCACGAGCTCAGTCCAAAAACAAGAAGTCCCTTATATTGAAAAAAAACCCAAAAAGTTCCCAAAAACATCTTCCGTCATTCAAACCTCTACGATGCTTGATCTTGTGTCTTTGAATCTCTGTTTTCAGCCCACAGATCATTTCTCTTACTATCAAAGCTTACATGGATCTCCACCTGTTATCTCTATTGGAAAACCCTGTTGTAAAACACTCAAAGGCACTAAGAAAGCCAGACTACATCGCCACATCTCTGCCTAACACATTTGCAGCCTGGCGTGTTCAGGATAGGCAAATTTAATGCACCTACATCCATGGGAGTCAAGAGCTGCTAATAGCTAGTTTATAGCACTTCTTTGCTGATGGCTACTATGAAGTCTTTGGGGTGCAAGACATTCTATAGTGCTTGTTCCTCACATGAATTTATTTCTCATGAAGCCAAAGACAGGCAACGAGTGCGCAGAGCAGATGTTCACATATTGGCTTGGTATGTTCGTCAAATGCTTTGTTTGACCGATTTGAACAGCATGTGATAAGGTATCATTATCTTGTCCTGCAAGACTGATACGAACTGAAGCTCCGTGTGAGCATCAAGAGAACAAATGTCCATTGAAGAGCCCTTTGTGTTGTGTGTTCATGTGTTATGCACTGTACAGTAGCTGTATGTACTACTTGTCTCCCGCACACTTTTCTTCTCTCTCTTGCCCGGGGAATAAGAATATCAGTGACGATTTCTTTTCAAAGCATTGTCTTTCTAAATAGGAAAAGACGGGGACAGTGTTTTCCTTTCCTTTGTGTCATCTCTCTCTGATTTGCCTCAGTGTTGTGTTTGACCTACTCCCCCTTCTTCTGCTATGCCTGTAGTTGCTGTTGCCGTGGTTCCAGTTGCCTGTGACGTTGTCATGGGGGAGGATGTTTGGTTGCCACGGAGCTCTCCATTCTGACTAGGATGTTGATGAGGAGTGGGTAGAGAGGGAGGGTCTATGGTTTGAGGGAGGACTCCATTGTGGGGCGAGCTGTCAGAGGAAATGCCCGAGGAAGAGACTCTGAGGCCTTGATCGTTGGTTACCGCTCCTCCTCCTCCTCCTTGTCCTCCTCCTCCTCCACCTCCCCCTCCACCTTCAGTTTTCACACCGGGGTCTGCAGAACCCAGGGAGGAAAGCTGGTCCTCCTAGCGAGATAGAGAGAGAGGGGAGGGGAAAGAGGAGTGGGAGCAGGGAGAGATGGTCGTAGAATAGAGGCCATTCAATGAACGATGGGAGGGATGTGAGGAGTTTTAAAGAAGATGTCCAATCAAGGCAGATAACGTGCCATGCAGAGGGAAACAAATCACATGTTGAGGAGGAGTGAGAGTGTGGGAGGAAGTAAGAGTAGTGAGGTGAAGATGAGGAGGAGAGGACAAGGAGGAAAATTACCAGAGAAGGATGTGATTGAATTGAAGTGGAAATTATCAACATTGAAAAACAGAAAGAACCGTTGAGAATGAGAACATGTAAAAGCAATGGCAGAAGCAAAGGAAGGAGGAATTAGAAAATAACAGACAAGTGATAAGGGATTGGAAGAACCACACAGAAAGAAGGAGAGACAGAGAGAGGAGAGAGAGAGCCAAATGAGTTACGAAGTTGATGCATGACGTACACCAATAAAAATGGCAGCACAGGAAAGGGGACACAGGGAAAGAAGGGATGAAGGAGGAATTAAAATTCTTGAGGTAAAAGCGTCCTGATCCTCTTGGGATGAGAAGCAAGGGGTGTTTGTTGGGTGACAGATGTCAGGAAAAGTCAGGAAGTCAAGTGAGTCATTCTTTGCCATTGAGTACAAAATATGCTCAATCATGACGATAAGTTTCTATGTAAATGTGCGTGCTTGAGTAGCTGAAAATACCGTGAGCTAAAGACGATGGAAAACTCTACTTTTATAGCTTTAAAAACATCTTAACAGCACATAATGTAGCATCAGCTTGTGACTAAAAACATGCATTAGAGTCCAGCCACATAGCGCTCAGCACCAAATTTATAAAGCAAGATAAAGGTGCATCCTATAGCCTGGCATGAAATCCAAACCTCTGTCAAATTCACCAGTGAAAAAGTCAAACCCAAACCCACTGATCATGTAGCAATGAGCTGCTGCATGGGTGCACATCCTGGGTTGGAGCTTTCGATTGGTGATTAAGCCAAAGTTTGGTTTTGCCATCTTTTCTTACCTACATTGGCGCAGAATAACAGCAATGCAAATGCTAGTTTCATTATTAGTATATATCAAGGTCTGTTTGCAAGCCTTCACTCCCAGTCCTGTTCACTGACGTCTGTGTAGGAGCAGTGGGAAGAGAAAACAATTGGGTTATTGTGCCAATAGACAACTATGAGGACTCTATTCATGCTGGTGCTTAATGTATCCGAGAGCTACTGCAAGACGGTTTGAATAAAGAAGAATTCTGAAAGCTGAATTCACAGTTTTACCATCAGAGCTGGGTAGAAACCTCTTGAAATGATTGCACTTGATTTATCTTGCCTGGCACATTTGCTGTGTGGTGTCTAGACATAATCACTGAGACTGAGTTTCACTGAAACTGTAAAACGAGTGCAGAGCCATCTAAAAGACACTGGAAGTATGTGCGGTAACTTTGTTCTTTCCAGTGTTCAAACACTGGAAAATATAAACGCCATAAAATACCACTTCAACGCTTAAATATATGAAGTATGAGATACTGTAACATGAATGGAATGAAGTGCTGTAGAGGGGAAAGACAGGAAGGGGGAGAGATAGTTTGGTCTGCATCCAGTAGAGAAAATGAATCAAAAGCAAATTGTCACTGGATAAACTGTATTTGATGGGTGTGTCCATTGTGAGTGGAAGGTGTTCCCACTTCACTTAAAGAAAAAGTGAAAAGAATAAAGAAAAAAAAAGTTACCCCAAAATTTGATGTGAATTAGCAGGCCTTTTCTCTTCTCAATCAGAACCAAAATGAATGAAAACATTTTTTCAGCTGCTAACTGGTGCTATGAACAGCTATCTACTATGGTACAGACAGTTACAGGATGCCAGTAACATGACCCCACTAACACTTGTGTTATTACTCTCAAACACAACCAACAGTGTCGTTTAAAATCCATGTGTAGACCATTACACATGTCTATTAAACTCAGAGATCAAGCAGCTGAACAAAGACATGGCAAAATGTTTACTGACATCCTTTTTTTTTTTTTTTAACTTACCAAACTTGCTTCTCTCTCTGTGGGCTGTAGTGTTTGATTACTTGGTACATTCAATTTACAGCTTGGTATGAGAGTGTTTTTATACTAATAAAAATTGCAGTACTGGAGACAGGAACACAAAACACTTGGTGGAGTACTGAAATGTTAGGTGTATAGTAAATGATGCAGATAGAGTATTGTACACACAGGTTCTTACCCATTTCCTCCAATCTCCAATCAGTTTGGATATCTAGAGCAAACTGCGAAATCTTTCTCATCTCCACATTTGAAATGAAAACCTGCTGTAAGTGTTAGTTTTATCAGTATTTATATTTAAAAATGTAAGAAGAACCCCTGTAAGACTTATGGTGACGAGCTTGCCAGGTGAAGAGCTCCTAACTCTGACGCAAAAAGAAAAGAAAACAAAAAAACAACATAGTACACATGTCACACGTCATCAGACGCACAACGACAACTGGCCTATGCCACCATTCAACCAAATAGTGTGCTCAGGTGCCAAACACATACACAAACAGATAAATATCAGAGACACAGACTCACTTAAAGACACAGAAAACACACAAAAAACATGTGCACATTAATCAGTGTTCTTTGGGGAAGGACTGGGTCAGATACGGAGATTTCCCATAATTCCCGTTGTTTATCTGAGGGCGTGCTGGGAGGGATGAAAAACTGAATGGAAATGTAAGTTCATGCGTGTAGGTAAACACAGTGGTAAAAAAATATGGTGTATTAAAGGAAAAAAAAAATCTACAATAAAAGAGAATTCACGCAGTTATTAAAAATTATGGTTGTGGAACCATAAGATATGTTTGTGTGTATTCTCTTTTAATTTGGATTTTTTTTGCTCGGTTGCTTGGCAGAAAATAACAATTTTGCATTCAAAATTGTTTAAAAATAACATCTAGAAACTATAAATTAATTAATTAATTCCTTGCTTTACTTGAATTGCTAATTGCAAATGCCAACATCTGAAAATAGCGGACCTTAAAAATCAGTGGTAACCATGAATTAATTTGTCTCTCTGCATTTTAGCAAACTGCCCAATGCAAAGAGCTACAGGAAGGTCTCCGTATATGACTTGAAAGTCATTTGCGAATAATAATGTTGGCATATATGTCTGTGGTTTGCTGCTTATGACTGCACTGTGTGTATGAATAAGCAGTGGTATTTTCATCTGTAGAGGGCTGCAACAGTCACACACAAAGATTTGGAAAAGACATTAGAAAGCTCTGAAATACTGTAGTACTGCTGTATATTTCTGCCAAGGCATGTAATATGCACATTTGTCAACATAAAGTGAAAAAGTAACCTAATTCATCTCAAATGATTCAAATCAACTTCCTGAGGTTTGTCATAGGATATTTCCAGAGTTACCAATGGATACGGGAAGACACGCTTTAGTGTTGTGAGGGTGACAATAAAACCATAGCAGGTTACCACCTCTTCCTGCCTGACAAAACAAAGAAAATGTCAATTTTTTTTGTGTGGTGGAGGAGAAGGAAGCTTACTTCTCACAATGCCAATCACTGCACTGTGAATAAATTACACATTTTTGTCATTTGTCAGAGAGGAGTGCATTATAAAATAGTCTTTGTAAAAAAAAAAAAAAAAAAATCTTTTCAGCCTAAATCATAAAGCGGGGCTGCAACTGGGAAAAACATCCCATCCCTGCTAACTTTAGCATCAATACAAATTTAAACGTGTTTTTCAAATCTCATCCTTTTCTAACAGAGTGAGTTTATCATGTCAGCGGAAACAGGAAGCCAGGCTTAGTAAGCTGTAAGCAAATTTTCCCTGTTAGCTAAGATAGCAAAAATCTCGAGAGAAAAAAAAAATCATAAAAAATTAATTGGGTTTGAGATAGTGGGAGATGTTAATGGTACAATAGGTTTATATCCACGAGTTTATAATTTCCTGGTCAGTTTGCCACCCAAAGTCTTACTGACAGTCACGTATACAGGAAGATTAATGGCTTTTATTTCTGAAATTATTCCAACTCTCCTCATGCCATCACCTTTAGTGGGTCTTTGCTTACTAACTTAACACTGTCTGATAAAGGATAACTTTTGTGTGAAGTGAAAATGCCCTTTGTTCAGAATATATAATCTGAACTTTTATTCGCCCACAAAAAAATTTCTTTCTCTCTTGTACACAGTTGTAAAACAGGTTGGCCCTGCGTACAGTTTCCTGATATTGCATTACATGATTTATGGGTACTACAGACTACAGACGTATTTCAGATGAACACGTCTCGCTGCCAAGTTGCTTAGTGCAGCTTTAAATCACCGAAATGTTTTGTTGTCACTCTTCCGACACTGACGTATGCCCCTCAGAACCATGAGTAACCTCTGTCCAAGCGTTCTACGACAGACCTCTTTTTTGTGAAAGATTAATGGAAAAGTAACGTGGGCCTGTCAGTGTGTTGGTTTGCAGTGAACTCACAGGGTGCTGCATATGGACAGGGACGCACATAGAGAACAGTAGAAGTGGAAAAAAAGGCAGTAGGTTATGGATGGAGAGTGAGAGTTTGCCAGTTTGTTTATTACCTGGGTACTCGGGGTGGGACAGGCGCGAGACGGGGCTGCACTAGGATGGACTGACGCCTCCCCTAAGAGAAATCACCGTATCTCATCAACATAGGAGGAAAGGAGAGGAGAGGAGAGGAGAGGAGGGTTGAAAGCAGGAGGCAGGAGGAGGAATCTGACAGCAAAAGGAGGAGGGAAGGCTCGTGTGCAGTGGGCGGGATTCAGAAGGGCGGTGAGGGTTGAGGAAAAACAACAGCCACCCAACAACAGTACATACACAATGCACAACAAAAAGTGAACAGAAAACAAGGACATAAATATACACAAAAAGGCTCACTAACGCACATTTACATACGTGTACATAACGGCAACCATACACGCACAACATTATCAGACAACCCAACAGCCTTAAAGCGTTAAAGCAGCGTGCCATGCTGTGTGTCATTGACAGAAATCATGCTAATAGAACAAGAAAGAAAAAGGAGTTAGATCGTGCACGCCAGACGACATCTGCATCTGAAAGCAGCTGATTAATTAATCCACTAGACTTTGGAAAGCCAATCTTGCATGTGTCCTGCTTCAGAGAGGTAAAAAGACAGTGTAAAGGACATGCTTATATCAAACATGCAATCATCTACTCTACAGAGATAAATATATACACGCTTGGAAAAACCAGAATCGTATTTACGATATCAACACACGATATCCAGAAAGACACAGAGGAACAGCAGAGAGTAGGATTTTTCTTTGAGAACACACACACACCACCTCACATTCACTCAGAAATGATCGACAATCAAGAAGCTGCAGCGATGCATACAGATAGAAGAATGTGATTAAATCTTGAATCATGAATGAAACACTGATAATATTAGTGCAACTACATGCTCGGGAAGCTCTACAACAGATCAATTCAACTGTTAAATGCTTAAAAACTGACAGATAATGTGCAGTAACTGCCAGATACTGGAGAAAGTTTACTAAAATATCTTTATAAATAAAATAAAATAAAATAAAATAACATAACATAAACAAACTGGCACTGATTGCTTAAAAAGACGCCCTTCAATACTCATGTATCTACTGAATTTAATAAATTATTTGTCAAGGTTGTTGCGTCCAATAAAATATATTACAACCCTTCATTTGTCACTGTAATGATTTGATGTAATTTATTGGATTAACACGTTTCATTATATTTTCAACCTTTTTTTTCCAGGACATTTTGCTCCCAGGTTTTCACACAGGGTTTCTGCAGTGTTCAGCAAATTGAATTTAAGTTAACTTTTAAGACCTTAGAATGCACTTTAATACAATTTTCATGGTCATACCAGTTGAAGGATGATGGAAAACCAGTAGGGCCAAAATATACTACAATTAATTATTAAGTACATGAATTTATTCATATTTAACAAGTTTTTTTAGTTTGTGGTGTGGTTGAACTTTATTGCATTATACAGGAAGGTGTTTCTGTTATTTAGCCTACCCTCACTGATAAAAATGGAAAAGGACAAAATGCATAGCAGATGCCCTGTTGCCTTAATTAGCAGTTATTACAAGTATCATCAATTGCTGCAGTTCAGTTACTTAAACAATACATACTAAAGCATACAGGTCCTTAACGGCAGTTCTGAAATCTCAAAATATCTCGATGCAAGTCATCCGCTTTCTGCAGTGTATGTTTATTTTGGAGGTATCAGGATACTGCTGTGGGAAGGATTTTGGCATCCTGCACCTGTGTTATTATGTGAGGCCTAATTAAGTGTGGGGTGTTGTTTTGAAAGTTGGTAGCAGTGGCCCCAGGAAACAATGGCCTCATGCCTCTCCTCTCTCTCACTCTCTATTAATTTACCTTTCCCTCTCTCAGCTGCAGCGTGCGGCCTCACCCATTAAAGTTGAGTGTCATCACGCACTGGACCGAACTGTCTGCTTGACTTAGGTGCAGTGGTGATGAAACAAGAGCCTGAAGCTAAAATACAAATGAACCAGTGATTCCTGATGAAAGAGCCCCACATAAATTCTCACTCAAAGCACCGGCTAGTTTAGCTTCGAACACAATCAGCGACATATAGATTAAAGGAGCATTTCAGCAAACAAGTATTTTCCTTATCTCATTACATTTGCTCCTGTGCATCTGTTTGTAGCCCTTTATATGGCAGAACAACCCAAACACCTGTGCAATCGAATGTATGCTTTAAGTTTAGGATGTTTAAAGTTTGTCTGAGTCAGAGAGAGACTCCAGGCTGAAATATCGCGATATCTTAATTAGAGGCAAAATAATTTTACAAGTTGGCAGCACATAAGGCATATAACTTGATAAAACCTTCTCCTGGCTTTCATTTTCTGTAGTTTGGTCTCTTGGTATTGAGGACTCCGGAAATTCAGACGTACACTCCTCCTTCAAACACCACACTAAAGGTGCCCTGCAGCTTGCACATCACCTCCAGCACAGTTTGAATGTTAAGAAGGTTGCTGTTTGCTCTCCTGTAATCCAATAAACATTTTTTGTCAAGGCGGTAGTGAAGCTTAAATTGTAGATTGGTAGACTGATGTAACCCTTTAATGCTCTTACAAGACTGTTAAACAATCTATTTTTTTGGTTCTAAAAACAGAAAGTTTCTTTTTTTTCCATTGACACTAAGATTAATGAACTTGTCTTCACCTCCAATTGATTATTTTAACAGAAGACGTATAGAGTTAAGTACTGGCAATTCAATGTAATCATTCAATGTAATTCAATCATAGATGCACTGCCAAGTGTAAAAGCATGTAGGTCTACTCAGCCTCATCCATCAGCTTAATTCATGACTTAGATGGTGCGTAAATACAAAACATTATTTCACAGCGTTGGTTTGAAAGAATATGAATCAACTTGCTTCCAAAACAAAAGAAAAAAGCTTGTGAAGGGAAATCAAATCTGATTTTCTACATAGTAATTAAAAATGATGTCTGGGGCATGATTTGAATTTGGAATATGACAGTTGCAGACTGATTTATAGGCAAACGTTTTTAGTTCTTTTTGTGAATACGCATGTGTAAATTTAAATTTCAACATTCACAGCTCTAAATCAGAAGCTAAGATTTAGAGCTTATGTTTTTTTAGCAACAGGAAATAATATAAATACAAAAGAATAGGCTCATCACAAAATGACTGTGTAACAGTAGTGCTCTGCCGTCCTACACCATTGTACCAAACATTATTCCTGAGACATTTAATCTCTTTAAAACAGAATAATAATACTGCGTCTGCTCAAATATGTTCAGAGCCTGAAAAAGAACGTGCAACACCTTTTTTCCTGACAATGATCAGTGAGTCAACATGATTCACAGGGCATCGAAAGGTCCTGAATCTTTTTCTTTTAATGCGAGTTTCTCTTGGTTTTGTTTGTTTGTTATAATCTGCATTAACTAAAATTCCACCGTGCCTACACTTTTATGGCGCTTACTTCATCGTCCTACGCTGCAAAGTGCAAACTTTATCCATCTGGCACAAAGTGGAAAACACACAGTGGATTGTCTACCATTTGCCGATTAATTGATTAACTGACTGAGATAAAACTAATTGTCATTGTTTTGAAAACTGATTCACAGTTTAGGCCATTTTTTAAAATAAAAAAATGCCAAAGTTTTAATGAATTTTGGGTTCTCAGATTTTGTCTTACATACGTAAACTAAAGATCATTTGAACTCTCTAACACTTTAAACTTCTATAAAACTGTGACGCATGTTCTTTACTGTTTTTTCTGAAGTTTTAAAGGCCAAACAATTAATTGAAGAAGTTACTGAAAAATAAATTTTTCAATTAATTAGTTGCAGCCCTAGATCCCAGGTTACACGGGTAACATAGAGCCTGATAACTTCCTGTAATACTGAGGATTTGTGCTCATATTATTAATACTAAATACAATATATATTTATGTTTTTTTTTTCTTAAAGTACAGCCTTGTGGGGCTTTCTCAGAATATATCATTGTCACATTAGTTGTAATAATGAGCATCAGTGTGATGCTCTCAGGCTTCTGTCAGCTCTTTCCTCTTGACATGTTTTATTATTATTTTTTCCCCTCTTCAGTGCTGCTTTTGACAGGTAACTAGAAATCTACCATGAGGCTTTTCTTTGATTTTTCATGCAATTAATTGAGGAAAATTCATATGAGTATGACCAAATGAGAGAAGGAGCATTTGAAGTGGGGCTACTGTTTGAACTCTCCGACAAAGAAATGAGCTTTTTTGAAGGCAAGCATTAGCATTAAAAGTGTCAAACGAATTCACAGCAATGGATTTTCTGAGAAAACCCCACACACGTCATCAGTAGGGTAGAACTCCTGTATGTTTTATTCCATATTCAGAATGCATTTAGATTCGAAATAGCCTGAACAGCAGCTTAAATGCAATGAACGGTGTGGTTCTAATCATGTAACATTAGCAGCAGCTGAACTTTTTATGTTTACACCACACTCCCAGGAGTCATAACTAAATTTGAACACACAGACATGATTGAAATATGTTTTGATTCAGTGAAATTTACACTATTGGAGTTTTTATCATTCTGATGGAGCAATGAAGGATAATGCTAATAGCTAATACTTAATTCTGTTTACTTTTAATGGCTCTAGTTTGCTAAAATGTAAACAAATACGGACTAAGAATACGAGGCTCCATCTGTTCGCCAGAGCAAGTATATTACTCTTTACTCCACTGCATTTATTTGATAACTTTGGTAACTGGTTACTTTTTCATTTCAGATTAACAATAAATTATGATTTATCATCATAGGTCAAGATAAGACTTTATTGATCCCTGAGGGGGCATTCAAAGCTAATCAGCAGTATCAAAAAAAATTAAAATTAGCCCCGCCTTCACCAGCTGCAAATGATGTACACACTAACACATTAATAACTATAATCCAATGCTAAAATATGTATTAACCTCAAATGGGCCATTCTGTTTAATGAGTACTTTTACTTTAAGTACTTTCATACTTTTACTGATAAGTAAAAGATGTGAGTACTTGTTCCACTATTGCTGGTGAGAATCATAAACACAAAAAGAGGTTCTCATTACTTCATCATCATATATATAATTCATATATATATACACACACATTCACACGCACACACTGTGTTTACAGCATGACTCATGCTTGTAGGTGGGCTAGTTCAGTTTGACAGGATGAGGAAAAAGGGCAGGTTGAGAACATGAAATGAAGAGCGCTGAGGAAAAGAAGCTCCTGAAGACACAGCAGCACCATCACCACCGCCACCACCATCACCACCACCACCACCACACAGCATACAGGTAAGGTCAGATTTGGGGCTCTGTTCAATAACCTGAGTGCAAGTCTGGTTCTACATCATGTGTGGAACAGGTTTCAGGACATTTGACCCCGACATGCTCGGCAGAAACGTGACAGAAACAGCTACAGAACTGGCAACATCACCACAGGCCCGGATATGCTCACAAACCCAGCTAGAGTCAGACATCTTGATAGCTTGAGCTGAGGAATGCAAACAACAACAACAACAACAACACTCTTGATCTCCAAAGCTCCCAGGTATGTCGGCAGACAGATGGCAGTCAAAACCCAAACACAGGGACAGCTCAGGGACAGGGCAAGACAACTAGGGGGACCACATACACACAGCAGACAAAATCATAACACTAGCAGGGAAAAAAGAGAGGCAGAGAGGGTAAAGAAGATAGCACGGGCCACTGTACGGACTCGACGAGAGAAGAAACAGTCTCACAGACCTGATCAGCGAAAATCCTGGTTTTTGGCTCAATCATGGCTCCTCCCCTTAACTCATCCTCCACAGCCATGAGTCTTGGAAGCAGAGAGAAAGAGAGAGGGGAGGGGGGATGGGGGGAGGGGGAGGGGTGACAGAAAGAGAGGGAGTATTATGAATTCAAGATGATACTTAACAAGAAGTTGAGCAGATGCTTCTCCAACATCTGGCTCAACAGCTCACAGTGATGAGATGCTGGTTAACTGTATCTCAAATCTGAATCCCAAATCTGATGGGCAGTTCGCTCTTTTAAGCCCACGTGAGCAGCACGAACCCAAAGAAAGCTTTATAAGACACTGCCAATTTTCACCGGCGGAGCCTCTTTTGCTTCTCGCCCCAATGGGATTCATCAAAGCTTTTTTTTCCCCCCCAATTTAAGGTGTTTTCAAAGTGCGACTACGGCCAACTGTGGACAGTTACTCTCGGTTTTTTCTGAAGTGAATGGTTCAGTAACAGATCCCGATCATCCCCAGGGAATTGCCCATCTTATGTAACATGGACTGACCAAGGCACTGGTGGAAAATCCTTTGACTAATCATTTCAAAGACTCCGCTCGCAGATATGAGTGCGCTTACTGCTGCAGTTTTCACGAGCCAGCGGACAGTGCAGGTTTCCCAGCTCTCATGATTATCCAAGTGCCAGGGATTTACTCCAGATTGGGTCATTCAAGGATATTTCTCACACAGGGTTATCTTGCAGTTACACAGCCAACTGGCTAAACTGTGAGCATTGTTAACAGTGGTGATAAAAGCCAAATAGAAGTTAGTGCGAATAAAAAAAAAAAGGTTTTACAAGGTTTTCCATTGACATTTTCCCGCAGCAGAATGAACAACCTTGCAATTTGTTGACATGAAATAAGCTTGCTGGAATACTGTCCCCAGATAATAGTGCACAAAGGACTGACTTTACAACTGTACGTCAATTTGTCTTGGTAAAATGACCAGAAAGATTGTGGCTCGTGGGTTCATTAAGCCACTGAGCCAATCAAATAGTTGACGGGAACATTTAATTGCCACCATTTCTCAGAATAAACAACCACAATCAAGCCATATTGTGTCGCTCAAGGCCATTTTCCCAGCACATTCATATTGTTTTATTCAGAACACAGAGAAGCCACGTGTTTGACAATAAAAAACGAAAATCCACAGGTGAAGTTTCAAACATAAGTGTTTGGATGTTTTATTCCATAAATAATGTACAGTGTTGAGAGTTTTTTTTTTTTTTTTTTTTTACAAAAGAAGAGAATAGGAAAAAAAAAAGAATCAGTCATAAGCACAGACAGAAATATTAGCACTGTCCCAAAGAACAATGGAATGTAACATGGGTATACAGCATTAAGATTCTGACATGACTTCAAAAGGCAGACAATGATTCATGTGGGTGATATGTTACAAAGAAAAAAAAAAAGTTAAGCTTTTTATATCCAGTTGTACTTCAAGTAGTGTGCTTGTTGAGGTCAAGTCGTACATGTAGTCAAAACAATGTGTGTATCTACCAACATGAGGTCACAATGTCTGAATATTTTGCTACAGAGAAAAAAGGCAAGAGACAAAGGTGTCAAATAGGATGTGAAATTAATGTAAAGTCAACATAAAAAAAACAGACCTGGGTCAAATAGCAGCTGCAAATACTTTCTCTTTTTTTTTTTATGCCAACGTAGTGAATGTCTTTGACTGAAAACTTACCTTTCAGCATCTGATTGGTGTTGATGCGGGCGACTCCCACCCATCTGGTTAAAACAAACTAAACAAACTATTTGCAACTATTTGACACAGGTCGGTAAAAAAAAAAAAAAAAAAAAAAAGGAGTGAGTATAAACCCTTGGCTGTTGCTACAAGCCATGTCAATCACACACACATCAAGCCAAAACTCATCACCACTATGAATTCATTTGCAAGATTTAAACATAAGTTTTGCCGTAGTACAATCTATACAGCCTATCAATATATTCTTGCTACAAAAGAGAGGCAGATATACTGACACCAGAATATTATCTATATCTCTGGAGAGGGAAAAAGAAAATAATAATATGGTTGCCCTTTTAATAAGAAGAATATTTAAATCATACTGTAACTGCATAAGTTAAATGACAGAACTGTCTAACTCTCTTAAACAACTATTCTGATCACCATGTCACTGGACACCACCAATGACGGACTGCAGGTCAAAGTCATACCAAGCATATACAGCAAAAATCATACAGATATAAGATAATCTTTTTCGCTTTAATTAATAAATAATATGCAATGCAGCCTTTCATTTAAAATGCAGATAAATTCACAAACACCATACAGATAAGCCAAAAACAAGTAGAGAACTTAGGAACACACTTCAGAACATACTGTTGTCAAAGAGTCACGTCATTGTTGTCATGTTGTCTCTGTGGTATTTTGCACTTTACAGTATTCCAGGTCTTTTATTCTCTCTGTTTAGATACTGTGGATGGCACCTGGTAGAAGATTTTGGCAGGAAGTTACTTTAAGAAGTTTCTTTATGTACACAAAATGCATACAATATACCTCACCAGGGTCCTGCATGTGCACTCGCACAAACAGCACATGTAGACATATTGTATCTATTATTGCGCTTCTCCTGCTAAAAAGTTAGCTATTGCAAGGTTAAAATAGTTATAATCTCACTCTCAGTAGAATTCATATATATTTTATATATTATTATTGTTATGGCTCTTGCATCACAGACTTTAATATGCTATGGATTATAGTTAAAAATAGATTATTACTTTGACAGGTACAGTTAAGACCATTGAGTTTTTTTTTTTTTTCTTCCCCTGCTGCAAACTCACTGCATCTCTTCAGTGTAAATCTGTTGTTCAGTTCACAGCAAAGAGCTTGGGGAATATAAATAGTTTCATTCATATTTTTAATTACCAAAATGCATTAAAATATTTTGACAAAAAAAATAGGAGCGCCTGTAGCCAACTAATGGAAAAATATAGATAAAAGTGCTACAGGTAAAGTGGACTCAGTGTTTTCAGTGGATAGAACCTATATGACCTACAACTCAATGTTTGGCTTTGGTTTAAAATTAGATTGTTGAAAACAAAAAGTGTATCTGGTCTAATGACAGATATTGGATTTGCTCTGAGCTTAAAGTAAAGTTTATGCACAGAACATTAAGGCTTCTCTGAAAGAAAATCTCTGAAACTTGAGACACAACGCCAAGTTTTGTTTTTTTTCTTTTTTTTGTTCTGCAGATAAAGAGATTTTTTCAAGCCAACGCAGGAGCCATGAATTCAAGATTGCTCCTTTTTGCAGAACCTGAGCTTGCATTTGCATCCAAATAATGGATCTGAATGTGAAAATTTGAAATAAAAGTCAATTTAAGATGAAAAAAAAAAAAAACAACCCATAAGGCTATGGTTACACTTGTCATTTCGGATTTTGAAGTCCAATCAATTCAGTATGATGGACTGAGACCACATTTCTTGGCATCCACACTCTCTGCACTGCATCGCTTTTGTCTGCTTTAAAATTCAAACGTGTCCAGACGATGCACAAGTCTTGCAGTGCATTCGATGACATGTTCTGGCTCAGTGAACTGTGAGTAAAATTGACTCGGAAGCATCCAGATCTGCTACTTAATTCTTCCTTGTGTGGTCGAATGACAAAAGTCACACAAGTTACAAGTGTAAGCCTCGGAAATTTCAGTTTCCCGCACAAGATGCTTTATGTGTGAAGCAGATTTGCTGTATTCGCTTTTAGCTCATACTCAATAATCAGTGGTTAAGTGCTCTGAAAAAGTTTTTCTTTTTTAGGCGGCATTTTTCCTCCATGCCCTTAAGCTTGATTCTTCGTCATTCACAGACTGATTGAAGTTTTGTCTGTGACTTTCTCCCCTCTTCATATTACACCACAGCATCGTATATGTGTAAAAAAAAGGAGGGAGGTCTTGGTCCCCATGTTCACTACGTAGAAAGATACATCAGCAGTCCGTCAGTGATCATGGTTCACCTTGATTTAAAATGGAAGAGCTAATATTAAACCATGGTCTTCCGTAGTCCTGTGCCTGAAGGTCCAGAACAATGCTTTGAGTTGCTTTAAAAAGTGCAGAAATGTTTCTGAAGTTATCAAATTTTCAATTCCTCTTGTGCTTTTACAGTGCAATCTCATGGGAGAGTCAACTGAAAATTAAGCTAAGTGGAATCGTCTCAAATGCCCCCCCGAGATCCAGTTAAAAGCAAGAGCTGTCTTCATAAAAATGGCTGATGATTAGTGCAACTGCACAAGGACATGGGAAGGTGTTTAATGATGGTTTTATATACAAGGCTAGGGCGTTCAAGATGTTTTCCCATAAAAGAGGAGCAGGACTGTCTCTGTCTTCATTCCATGTCTTCTTTCCTGGAGTGGATTAGAAGTGGCAATATTCTCTGTCACAGATATCCACCCTTCAGTTGCAGACCACAGACTAATATAAGATGTTAACAAGAAAATATTGTGCTCTTTTTCCTTTCAGAGTCTTTTAACTGAACTCTTTCCACAATTTAAAAAAAAAAACAAATAAAATGAAACTAAATTTGGGCAGCATTGCTAACGTGCAGTCAAACTCGAGAAATCCTCACAACACAGCAAACATTTGGTTTTCGTGCCTGAATGCAACTGAGATACAATCGATATTCCACTCTTTTCCCATCAGCTACTTAATTTTGTGGTTGATCAATAAAAACTAAAGACTGCACTCAAAAACTGCACGATTACGATTTCACACAAGCACTCGATTAAATTAGGACTCAGCTGGAGTTCTCCACAGTCATCCAAATATGATGCTCTTGAATAACAAGTAAATCATGTTACAAGGTTATGATAGCAGATTTGCTACAAGAGCTCAGAGGACAATCAAAGGCTCCTTTGTCCAGCTTTACGCAGCTGAAAAGAACCAACAGCCGAGAGAACATGCCCTGCATGCTTATCAAAAAAAAAGATATAGATCTCTGTCCTCCGCATTGTGGTTTCTCATTTAATTTGTCACTCATTACATGTCTGCAACTTTGGCTTTCAATATACAGCTCCCTGCCTTCCTCCCAGGGCTGTAGTACTTAATGAAACTGAAACCAACCTCCTACCCTGCAATATTCTTTGCACGATAACAACCTCAGGTAAATACAGCTCTATTCCAATATGCAATATATGTATTTTTGGAAATAACTGATTCAGCTTCATGTATCTGTTGTTAAATAGAATTCAATACGCTAAAGTTGTACTGTGTCACCCGAGGACTTCGGCTTCCAAGTCTGATTATTCATTTTAATGAATTCTAGCAATCTTAATTTCCACATATTTTGGAAATAAACTTGTGTATTCTGTTCAGTCAGTGTGGCCCGCCCATGGCCTCCCTGTAAAAGACCACACGTCTTAGCTGTCTTTTGCCCTCCATCCCAACACCAGCCTCCATTTACCTGCTAATTATTCCTTTAATTTGGGAGTCTTTCTCCAGTTGCTGTTGCCGTAGCCTCCGCTCACTGTCCTCGAGTCGATTCTGGTACTGTAGGAGGATCTTATTGGTCTGCTGCTCCTGCGTGAGGAGCCTCCGCTCGTACTCCTCCAGCTTTTTGTGGGACATCATCAGACGCTCCTTCAGGGAGTTGATCTCCTCCTCGTACTCCCGTACCTGAGGCAGAGACACAGAGAGAATACAGAATTAGAGATGTTTACACTGGGTTCATTTTTACAAGCCTTGATTTCTCAGTGGGAGTAGTGGCCAGAGTGGATGGTGGATTTAGTTTCTATGAATATTCATACAAACTGCAAAAAAGAAAACAGAGCTGAGCTCCGGTGAATATACCAAAAACTGCAATAGATTTATGAACGCTTGGCTGATAGCTGTTGTTTCCCACACTATTTGAGACCTCTGGACGTCTATGTTAAGACCCGATCTAAGTGCCATCTGCTCAGCAGTGATAGACATGACTCAATGTTCCTGCGTTTGACTAAATTGATAAAATGTTTTTCTTTTTAAAGGGCGGTTCTGAAACTTAAAAATGGATACGTACCCTGTCCATGCGTGACTCATCCATGCTCTTTGAGTACTCCTTCAGTTTGAAATCTTCACGGTCAATCCGCGAACTTTCAATGTCAGCTGACAGATGAGGCATGTTGGACACCCAGGCCACAGTTCGCTCATTGGCTGGGGTCGGGGGATTGAGGGTGGATGGAGACTGGGACCCCTAGAAAGAAAGGCCAGCATACTGAATATGAGAACATGAGTTCTTAAGTGGATGAAAGCCAGTTTCATAACAAGCGATTATTGTATAGGCTTTTATCCAAAGCGCCTCAGAGTTGCACGAGTTCATATATTTTGAGCGTGGCGGGTCCCTGGTGGGACTCAAGCCCTTAATCCTGACAGTGTCATGCTCAACTCAGTGAGCTACACACACACACACACACACCCGCACGCAAACACAGTTAAAAGCCATATACAGTAACTGAAATCTTTCTTGAGACATGTTGAGAAATAGCCATGAGCACAGATGCTAACAGAAAGAACTGGAGTGCCAAAGAGAAGAACAAAGAGGAAGCTAAATCGAAAGCGTGCAGATGTTACCTGTTTGCTCATGGTGGGTTTGAGAAGGTGCTGTTGCTGAGACTGTTGCTGTGGTGACTGTTGAGTGCTCTGACTGGTGGTTCCCTGTGGACTCTGGCTTTCCCTGACAGAGCTCTGCTGGTGGGGCAGGCCCGGGGCAGTGTTGTCTTTGACGGACAGCTGCCGGGGCCCATGCTGCCTGCCGCCGTAGCCAGACTCTGGTGACTGGAGCAGATTCCCGCTCTGCGGCCGTGTTTTAGCCGGAGCAGCAGGAGCGGCAGCTGCACTGACGGACAGCTGATGGGAGGTCTGGGATTTGACGCGCTGGGTGGGAGGCGGGGCAACAGAACTCTGGCGCACAGGTTGGACTGTGGAGGGGGGCGTGGTGGCCAGGGAGGAGTGGGAGGTCCCTGTCTGGGAGGTCATGCCCATCATTTGTTGCTGTTGGAGATTTTCCTTAAAAAGAAAACAAGTAAATAATAAGTTAGCATTTTAATTCCTTGTTTAATTTGTTCTGGGGGCAGATGAAGCAACTTTGAAGGAATGTTGCTTGAGGTACAACTGAAACTTTGAAAAATGATCCAGGAAGTCCAGTTTGAGTAGCAGGTCCATGACTATGAAGGCTCACAAAGTCAAACATTCAAAATCAAGAGCTGAAATAATCAACTGATTAGTCGATCAATCAGTCAATGAAAACAATCACTTGTTGAAGCCCTAAAACTAATTTCATCTGAACAAGTCAAAAGAGACATAAAAATCCTCAGACAGAGACCGAGGCAGACAGAGAACACACATTTACCTGCACATGCATGGACATCTGCCTGCGTCCATAGTCGGCTCTGCTGTAGTCGTCACTGTAGCTGTGTGAGTGGATGATGCTGGGTTGGCCCAGGTGACTGTCCCTGGTCCTGAGGGTGGACAGATCCTCACTGCGAGAGAACCCCCCATGGGCGAACTGTGGGATGTAGGTCTGGTGAGACGGCTCAGGCTCTGGGGCCAGGAGCAGGGGTGCTGGGGGTTGAGCCCGGCTGTGCTGGTGATGAAGCTGTTGCTGTTGAGGCCCATCAGCAGTCGCCAGATGAAAGAGGGGATTCTGGAAGGAAAGCGGGTAGCGCATGGCGGCGGCCTGCTGTTGCTGCTGCTGGGATAGCGAGTCGGTGGTGGTGCCCATCTGGCTCAGCTGGCTCAGCCGAAGGCCGCCGGACATGCTGGAGCCGCCAGAGCCAGCTGACAACCTCCCACCGGCCCGCAGCTGGCTGCTCAGGCCCGACCCCAGGCCGCCACCGCCTCCGCTGCTCAGCCCTCCGAAGCTGCCCATGCCGGCGATGGAGGCCTGGGAGGAGTTGAGCATGTCCACCGACTGCAGGTTAGACACGCTGTTCATTCGGGAATCCTGGAGGTCCATCATAGATACGCTTTTATTGACACTGAGCACCTAGATAATAAGGGATATTTGAGGCTAGTGTGCCCCATTTTATTTTGTTATGTTAGGTGGCCACGGATGATATGGGTGAGGGTGGTGCGGGGTGTTTTTACCGCGAGGCCTGGATATCGGAATGCCTCAATTATTTCCCAGGAAATACCGCTAGGATGAGTTGCGTGGTGAATCAGTGGAAAAAAAGCAGATGTCATGATATACTACAGCCCCGATCACACGATGGCAGATTCTATTCAGTATGACTAACATGCACGCCATACTAACCTCACTTTGATAAAGATAGACCTAGTGGATGGGATGATGATTCCCCGAGTCAGTGTGATAAAACTCACCTTAGGGTCTGGTTCAGTGATGTCCGAGCTGCTCGTGCAGTAGGCCGGGCTGGATCGGGCCAGGGGAGGGCGAGATACATAAAACATGTCTTTGGAGGATGCTCGATGAGGGTGGTCACGGTCCTGAAAACTCATCTGGGAGCGGGATGGCATGACCCCTCCGGTGGAGGTAGGGGAAGGCAAGCGAGTGATATCTATAGAGCTGGAGAACAGCAGTGAGTAAGGCCAATAATAGCTGCAGCTACGCTACTGCCCCAAAGATCGGTCTTCACAAAAACAGGTTAATGATATTTCAAAAGGCAGCAGGTCCAGAACTATATAAAGCAGTGAAAGGAGAATAATTCAGATCCTTTGCTAAAGTAAAGGTAACACTACAGCAATATAAAATACTCCATTACAAGTAAATTAATAATGACTCATAGACATTTGAAATGTGGGAAAGAGGCTCAAGTGCACACCGCGTTTTCATAAGGAGTCGCGAGGTTGGTGTTGTAATTTATAACCTCAATCATAGGTTTTTTTCTTGTCAAATCTCAGAAACTAGTAACTCCAGCAGGATTAAAAAATACAACATTTCCCTCTGAAATGAAGAGAAATTCAAGAATAAAGTCACGTAAAACTGAAATACAAGGACTCTCAAAACTGTACCCAAGCTCAGTACCACCACTGCATAAAAACAACACAGAAAAGAACAATCAAAGTTTCATTTGACATCACAGTTATTTGAAACAACAGACAGTAGGTGATGAAATGACCCCCCCAAAAAAAATCCCAAATGCTGATGGTGGAGCTGTTGTAATCATAACAGACATTGCCTACCTATTAAGATCCCTCATCATCAGATTTTGAAACTCGGAGGAGATGCCCCTGTTGAAGCTCGGCCGTGTCAGCAGCCTTTCTGTCTGTCTCTCCTGGACCCTGTCTGTCTGATGGCTGGGCTGCCTCTGGAGATGTGGGTTACGCAAGGCCATACTGATGTCATTCAGGAGGCGAGGCAAAGGTCCCAGCTTGATGATGGCATCCTGTGGTTAAAAGGAAAAAAAGAAAATGAGATTCGCAGCGGATTCATAAAATAATTTAGTTCTTGTTATCTAATGCAAAGGTTTCATTTAAATGCCATACATCCACCTCCGCTCACCTGGTGCTTGTAAGTTAATGACAGCTCAAGTTTGATTAATGACTTGCAGCCTCATTTAGCGAAAAGTTTCAGGTGAGAGAACAGTGACACATTTTTGTTGAAATTCAATGTTTCAGTGATACATCCAGTCTGAGTTTGATTTAGCTTGGCAGCACGTTAATAAAACCTAGAGTGATGTTCAGGGGTTGGACACAAAAACATGAAAACCTGTACAATATATTGCTACTCAGTGCAACAGCTTTGATAGAAGAATGCCTTTAGTTGTCAGAAAACTGGTATTTTAAAATGCAAAAGCAGTGAAAAGCTTTTACCTTGCTGAGCTGAGCCATGACCTCCCATAGGAGGCTGTGGAGTATAGACAGCTCCCTGCCCAGGTCGATGTATCCTTCAAAGCCGCCTGCATTGCTGACACTGTCCAGGTTGGAGATCTCGTACAGGAACTGCTGCATGGAGCCCCACTCCATCTCTAAAAACTCATTCATGAAACACATGTACTCCTCTTTACTGCCAAACCTGCAGGTGGGAGGGAGAGGAAGGCCGAAAAGGAGATAAGCAGGTGGGGGGTGTGAAAGAGAAGAGAAAGTCACAGATAACCCCCCCCCCCGAAAAAAAAACAATTGAGCAACACATTAAATGTCATTATCTCTGTTGGATTAGGGTTATGGAATGACACTGACTTGGAGAAGTTTGCCAGGTTTTGCACTACTTTAGCGATGAGGGTGAGTGTTCGTGATGTCTGCTCGTCTGGATATTCCTGGGTGAGGTTGAAGAGCGATGGGGACATGATGGCGGGACACAGGAAGCGTAGAAAGAGGGAACCGCTGATGAGGCGGTCAGCGATGTCTTCCCGACCCCTCTCAGCACAGCGCACTCTCCAGGAGGCAAAGACTTCCTTTAGCTCTCGAGGGAAAACACTGAAGGGAAATACTGCGCGTTAGGATCAAACACAAACTGTGGAGACTCACAGTTTCTCTACTTCCCTATTGAAAGAATCTGAAGGCTCATATATCTTTAATATAGCAGACAGGAATAAACACACTCAATACAGAGGACTATTATTATTATAACTCACCAATGGGAGTTAACGATCTTGCAGAGTGCCAGTTCACAGCACATTCGGAGATTGGCTTGGTGGTCTGGGAGTACAGAGGGTGGTGTTCTCATGGGGTCCACTTCACAATTTTCCTCTGACTCATACAAGGCCCTTATGAACTCCCCTACAAATGACATTTAATTAGTAACAGCTAAACAGCAGGAGCTATTGCAAAAATCAGTTCAGTGTTGTTAATACAGAAAGAAACCGCAACAACCAAAAATACAAAATGAAATCCATTACGATCCATTTTGAATAATGGTCGCAAACACCAAGACAAAGCTGGCAAACCTGGGCGGGAGTTCAATTAGCCACCAAATGAATTAGCTTGAGAGCAAAATCTTCTAGTAACTGTAGTCAGATTTATTTACAAGACAAAAGACTCACCATTAACTAAAAATACACATACTAATTCTCTAAGTTTGTAGAAAGTAAAAGTTAAAAAGTAAAGGAATAATTTATGAATTTATTTAGTCAGTTATTTTACAAAATGAGATAATCTCAATTCATTTTAACTTCTGCAAGTATCCGCAGACATTGGATTGTGCTGGAAATGGTAGCCCCCAGACTGGTATGTAACTGGCAGGATTTTAAATTTACTTGTAAAAACATTCATCCATAAGACTGGGATAACACATACCAAAATATTAAGCCTGTCCCTTCCCTCTACCTATGAGAGCTGCTTCTTATTTTCAAAGATATCAGGCACTTGTGCTGAGCTAGGATAATCACATAATTCAATATGTCATCAAACTCCATGCTGAAGTATAAAAAAAGACACGTCTGACTCTGGGTAAGTTGGAAAATAATAAAAATTCCCAAACAAACCAAACTATCTCTTCAAGCAAAAACAACGAGGCAGGCTGAGAGAAAGTGGGTAAAATTGTCTTAGGCAGGATTTCATGTCATTTCAAAACTACCAAAAGTTCACCTCCTGAATTTGAAATTAATTAGAATTTGTTGTGCATAGATTACAGCTGCTTCAGGTCACTGAGTAATAAAGTCAAACATCAAGAACCTCACTGTTCTGACTCACCTATAGCATCCTTGAGGTACTTATGTCCAATCAGTTTGAGGTACTCTTCTATGGCTTTGGTGGCCAGAGTGTTCTCTCTGAAGATAAGGTGTTCTCGGTCGATGAATCTGTCTACCTCGCACATCGCCATGTCGGAAAGGAAATCCTGGAGAAAAGAAAAACACGGTTACTGCTCTGGATTTTTAGATGGCGAGCACAGAAAAAAAAAAAAAAGCTTTGTTTTAGATCAGTTTGACATATTTGCACATTTGAAAAGGTCAGAGGAATCAGTGTCCAGTACCTTAGCTTTTCCTGTGCTCTGCAGTATATGCACCAGTGCACAGGCCACTTCCTCTTTGCTCTTGACACTCAGCACAGGCTCCAGCACGGCACACAGGGTGCGGTAGTTATTGGTGACATACTCTGCAAACTCCTTGTACAGCTCCATGGGCAGGATGTTCATGGTCTGGAAGCGGGATTTGAGGCGAAGGGATGCGTTGATGATCTTCCCCCCTCCGACACCAGCTCCCTTGGTGAGGACGCTGGGCTGGATGACCGGGTACCACTGCTCCACAAACTGACGTCCAGTGATGCTTGAGATGGGGATGCTTACAAGTCCTAAGTATGTGCTCTTTTCCTTAGAGGGGGGGGGGGGGGGAAAGTAGATATTGTGATAAGCATGTGTCAAAGAATTGTATTTGACAAAAATCGTCTGAATGTCAAAAAAAAGTTCATTTAAAGCCTCAGCACTGAATTAATAATGAGATGTAAGACTAACACTGGATCCCTGGAGTGTTGTTTGAAGCTAGAAACGAGTTGTTGTTGGTGGTGCTACTCTTGTACTGAACCGAGAATAAAAATGATCATAGTTGTGACTCACTATTCATTTTCTTGCTTCTAGAATTTATTTTTAAAAAATTAAAAACTTAAAGGGACAAACACAAAATGTATCTGCAGGAGGTTTATAGGCTTGTTGATCTATCTAATCAATTACTGTGCATAGTGTGCATCTGCTTCAGGTCACTCAGTAATAACGAAACAATTATTATGATTGATTCTGTCTCTTCTTTCTCTTTTGAGCCGGTACCTTGTTCGGACAGACTCACTGCTGTTTGATAACTCTATGGATGTTGCATAGCCATAACTGTTTGGTTTTAATGTTACTGCCACTCAGTATACGCCCTCATCTCTTTGCCGTTGTTGAACTGATTGGTCTAATAAGTGAAATTGCTTATTTCTGCTGTGCGATTGTCGGAAGAGCAGGGGGTGGTTTCAGGGTTGATGAAGGATTTCTACTTCTAACTTCAAAATTCACCCTTAGAAATATTTGAGTGTTTGAGTATTATTTATTGATGATGTGATTTATTCCCATAAAATCACAGTGCAGCTTTATACCTTCAATAATTGATTTTTTGGGGCACTTTGGGGAAGCAGTAGTATAACAAAGTTGAGCTTGTTTGTTATGAGGCAGCATTATCATTCATTTGGAGTCATGTTTCCGGCCACCTGGTGAATGTAAGTCCAATATTCACTCTTTTGGGTCTCTACCAACTTCAGAGGGGAATAGCTGGGTCTTTAAAATACTGATTATAGACACTTTAAAGAGCCCTTGTTGATATATCTGAGTGGGTAGTTTTATTCCCATAAAGTCATAATGCAGCTTGAAGGGACAAGAAGCTAAAACAAACCAAATATGACAGTGCAGTCATATTTGGTTTGTTTTAGCTTAGCTTAGCTTAACAAACTAGCCACTTGCAGATCTCTTTGTCACCTTGCGTCTCTTCTTGTCCGTCTCCTTGTATAGATGAAGGCGTAGGTTGCGTACGGCTGGAAGGTTGTTGAATTCAAAGTGCTCGCCCCAGAAAACGGTGTCGGTGCGGGGCTTGCTGGTGGTACGTGCGTACAGCATGTCGTCCAGACAAAGTTCGCAGTAGTAGCGTTTCTTGGCTGGAAGCTCGCGGGCCTCGATGATCCACAGTTTGAGCACATTGTCCACCCTCCGGCTGTTGTCCTGCGTGGAGATGAAGTCAGGTCAAATAAGGTCAAGTGCATCTAATAACAGAGTCATTAAAAAAGCTTTACAGAGAGGAGAAGATGTGATGCAGGGGAAAACGGCGAAGAGAGAAGATATGGAAGCAGAGACAGCGTGTGTGAATAAGGGGCGACAGCAGGTCAGCCTGCAGGAGAACAGAGTCAATGACAGGAAAGAAATGGCTGGTGACATGGTGGTTGATCTACTGTGAATTGTAGGCTGCGCTTGATAAACTGCTATCAACTCTGGACTCCAGTACAGAGACAGAAGCCAGCATGACAGAGACACACAAAGGAAAGATAAGAAAAAATGAAGGGTAAGAGTAGGAAGGTTGTCTGAACTGGCTGAAAAAAAGTAAACCACTTAAACATACAAACAGACGAATGACACAAAGCACGTGTGCCACAAAGACAGGGGACAAACAATGGTGGTAATGTTTCTGTGGACGGCTACACTTCCTAATCATGATCACAAAATCCAAGCTATATTTGACATCCCCCAGGGGAGAAGAGAGTGCCGTGCTGATTGCAGAGTGATGTTTCAGTCAACGGGGGCTGAGTCATTTCAACTGGGCTGAAATGCCATTGTTGTTACCCCCCTGTTTTCTTTAGACTATTTAAGTCCTAATTTAGACAGCTCAATACGTGAACATCAGCGAGATCCACGGTTCTTAAGTTCTCCATTTGTATGCTCTTTGATAACCAGCGCCAAACATGAGACATAATTAATTCCAGACCTCTGAGTTTGAATGTGCTGGGCATCTGGTAGCTCAGTTTGCTAGTGCACATACAGTGCATCAAACATCAGCATGGGCTCGAGTCCTCTGCCTTGATTTCATGTTACATCTTCCCTAGTTTCTGTCTTATCTCGATTCCTTTATCGAAAAACTAATATAACAATAAAGCGGGGTGGAGTGGCTGCTCTGCTTTTGAAAAACCAAACAATCAAAGCTCAAAGAGGGATTTAAAAGGCTCACGAGGACTCCATGTCTCTGCAGTAAGTCTTATCTCTGTCGATGCATCTGGACTGAGATGCACAGTGTGCGTTGTTTAGGGGTAGAAAAGGGGGGGGGGGGGGGGGGGGGGGGAGTTTGGAGAGAGCCCCCACATGGAGTCCTTGGAGCTCTATGACTCAGCCAGGACCCCCGCAGCCCGAGCATCTGGACGAGCCATTCAGCTCGGGTGATGTTTCATCTCAGTCTGGCTTCATAACTCGTTCGTCCCCGGTTGCCATCAAAGCTGCATATCTTGCATGTCTGTTCACTTTTTTTTTTTTTTTTTTTTTTTAATAACAGTGAGGGGAGATATGGGGCAATTTTACAGAACTATGAAATCTGGTGAAAATTAAGATATTACTTTTACTCTGAGCTGATATTAAGGGCTGTGATTAGTTTTTTTTTTTTCGTTTTTTTGATCTATGAGAATGGAAATAAAATCACAGTACCTTAAAGCTGCACTAGGAAAGACTTTTTTTTGTGAGAATACACCATCTTATCTTCTGAAATGACACAGTAAAGCTGCAAAAAAAGAAGAGAATCTCATCTCATCTGTGCTAATTAACTATAATCTGGTGTCAAATATGCACACACTGACATTAGACTTCATGCAAGCACATTTTCATATGCTTATCCTGAAGCTCTGTTTTTTTCTGTTAGGTTTGTTCATACAAGTGATTTCGAAGACAAATTCACCGAACTCTCTCTATAGTCGTATTAGAGAACCCGAAACAAACTGTTAAGCTGCCAAGGAAGAGGGAAGTTTGACTTAAAGTTACCTGCTTAAAAAAAAACAAAACTCTTATGTGTCTCAATGTGCTCCATGTCTAAAAGCAGAGGTGGTCAAAGAGATATGACACTCTCAAAGAAAGATATTAGATGAGAGAATATTATACCCTGCAGTAGGTGCATGGCGCAGCAAACAATGATCCTGGACAGCGACTTGCATAAAGACTCCGAGGCAGCTGTCACACGGAAAGAATTTTCCAACAAGTTGCTGTGCCAAAATATACCAATCTATTAAATCCCTGTAAACTGAGAAGACACAATGATGATGCTGATGAACAGAATTTTCATTTTGCATTAAGTTTGTCTAGGATATATATTTTATTTTTAAATTTCAGTATCATATTTAAACTTAGACATCTGTGCATCTCTTGTATGACCACTTGACCATTTTGTTCATACCTAAGAGAAAAGTCAGAGAAATTGATGTATGCGGCATATTCTCTTAAATCACTCATACATGCCACATAAGATCAAATCACTCCACATGTGTGGTTCTTGCATGAGGCCCAATGTCTCGGTGAGAAAGCTCTTCTTGTCCCTTCAGTATCATTTCGTATCATGTATCACAGACCTGCTGGGCTGGTAAACATGAGCCTGCTGTGGGCAATTTACTCACATCACATTACCTGATTTGTGGATATCAAAGTTTTTTCGAAAACAGCAATTTGGATCCTGCACCCCGCAACATTACCTCGTGTAGCTTTAATATTTGCTTGGAGAAGCGACTAAAACTGTTCAACACAGACACACACAGACACGAGGATGGAGTTCACACAGAGAAATGAAGCGGTGTTCTCTTATTGAAAACAGACAACAACGGGAGACGGGGAGGAGAGAGAGAGACACACAGACAGAGGGATCGTCCTTTTTTTTCTTCCTCTACCGCATCCCTTTCTCTCCCCTCACCTTGTTGGGCTTGACAGCTCTCTGCAGGTTCTCGATCCATTTGTCTCTCTCTGCAGCTGAGCGACACGCAAAGCACTTGGTTCCCGATGCCGTAGTCACCTGAGGTTATAGCCAATGGTAAATTCAACAACCACAGCCATTAGTAACTATGGAGACTGTAACTAAGGCGCCAAAACAATGTCTTGCATTCACTCTCAACCTCTGTCATGTTCCGCTAATGGAAAGGTGTTGGAAACGCTGACAGACTTCTGCAGTAAATTATGTAGGGACAAGGGCTCATTTTCAGTGTCCTTGTTTCTTCCATTTTTTTTTTTTAAATATGAAAAACAATATTTTCATTTCACATCACTGTCACTTGTCAGGATGGAACAACAGTTTTGTTGCTATTTACTGCTCTGTACACTTCACTCTGAGTGCGAGTGTGGTGTTGTTTATCCACACTGTTCAGCTCAGTTCTCACCTCAAAGCAGTACTCTTGTCCCAGGATGCTTGAGTGGACAGGTTTGATGATGGCGTCCTCGTCCAGAGTGAGGTCCAGCGCTTCGGCAGCGCTGCTGGGAGACAGCAAGGACTCATGGGAGTGGGACTCTTTGAAGCTCTGCATCAAACGGGTCCTGGGAGGAGTGACAGTTGTGGTTAGATGCAGAGAAAGAGAGGAGCTCTCTTATTAACGATGTCATTATGCTTTGATTCTGTGAACAAGAATATAAAAGAAATGCTTTTGTCCAAATATGGAAATTTAATATTAATTCTAAAATTCTGTAGCTTTTGTTGCACCAGATTTGACCAAAATCAAAGTTTCTTTTCATCATTATCTTTGGGTTCAGTATGTTGTCGCTGTTGTTCAGTAGTGTACTGAACGACGACATTAACACATCCCCAATATGAGATGAATGTCTAGTGCCAGGAAAAAGACATTTAACTGGTAACACAGTTTGTGTCTTTCAGCAAATTTCACAAAATATTGGAAAAACAAGATAGAATCATCCACCATTTATGTTTCAGTACACAATAAGACACTGCACTCATATTTCTATCCAAAAAATGAAATTCTATATCTTTTAAGACAAATTGTAAGATATATTATAGATTTCAATTATTCCTGACAAAATATTGCCTTCACTGACCTTATAAAATGTCTGACTTTTCAACATTTAGGCTGTTTTTGCTATTGACAGGAAGTAATTAATAATTAGTTGAATCTATTAACCTTGTGTCGCTAAGAGACACAGAAAGGAAAAAAAGGAGAAAAACACTTCACTGAAAAATAAAGAAAATCTTTTAAACTGTCCATTCTAAATGATTTAACAGACAGCTGTGAAGTGAACAGACACATCAAGCCTCTGGTGCCACAAGGTTCATTAGCTGAATTTGAAAGAAAATCCAAGAGATTGAGAGGACAGCAAAGTGACTCTGATCCTGTGCACTTATTCTAAAATGCTCATTATAACCTTGTTTGAAATGTAAATGATTGCTTGTATCATGTCAGCAATAACACAGCATCAAAAGGGTATTTCTTTCGCGTTACAGATTTGTCTGTTTTTGCCAGTTTGGAAACCAAAGATTTAGGAAGCTAAATAGGAAATAGGAAGCTACATATTAACCAGATATCTTAATTTTTGTTTTTAGCATTTACACAGCTGTCTTTACAGATATAGCCAGCCTTTTCCCTCCAGGCAAAACATTTTAAACTCTACACATAATATTTTAAAATAATCTTAATAATATCATTAATCCTGATGTGCATATGCAAAAGACTCACACTAATAAGTGAACAGGGTTGCCACTAAAGCCCATCCATCATTCTCACCTACACACTTACTCCCACACACACATGCATGCACAAAGTACGGTACGTAAAATTACAGACCAGCTCAGCAGAGAGTCACTAAGACAGACGTATGATGACACATTTAATCTAACCAGAGAGCGAGGACGAATGGTCAGGTGTGATGAAGCCCCTCAGCGAAGAAAAGAGGGATGGAAAGGAGGAAGAAAGAAAAGATGCTGTAGAAAAAACCCTGTTTATCCTCCGTGCTGCGTCCGACTCTCAGCTTCTCCCCTGCGCTCGCACTGCTTTTGTCTATGTTCAATCATAACGTTCATCAACAGAACACTGATTACATGTCGGGGACCAGGGGGTAGAGACACACACAGAGAGAGGGAGAGATAAAAATAGACCCAAAGGAATGAGTCAGATTGAAGGGAATACAGAGGAGAAGAGAGAGAGAGTGGGGGAGGTCATGAGAGGATGTGAGAAAAGACTGATAGAAAAGGAGGTGAGGGCTCGGAGATGGAGGGAGAAGACCTCTCAGAGGAAATCATGATTATGTAAACAGTGGATCCTTTGGAGAGGAAGAAAGTGGGAGCATGGATTAGAGGAAAAAGAAGGGGATGAAAAGACATGAATAGATCGGATTGGATGAAGGGATTGAGAAGAGAGCGCTGGAGGTAAAAGAAGGTCTATGTGAGGTCTCAGAGGGGAGACATGAAAAGACGCAACACACACCTTGCAAATACGACGTGACTGATGAACCACACAACCACCTCAGCAGCTGTGATGACGGACCAGAAACGAGGATTGATTGGGCAGATACAAAACTTTCAAACTGATTTGGTGAGAGACTGAGAGCGCGTCTGACAACAAACACTACACAACGAAATTCAGCTACATTAAACAGCTCTGTAAGCAGAGCTGAAATGACTTGTCAATTAACTGATTAGTCAGTCGACAACTGCTAGGCCGACAGAAAATTAAATCGGCAGCAGTTTTGAAGCCATTTAATCAAACACAAAAATATCAGAAAAAATTTGCTGCCTCCAGCATTTAAAATGGAATATCTTTGATTTCTGGGCTGTTTGGTGAACAAAGTGAGACGCCTGATGAAGTCACTTTGAGTTTTCTTTTTTCCCCAATTTCACAACAGTGATGACAAATGATTAATGATTGATTGATTTGAGCAGCTCAAGAAGGATAACAAAAGGCGCAAAAATGATTTATATTCATAAAGGTTTGATCAACGATGTTTGATGAAAGGCTATTTAAATATATAAACATTTTTAAGGCAAAGACGTGTATGTTTATGTAAGAGTTAGTGGCCGACAGTACTGTATGGGAGGGAACTCCAATGACCTATTAGTGAAAAGTAATTACTGAAACATGGTGTGTAAAAATATATATGATTGCAGGTTTTAGAGCCTGCTTGGGAGCTCAGAGGCAGGTTTATGGCTGCATGAATTTCAATCTATGCTGAAAAAGGGCATGTGTACTCAGCAAACCCTCCCTGGATAAATAAAGATAAAAAAAAGGGAATAATAATGAACAAAGCTGCAGATGTTCACCGACATCCCTGACAGAAAACATCCAGAGAAAACCAGAAGCTGTGAAAATGGATATCAGCCGCGAGGGCCCTGGCAAACAACCTCGACTTCACAAGAATCTTGACTTTTTTGTCCGTTTCCCGTCTTCTCAGACCAACCGGGGATAATAGACATCCACAACCTTCCCAAATGAATAAATCATGTGGAAACACCTTGGCAAGCACCTGGCTCAGAAAAGGTTTCAGCGCTGTCCTGAGTGCACTTTTGCCCTGTGTTTAGTTTATCAAGATGACCTTGTTCACATTTGAAGTTTCAGCTGGTCTTGGCTGCAGCTGTCCACTGGGAGCTTATAGATAAACTGAATGGACAAAATTAGAGCTGAAACTATTCGTCAGATGGTTGAACAGGCAGAAAATTAATCAGTAGACATCTGCTGCCTATTTTCAGAGAAAAAAAAATCAAACATTTTTTGTTTCTTAATTGTGATAATTTCTCTGTCTCAACGGATAGTAAACTGAATATCTTCTAGACAAGCTATTTTAAAAATGTCACAGACTTTTGGGGAAAACTGATTGTATTTTTAACATTTTATAAAAAATTTATACAACAAACAAATTGTTGATAAATTGAGAAAACAATCAGGAGATGAACTGATAATGAAAACGTTTGTTTCTTGCAGTCTGGGCGAATTTAGATAAAACAACATCCTTCATTTATTTCTCTCATCACATCTATCCATTCACCAAGGTGGAGCTGCAAATAAGGACAAATAAGATAAGAAAGAAATTCTTTTGTTTTTGTGAAAATAAGGGCTAAAACTCAATGAATAAAGTTAACATACATTTGAGATATTATACATAGCTGATGTCACGTTTGAAAAAGTGGAAACCCCAAACATCATATATCGTATTCCTTCATTTATTCCTCGAAATAAAAACTTTCCTGTACAAACATCTGCCAAACCAAAAAGTCAGCACTCGCTGTTCACTGCTCAAATTCAGCACCTCTCGTGCTGCTGTGCCTGAAGAAGGCCAGTGCTGCTACAACTATGTACATGATACGGAGGAGGTATAATTAAGCAAGTCTCCCACTGACTTATTATGGTCTGTACAGCTGCCATATGGCTGTCTGCTGGTTGCCATGGAGAGAGCAGGGATGTTTTTTTTTTTTCATTGCCCCAGCAGAGAAACAGCAATGGCGCTGAGTGTCTAAGTGACACTGCAGTGGGATATGAATGTGTAAAATAAACAACAATTTATAACAATGTTAGATGGAGACAGAGAGCAAGAGAGTGACGGACAGATACAGAGATGGACAGAAATAGATAGAAACGGATAGATAAAGAGAGAGAGACTGAGATGGGGACAGATGATAGACAGCTAGAGATAGAGATAGAGAGATAGGGAGATAGAGAGATAGAGAGATAGAAAACTGAAATCCACCAACGATCTGGACCTAAACATTATCACAAAGACAAGTTTCACATCAACATCTAAGAATTTCTGCATCTGCCTCTTACTGCTTAACAGAATTAGACAGAGATCCATAGATAGATTGATCGATCGAATACAGGGATCTGTCTATAACATTTTTTCCTACAACGTCCAAGAACACAGCACATCGTCTTGTACCCGTAACACACTTCTGGTCCTAACTCAATAGTATCATAACACATTCCTGTGCAGCCGTCACCTTGTGTAATGAATCCTGCATTTTCTTTCTGACTGATACTGACTCACAATTGGTTTTAAATGACCACTAACTGAGTTATGCCCCATCTCAATATTAACATCAGTTTCGATCAGAGAGATGCTTTAGATTGCATAAGTAGATGGAAAAGTGATTTGTGTGAGATGCCATAACATGAGTTACACAAACAGACTGTGAGAAAGAGGCAAAAACAGATTTCATACATAAATTCAGCTACACTCTCCAGGGCCAAACTCAGCCAGACACAGCAGATTAATCCACATATGAATGCTCGGTATCACACACACACACACACACACACTCCACTGACCTGTCTTGGTCAGCACTGCGGAAGCGGGGGAGGATCATGTGGCGGAAACTGCTGGTTCGGTCCAGTTTGGGCTGACTCTTAGCCCTCTTGATCGAGCCCTTCAACCTTCTACTGAGGAAACTCTGGAGCAGGTGGAGGAGCAGAGCAACAACAAGGGCAAACAGATGGAAAAGTAAAGGGAGGACGTGTATGACGTGGATTCACAGAGACAAGTGGTCGTGTGAAAGATGAGCGGTTGAGTGGTGAAGAGAGGACAGAGGAGCCAGGTGTGGTTTGACAGGTATGATTACAAAATGGCCACAGATGATTCCCATGAAGCCAGTGTGTATTTAAGTAACACAAAAATCCCATGAAGACACACACAAATGAAAAACATGATGCGTGATGGGGGAGAGCACAAGGTAAATTTATTATCAACAGGAAATCATACACCCACACATGTCCATTTGCCACAGAGAACTGCAGTGTCCTAACAGATCCTGTGGTGGGCAGTGGCGTGCCACACAGTCCAAACACCGGAGCAGCAGTATGTAAGTCTCACACAGGGGTGCAGCTGGTCCCACATGAACTTCCTTACATGATCAAAACATAACAGGAAATTGCTCACTGACACTGGGTCCGTCCCAAATCCCACACACGCAGTATTTGCGAGTAGTCAAGTGCCTACGTGTGTGACGTATTACTGGTTATTGCCACAGTGGGAGTTCATCAGAGCTCACTGGGACACACATGATTAGGGCACAAATATAAACACTGTAAATGACATACTGAATGCAGGATAAGCACACTATGTGTCGGCACACTATGTGCTGGCATGTGTGGGTACTGAGACAGGTATTCAGTTTGCAGCAATGCAATGACATCACCTTGGGGATGCAAAACCGTGCCTGACAAGTTTTCTGGCATTTTATCTACCAATCGATCCATCAATTCATAAACAATATAATCTGCAGGCTAATTAAAAATGAAAATAATTGTTTATTGCATCCCCAGGTATTTCCCACCTAAATTAAGGTGTCCATTTAACTTACAACACTTTGAAACTTTAGTAAATCGCACCATGTGAAAGTTCAAAGCTGTTTTCACACTCTAAACTTTATAACGTTAGCTGTGAAAGTAACTCCGGCGCTCAAAAGTCTCAAAACTTGCATGAAATATTCTTTTTCTTTCTTATCTCCCTCTCCGCCTTCAAGAAGCTTCAACCTTTCGGCTTTCAGGTGCATCCTGGAGACGAGCAGTATTGTCGTTTATTGTATGTTCATATAGCATAACAGCATTATTCAGTGGGAGAATGACTGGAGGGAAATGACACCTCGTCATCTGGCATGAGTCAAATGGCTTTGAAGCCTGTCTTGAGGATATGACTAAAGACTTGGCTCCATCTGCTGGTTCCAAGCTAATAGCCTGCATGACTAAATCTGATTTGATTAGCCGCTCCGTCTGACACTTTAAGTCTCAGAAAGTAAAGGTATTCAGTACAGAGAGAGAGAGAGAGAGAGAGAGAGAGAGAGAGAGGCTGAATCACAATAAACCACAATAAAGTGAGGTAACAGTGAGAAAGGGAGGAATATCAATCTCATCTCCAGTGGCTACGTTTGCATGCACAGCATCACTCTGCTGCTGCTTTATCTTTGGGTTCCTTTCAGGTTAAAGAGAGTTAAAGAGATCACTGGTGTCATTTAGTGTTTTGGCGCATTTGCTGTTGACCACATTTAGCATCTGTATATAATTAGGTGTTAATTTTTAAAACACTAATTGCAGCACTGAGTTTCACACTTTTACTCAGTAATTTAGAGGAACACACTGTAGTTTTCACTCTGCTACGTTTATGTTACAGACAACAATAAAATACTCCTCATACATTAATGCATCACTTATAATAATCTAATAATACAACACAGCAGAGCAGCAGGAATGAGTTAATTATTTTTTTTAAAGCAAAAATGCCAATAATTTGCTGGTCTCAACTTCTTAAATTTGACGATTTGATGTTTTCTTTTTCATACATTAAAGTCAGCTGAGTATCTTTGACATTTTGTCTGCTGGTCAGACAAAACAACACATCTGAGAACAACACACCTTGAAGTGTGGGACAGAAAACTGGGATTTTTCAGTTTTTCCTGGTTTGATGAATAACAGATGCAGAACGCCGCCTGTGATAGCGCGTATTACAGAGTAACACTCATAAGGGCCAGTTTCCTGCATTATGGGCACTCTTATTGCTAACAATATGCTGCTTACATACTTAAGTGACACTTTCTATGGAGGACTTTGACTTGCAGTTGAATATTTTCATACCGCAGTGCTGCTACGTTTACCTGATCAAGAACTAACTTGTGACTGTCGCCTGTGTCGTTGTCAGACAGCTTTTCTCGTTGACACGGTTCTATAAAGTGCCTTGGTGTGTTCAGTTTGTATTTGTACTTAAGTGTGCTCCATTAGCTAGCCTCTAGTGTTTTAACTACACTCATCCATTTCACTGATCGCTCCAAGTGGCTTGCGGATGCATGGAAGTGAAGTGAAGAGGCATTTGTTCCCCAAGTTCGTCCATAAGAAAGTGCTTCTCCTCGGGCTTGGTGCCATTTTATGGAAGTACTTCTGTTGCCTGGGAGGTGGCACTGCCTTAAAGACTAAAGTCAGGGATCAAAACTCTTCCATAAGCAGTTAAGCACCACAGCTTACATGAAAGGCTTTAACATGATTGGCTGCAGTCTTGATAGGCAAAGTGTGCACTTATAAGTGTTTGCAGCTATTTTTAGGGCCGAAAACGGTAAATCGCACTCCTCAGAGGTGGGTATACGCCTGTCTACATCTATTGAAGAGGTTTGTCTGGAGTCTGCATTTACACTGTGACACTCCGCCCTCCTGCTTCAGGCTTGCTCATCCTATCAGAGAACCTGAAATATTGATATGAAAACACTCATCTCAGCCACTATGAAATAATGATGAAACACAAAAAACTCTGACCATGCCAAAATGAGCCTTCACATTTACTCTAATGGATTATCTGGCTTCTGCAATTTTCAAGTCAGTGGATGCTGCTTTTCATTTTTGCAACAGTGAATGGGCAGCAAACTGTTTCCTCTGAAGAGACGAAAACAAGTCCTGCCGTATTTCCAGCCACGGTGACAGTGTACAAATGCCAGAAGAAATAACGGAAAGGAGATGTCCAGCACAGTCCACTGGCACAAACTTAATAAGACACCAATCTGTCCTTTAAGCCCCTTCACGGGCACGTTTGATACCTTGTGATTGAGTCGCCATGAATAAAACAATAAACAGATTATTTTTGTCCACAGACAGAACGTGTTTCACTGCCAGCTCCGCTCTCCGTCTTTGACTAAGGTTGTTTTTACTTTAAAAAAGAGACATGGTCCCAGAAGTGACAGCACATTTTTTTTTCAGTGTGCCTTGTCTTTTGTTGACATAAAAGAATAACACCAGATTTTTTTTTTTTTTTTTTAGCCTATTTACTACAAGTTACAATTACATTTACACTTCACAGTTAACCGTTAACCGTTAGCAGCGCTCCTGTTTTACAAACGGACATATTTTTCTGGCCAGGCATCCATTATTTTTCATTCATTTCAACATGAGATGAAACTTCACTCTCTCTTGACTCTTGAAACTTGGTTGAGTTGCGTGTCTCATCACAGTGAACATCAAATCTGCAATAACTGTTTCTTTCTTACATTACAAAATAACAATAATAATGATGATAGTAAACTACATTTACTGTATATAGGACTTCAAACAGTTCAAAGTGTTATACAACACCATATAATAATACATATTTCACTGAAAAGCAATTTTTTTCAGCATAACAATTGAAAATAATAATATTCTTTATGTTTTTTCCTGTTCTGCTTTTCTTCATTGAGTGCATGTTCATTTTTTCTGATCTTTTTTTCTGCTCTGATTGTCTTGTTTGTTTTGTTTTGTCTGCTTGATGTTTATGCTTTTGACTGAATTGGGGAGATTTAGCCTCCTTCCTCCCCTGCACCTCTTCAGTTCTATTATTTCAAGTCCTTTATGATGATATTTTAATTCTGCAAACAGACAAATTAACACAATGCAGTTAACAAATCTGCACTTAAACTGCATTACCACACAATGATGAAGTAACTTTGACAAACATTCATCCAGACTAATGTGTTCCATTACACAACTCAAGCATGTTTCAAGAGTCCATTAATTGGACTGTTGGGAAATTAATGGAGGCCAATGGTTGCCTTAAAACGCAGGAAAAAATAATCCACAAAATCAAAAAATGTATAACACGCATTTGGAAACAGTTTGTCGTTAGGGAGCTAAGACTTGCAAACAAAGACTTCAGAGTCCAAAACTGAAAGGCGTCAGATGTTTTCATGTTTCATTAAATATTCAGGTCACTTCACTCTGGTAAGGTGTTTACACCTCTAACCAAAACTTGGTTAGGCCTATGTGAATATTTGCAGTACATGTAAACGTAGCGTTTCTGCTTCAACCATGTTTGTGTCACATACCTCAACAGGGGGCAGTGGTGCAATAAACGCTCCTCCCGCCACTGGACTCGAACCGGCAGCCCTCCAGTCTCCGCCCCAGTATGAGAAGGGGGGGGAGGAGGAGGCGGCAGGCGAGTGGGGCAGGGTGAAGGACAGGGTGGGGGAGAGGGGCAGCGAGCGGGGCAGGGGGGGCGTGCCAGGCCCTTTCATGGAGCCCTTTTGCTGCTGCTGGTGCTGCTGCTGGCACAAGGTGAAGGAAGGGGAGACGGCCAGGGAGAGGGGAAAAGGATGAGGCGGGGTGCCGCTGGCCCGGCGGCCACAGGTGTGTGGCGGGCCCAGGGTAAGAGGAGGGAGGAGGGACAGCGAGAGGGATGGAGGCAGCGAGCGAGGCCGGGTACAGGGGAGGTTACTCACGGATTGTCGGAAGGGTTGAAGGGGGGCAGTGGGAGGGACCTCCATGCTGGGCTGCTTCCCGGTGGCTATGCTCTTCCGCCGGGCGCGATGATCTGAGAGAGGGAGAAAGAGAGGAAGTCGACAGGTAAGACACTATTACACATCTGCGCAAGGGAAACATCAAAGGTAAAATGAGGACAGGACCAAAAACTGCAACTGCTGACACAGGTAGAGTGAGAGAATGTGGAGAGAGACAGACGGGGCTATTCTGGAAATAAAAAGCAACGGGAGAGCTGTTACTGACAGTCTGCCTGAAGGAATGAAAGAAAAGCGTGAAAAAATAAGAGCGCTCGAAAGAGGTCAAAGGTGACCAAAGCAGAAATAATACCATGGAGGGTCACACCCATCCACCGGAACTGCTGCTGGCTCTACTGCTGCACGCACACACAAACTGAAACACGCCTTCATCCCTGGAGGGGAGGGGATTGACAAAGTGGGCGAGAGACTATTGAAGAGATAGATTTTCTGTCTGGACATCAGATGAGGCGAATGTTAACAGTCGGCACGTTGAAGGGAGGGCAGAGGGGAGGGACTGGGAGATGCATGGATAGAGAGGAGTGAGCATTAAACAAACAAAGTACTTATTGACTTCCGTTGGTGAGTCGGTGCCTAATGCACTGAATTGGCCAGTGAGGGAATAAACTCCTGTCCTACGCTTGATGGATGACGAAGCGAGTGTAAATGTACAGTTAGAGAACAGGAAACAAAACACAGGAGGCCTGGTTGACCCGGTTGGCCTGCTTACTCACTGCAGCACCAACATATTACATCTAAAGTCAGAGTGAATGCTGCCTCTCTTTGGTCAGTGTGTCTCTCACTTCCCCTTCCCTGTCATCCTTTCACCAAATGTCGAGAAACTCAATAAAATGTCAGTACTGCACTGTATGTCTGTCTCTGCACCAGTGTTCTCTAATTCCTGTACATGCATTGTGTGATGAAAGAGACGTTTGCAAGAGAACAGAAAAAAAAAAAAGGGACCACAAAAGGGCTTCATGTTTCACAGAGCGCAGTTACAAATCTCGCTGAATGTCTATAAATCAATAAACGGTTTGGCAACAAAACACATCTCTGACTTGCTTGTGCAACAGAAAAACTGAGAGATCTCTCAGATCATAAAAACTGGCTTGTGTGTGGTTCCTCAGCTAAGATCTTAGATTACTGATGTTTCATCTAGCTACTATGTGACTCACTTGTGAGTTAAATTAGCATAGGATCTAAGGTGTGTCGACCTCTGACCACTTCAAAAGGTAGGTTTAAAAGAATATTCCACTGATTTAACAGCAGGACAGAAAAAAAATAGTCTTTTATTTCACACATTCTTCCTCATCAAAATTATCAAGTTGCCTACATTACCCACAAAGCAACACAACAACCAACGGTTTGGTTAGAGATTTGGGTGTGTTTGTTAGTAGCAGATAACATAACATCGAGTTGTGTATATGTATATGTCCAGTTTATTTTCTTATGTGCTCTCTAAATATTTCTTCTATGTGAAGCACTTTGATATTGTCTTTTTTAAATAAAGAGTATAATTCATCTTTAATTCTTCTTAATCTCTGAACCACTTTAAAGCTGCTTCACTCTTGTGGTAGTAATAAAATAGAAATACATTTGATTTAATGTACTATAGCTAACCATTGTGGATGTTTGTATATGATGAATGTAATGTTGAAATTAAATGCTCTGACATTTAATTTGAACCCCTATTCCTTAGTTGGTTAGTGTTTGTTAGTACATAAAACTGAAGGTGATCAAGCATTTCTTGCAGCAATATACTGATACTGGGTCTAAATTGGCTTTGCATCAAATACCAGATATCATTTAGTTAGAAACGCCCACTTCAACACGTCCAATGATGGACATTGTTCCCTGGCCAAAGCTCAATGGAAACACAAACCTGCAATTAGGTTAGCAAAACCTGCAATCAAATTTTATCACACATTTTATTTATTTGTTTAATTTCCCAATAATATTTTGCCAATTTATTCTTCACCTTAAAAACAGTACGCCGTGGAATAGGAACAGGAAGAGAGTGTCCAGGCTGGGGGTTTTAAAACTAAAGCAACTGCACGGGTTTGAAAAGCGATATTTCATATCACACAATTATTTTGTTCTGTTTCTGCTGCTTTTTTTTTTTAGATTATCATCAGGGAACCTTGGCTACCGATGGGGTTCTCCCGAGTGAGAATATACTGTAAGTGCACCATCACACAGTAAAAAACAAGACTAAGAGTCTACAGCCATGTTAGGTCCCCGGTGGATCGCCAAAGTCACTAGGCTTCAGCCACTGCAAAGTATGCTTGCTTATATAAAATTACATGGCAATACATGCATGTGAATGACCGACAGATTGAAAATGGCATCCTTCGAGCCATGGCACTAGCATGGCTAAAAAAGGACTACAATTTTAGCTTTTCCCTGGACAGCCTCACCCACAGTGACGATGTAAAAGCCAGCAACATGTTGCACATTTCCAGCAGACAAGAACAAAATAATGCCTTCTGTATTAAAGCCAGGGTGACCACCTATGTAGATGCCCTGCTTAGAAAATCATTTTTATTGTCCCCAAACTACAGCATGATGATATCAAAGTCCACTTTACATCTCTGCATGTCTTGTTTGCTTCTGGTTTTCTTTTCATGTTCTCGTTTTCTCCTTTTCTTTCGGTGCATGGCTCTCCCAAAGAAAAAATCGTCAACTTGATAACCCTGATTCAATCAGCAAATCAGTTACATTTGTTTGTTTGCTCTTATTTCTTCAGTTTTTTTCCCCGCTATCTCATTCTAACTCTCCATGTTGATCATGTTATCTATCTCTGTTCTTTCCTTTGCTCTCTCCCTCTCTCAGCCTCTTCTGTCACACAGTCACAGTAAAACTCAGACACATGCACACCTCCTCTCTCCCACGCAGCTATTTTACATAATTCAAATAGAGCATTTATCCCTCTACTTCTCTTCAGCCCCTGATCTCTCTCCTCTCTTTCTCTCATTTTCTCTCTCCTCCTTGCACCCTCTTCTTGTTTTCATACCGTCCTCTCGTTCAGATGGGTGGCATATAGAACCCTCCATTTTTCCATACTTACCTTTATCTGTATTCCTCTTTTATTCTCATCGCCCCTTTCCTTCCACTCTCTTTCATTTACCTGTCCAAATGACAATCCTTTCACTGCAAGCCTGCCCATCTTCCTGTCTGCAATCCTAACATTTTCTCCAAACCATGCGAGGAAAAAAAAAAAAAAAAAAAAATGACCACGAAGGTGTTTGTCACCCAGCCGAGACATCAAACCAAGCCAGTGTCTCTTTGCTCAAATCCACAGCTTCAAAACTACCAGATGAAACTCTGTAGGCTGGATGACTGACTGGTGGAGGAGTCTGCTAAATTAAATCTGAGAAAGCAGAGCTCTTACATGAAAAGGTTGCTGACAAATCACAGGAGAGGTGGAAACTCAACATCTAGCTCCAATAAAAGGTGTCAAAAGCATGTTTGACAGCTGATTGTAACTGTATGAAAAGTCGGTTAATTTTGATCTCTTCAGAATTGCATTTTGTAAGATGGTTACATAATGGCAAACTTTTCCATTTGGAAAAAACTATGCTTGCAGAATGACTGACACAAAATGAAAGGAACGGTTACTGTTCGGTACCTGCAACATTTTCAAGAATTTTAAGTTTCTGATTTGCTTAATTGTTTGAGGGATTGATCTTCTTTACTTGAGAGATACTTCATGATACTCAACTTGGGGAGATTTCTTCAAATATTCTTCATTCATCTTATGTGGCTGCTATCAGTGGTTCACAGTAGTGCTCACAGTTTCTTAGGTGTTTTGTTACTCTGCAGGAAGTGTTAATTGGCAGCAATTATCATGGGTGATGCCCTGTACGGTTGGAGGTTATTCCATCATTATGTATGCATCATAACTGCAGCCATCTCAATTAAAAGGCACCAGAACAGTGATATCGAGATCCACTTCAGAGTTTCTTGTTTCCCAAACTAATTGGTCTCCCCTGGAGGAGCATTTTGTGCCAAGGAGAGAATAGTGATTTAGGATTCAAATGGCATCAATGTCATGGTAAGAAAATCAAAGTTTGGGGCGTTTCTGTGGATTCAGTTATAGACAGTGAGATCAGAAAAACAAGCAGTCTGTCAGTTGGTGTACTGTTCTAACCCTCAGGGTGATTAGAAAAAAAAACCACTCTGTCCTTTTGCTGCCAATTTGGAGTTGTAAGAATCAGAGACAGCACGTGTTTTATTACATCCTCCAATGGAGGGATTCATTGCAGTGGGAGTCTTGATTTCTGTTGGAAATCAACCAAGTCTTTGTCGGCTTTAGGTAGCTGCAGCTGTTGTTGTTTTCCCTAAGTGCGTACAAGGAACTGTACTTTGTCATATCTGAAAGTTTATGTGAAGTGATATGACTAACCATGAAGGCCCCCCATGAATGCTGATGACTGGAATAATGGATCAAGAAGCCCCTAAGTCTTCTTTAAGTCTTCGTCTTCTTTAAGCTGTGGCATTATGTTATTGTCATTATCTAAAAAGCAATGAAGGCAAGTTTTAACAAACCTACTTGTCTCAAAATCCAGTCTACAAACTACAAAACTAACTGTAACAGGGATATAGAGGGATGGTAGAAACGGAGTGACTCAGAGCAGCACAACTCGTTTCTTTTCACTGCTCTGACGATGCTGAATGTTAGTGAATGTTAGCGAAGTCGGCGGAGCAACTTTAGAACCACCCGCTAGCTTCACTTCCTCTTCTGCCGTCCAGTGTGATTGACTCCTCAGCTGACAGAGCTGTCAGCATCAATGCACAAAGACGTTTTTTGACTTAGTGGAAATGTGAATTTTTCATATCACTGATGATCAAAGACTCTAAAGTTGTCTTGTAGTCTGGTAGATGAAACCTTAAAGTTCACATGTACTGTAGGCTGTTATACGCAGCTGTTCTGCAGCTGTGCTGGACTGTACTGTAACTGTGCAGCTGTGTAAGCATTATTAAACTTATTATCGCAGCTTAATTGTACTGAAGCAAAAACATCAACAATAATGTTGAGTATTTATTTTAAAAAAAGTAGGTACCACAAGCACAGACTAAACTTGCAACTAAGACAATTCAGATTTACGTGCATGAAAACAATACAGTCACGGAGACATGTTATCAATGCAGTCATGCTGCGATAAACAGATGGATGAATGAAGTTGAAGGTTTTATAGAAAAACAAAGTATATTATTAAATTATCAAGTGATCTGTTATCAGCAAACAGAATTATTCACAAGTGATAAACAGTCTTACGAAGCATTATGTTTATAAAGAGCCACTTGCAGCAGTTTGTGTTCACATTATATTCCATTCAGAAATTGCTGAGCAAGAATCCCCTGAGCTATGTAAGCATTTACTTTGTTAATCTCCAAAGAGACTCTGCAGCAGTGCTGGGATTTGAATGCAGTTTGACCTCCAAAACATGGTAATTCTAGACCTTCCCAGTCCAAACACACTGTCTGCTTTTATTCTGATTCTTCTGTATTTACCCACACATGGGGAAGAAATCTGAATGGGCCAAACTAATCCCTCTACTGTAATTCGTAGGACTGGCCGCAGAGGGCAGATTGCTGTTAGACTCAGAGTACACAGCATATAAATTATGATAATTTTAAAGCACCTAGGTCTGCAGCTGGTTCCTGCATCTTCATCCATTTAACCTTGCACCCTGCACTAATACTACACATAGGTAGTCATCCTAAAAAAGGAATGTAAGATTTAGTACGTTGACCCTCAGTTAAGATTGTTCTATCAAAATATAGGATTCAGTATTAACATTTGCCAAACAAGAACAAACAATAAAATGACAAAATAGGTTTATGTCTTCAACAGTCTGTGTCAATAAAATTCGACTAAATGAAAAACCACCATAAACTTCTTAAAACCTTGCCCTCTGCCACTCTCCCACAGAACTTTAAGGAGACACGATGCTCTCAAAATGCCATTTTACTACAACCATATGTTAACAGCCACCTGTAGCTGATAGGGATGATCTAGAAACCTGATATACTCCAGTAAGAATAGGTCTTCATGCTGAAAACACTGAACATTTGTTCCACGGCATCAACTGCGAATCTTGTTACTTTTAATCATACAAACACTCCAAATACTATACCACACCACTGAAGTGGCAAGCATTCATGTCAATGTCACAACACTATCATTACTTCCTTCTTGTTCCCAGGGTTTACCATCACCCTGTTTTTCAAGTTGAATCATCTCTGATGGAAGCACCTACTGAGATTTTCTCTTCTTCAACAATAACATACTTCAGAGAGGAAGCGGCTTCAGTCACAACAGACTGTCTGGAATATTGCCATTAAGTTTCTTCCAGTTCACTTTAAAGACTATTCTCAATTTTTTAAATATTGGTAGAAACAGAAAAGACAGTGACATGCACAAAGCCTTTGGACATCATTTGAACCCAGAATTTGGTTTGGATACCTCCTGTATTTTTAACATGCACATGGATTAACTCCACGTTCTGCATTATCCATCATTTGTTAACAGCAAGCGCCAAGAGCAGATTTCTCATTTCGGAAAATTGTACTCTTCAACTTGAAAACAGACCAAAATTCACTTCTAAAACATAATATACCGTACCTGTCCCCTTTTTTACTTAGCACGCACAGAGTGGAGAAATGTGGGCGGCAGCATGTGCAAAGACTCATTCAGAATCAGTGAATAAATCATCCGATCCGCAGTCTTTATAGAAGGATGTGAGATGGGTGGGGTTAGCTGGGGGTATTGAGCAGTGACAAATTAAAACCAAAGGAGGTGGCATGGTCATTGTCTTTTTTCTTTTTTTTTTAACACCTGCGTTCTCACTTTAATGGCTGTCTAAATTAATCGAAGCCATTAAGCATTCCTTTTATTAAAGCGTTAACAAAAGCATCAGTCTGGAACGAAAAAGTCTGGATAGGTCCATTTAAATCTATTTCTCACTCACTCTCTTTTTTTTTTTTTGATCCCAACCAAGGCTCTGTGTTTCGTTGCCATGGCAACATTTATTTATTTTTTTTCCCCTGAAGTACCTTACATTTTAGCTTCAAAAATACAACACTATACAACAAAGCTCAGCATAGAGAATATGACCGGGTATTTGTGCACACATTGGGCTACTGTAAGCGCTATAGCCATGAATCCATACGCACACACACACACAAAACCTTACACGCCGAGCAGAGGAATGTGTTAAGCATCCACAAAGACACTTGATAGATCACAGTAAATCACAGAAGCTTCATTAGTCTTGGGATCACTGCTGACGACTGACACGATGTGCTAATGAGTCTGATTGTGAGCAGCACTGAAACGTGTGAGGACATCTGGAGACCAGTTTTGATTCACTTGTTGCACCCATTTTAAAAATCCAATTATGTAACTATTGTTTAGAGACGATGAGGTTTGAAAAGAAGATTAAAAAAAAAAAAATGCAGCCAACCTGCGGCACCGTCATGTCAATGGGAGGTTGTGATTCAGTATGGCTGGGGGTCACGCTGAAGGTAGATGCGCTTGTCTCTTTTATTTAGCTGGTTAATAAATCATCAGTGTGCTGAAATCACATTTTTCATGTTGCTGGGAGTTAGATGCTGGAACTAATTCTTGGCGAACAACATGGTGGCTTCCCATAGACTCCTTGTGACAGTGAAGTTGAGGGCAAATAGTGAAGATGCTGCACAGAAGTTATTATAAGTTATTCATAAAGAAATCGTTACAGTACAACACTAACACTGACACTAACCACAAATTGCCATTTTGTAAGCTTTAAAGAGGAAATGTTTAAACCTTGGAGAGCCAGACTGGCTGCTTCCCCCCTGCTTCCAGTCTTTATGCTAAGCTAGGCTAATATCTTCCATGCTGGAGCTTCATAGTGACAATAAAGAAGCAAGACTGGGCCCGATCTTTGGACCTAACTTGAGCTAATAATCATATTTACCAAAATGTCAAACTATTTCTTTAACATCAGGTATTCATGGAAAGTCTGAAAGTCAGATCAGAAATACATGTAGACAGTATAGGGCTGCAGCTATTGATGATTTTCATTATTGATTAATCTCTTCATAATGTTTTTTGATGAACTCATGACAGCTTTTCTGAGTCCAACCCACTGTCCAAAAATCACAAAATATTTAATTTACAATCATACAAAACTCAGAGGAGCAGCAGCTGCTCAGTGGCTGTTTTGCATCTTTTCTTGAAAAATGACAAATTATTAATTGCTGTCAATCGCTTTTTTTGTCGATCGACTACCCAGTGTATTGACTAATCATTCCCACACTAGATCAGCATGTACACACGGAGAACAAAACCTCGCATCTTACATTCAGTGCAGCACAGTAAGTAACAGGCACATGTGCTCACGTGTGTTAATAGCCAGTTTGTGTGTGTTCACGTTTGTGAGTATAGCCATGTGCTAGGCAACATGTGAAATGCTGCGCTTGTTCATTGTGAATGTAAATCTGATGTCAAGCTGAAAGCTGAAGAGGGAATGTGTGGGTGGCAATCGCTTCCAGCTCAGACCCTCTGAGAGAACTGAGAGAGACAGAGTTAAAAGAGTGGGAGGGAGGGATGTAGACACACATGAGTAAGAGGTTGGTTAAAAAAATCAGAGAAAGAACACTGTGTGTGTGTGTGTGTGTGTGTATGTACATGTGCGTGCGGTTGGGGGGGTGGGTTGGTGGGTAAGTGTTTATGTAGGAGTAGGAGGGAGACAGCGTTAGAGCAAGACTGTATGGAGTGAAGTCAGGATGACAGAAAAAGAGAGCTGGATGGAGGAGAAAAGGAAGAGAGTGAAATGGAGGAAATGCATTTGGGGGAGTGGTAGCAAGAGAGAGAGGGAGAGGGGGAGTTGCACTGAGGATGGGGGGAGTTGGATGGAGAGAGGGAGGGAGCACAAGAGGCAGAGATGGAGGCTGGAGAGGGAGTGGGTGTCTTAATAGCGCTGAAACGCTCAGGGCTTTTTGTATGTTTGCCTTTGTTATGATAGAACGCTGGTTGCCTCACTGTTTGCTTTTCATCCGTGAACTGTGACTACAAATGCAAGGCAGCGGCTACATCTGGTGCTCTCATTACATAATTTCATGCATATATATATCGTCATCTAGAACCAAGCATTTAAAGAAAGGCACTAGCGCTGCAAGAGGTTTGGGGTTTCAACCCCTGCCGTAGCTGCGTCCACAAGACATTTTTCAGTGATAGTATTTTTTGGAAACATTTATCTGGACAAGTCTCGCCAATATGAATATATGAAAGAGCTAAACGTGTGCGGATATGGAGAAACATTAGCACAGAGATGATTTTAAACACAGATGAAGTGCAAGGTTTCAATCCTTCACAGAGCAGCATCAGTGCTGCATAATTTCTCTGTAGACCTTGACCTCTCCGTCAAAGTCCATTCTGCCTTCTGAACAAATTACTAATGGCCAGTCTACAAACAGCCCCACTATGTTTCCATGAATGATACATGTTTTTTATAGAGTTTGCAGGTTAGCTGCGTCAGGATCCATTTACTGAGCTGCCATATCACGTAATGATTACTGATTCACCTGTCAGTTATTTTTACGACTGCGTTATTATTTAGTCTATAAAATATTGTGAGAAATGCCTGTCAAAATTTCCCAGAGCACAAAGTGACATCTTCAAACCGATAGTTTTGTCCCACCGACAGTGTGTTGGACTCAACACACAGCACTGGCCAAACAGTGGTTACGAATATCTGGTCTTTTTGGGGCCTCTGGGTGGAGTCCTGGAAAGGGCGCCACCTGGGGACACTGTAGTCCTTTTGTGGGACTTCAATGCTCATGTGGGCAATGATATAGAAACCTGGAGGTAACTGACTGGAAGGAATGACCTGTCTAATCTGAACCCAGATGGTGCCTTGTTATTGGACTTCTGTGCTTGTTGTGGACTGGCTGTTACAAACAGCATGTTCGAGCACAGGGTGGTACTTGGTACCACAACCCCTGGGGCCTGTGGTGGTCTCACAAAGTCGACCATTGATCGACACAGCAGGGGCACTGAAATGCAGAACTTTTGGGGGTGACTCATCGAGAGCTGCAGTGAAACCAAAACTTTGGGGTTCTGGTCCAGAAATCACCAAAAAAAAAAAAAAAATCCCATTGACGTTTGCAATAACACTAATAACTAAAAAAGGTTTCTCAACAGTATGTTGTGTGGTTGACTCCAAATGTCTGGTTAAAGACTGTATTATTAAAAAATGACACAAATATCACTGTTAATCTAATACTTCTGTTTTTAGCAGTCTTTGACAAAAATCATTTCCCATAAGCCCGAGGCCATTGCAGGTGAAACGTCACAGCTTGACAGAAGAGGCAATTCATGGGTGAGCCAAAGGGCTGCAATTAACTCAGAGGACAGAGAGGACTAAATGTTGTCGAAGTTTTTAGACAGCAGAGATTACAACTAGAAAGTTTTTTCTTCTTTTTTTATTGGTGAATTGGTGAATTTTATGGATATGGAAAAAACAAAGTTAAGATGACCCAAATACCTCCGCTGGTAAACCTTTGTGGGAGCTGTAGTTCTTTTGTATGCACACAAAGTTAATGTTGGTTGACATGGCTTATGGGTGCCAATTTGTCTGAGTACATTGGAAGTATTCTTAATTTTCACAGAAAGACTGATAAAATAGATGCTGAGTGAAAGAAATTAGGATGCTTAGCAACGTAACGTCATGACTGCTGCTCTTTATACTACATTTTTGATCAATCTTTTTTAAAATAAGTCTAAAATAAGTACACCTTATGGCTGATGATCAACTGTCTTTTAATCAAATGATAATTTCAGCCCTACCTATAAATGTACAAAATGTCGTGAAAGCCCTGACTTAAAAAATAAGATAGAAATAAACTCACTTTTAAATCTCCAGTGTGAATGTTCAAAATCAAATACTCAAATGTACAGTCAAATGATGACGGCGCTTTCAAAAGTCAGTTACTGTAACTGAGAACTAAAAAAAAAAAAAAAAAGACACAGATTGAGAAAGAAGCACCAGCCAACAGTCCAATCATGATACATTTTGACTGCTGATCACAAGTTTCTCTTCTCTACATGAACAGTACGAGCCAAGTTGGCTGATAACCAAAATTCTGGACAATCCTTTGTAGTCTCAAAGCCGATTTGCCTTGCAAAATGGTTTTTGAGTTTCAGAATCCACAAGCCACTGGAAGAAAAACAAGTTATTCTTCTGCCTTTGCTGTTTCTCCGGTGTATTTCTAGGGTGCTGCAGTTCCACATATCTTACTGCTATTATTATTTAAAGCTGGTTAGATTTTATAAAGTGACATTATGTTTGAGTCAGGCAAAAGTAATTCTGATGCCAGTTTAAGAGAAATGAGTTAGATAATGTCGGAATCTTGGTAATATTGATAGTGCCATTTCTCTGTTATTTGCTGTCATCCTTAATGCTGTGTCTTGGGCATCTGAGGTAAACTTCTGAGCAGGAGAGGTTCATTCAGAGCTGTCAGTCAACCGCCTGCCGAGTGCGAGTGAGTGTGTTTCTGCTTCACTGCAAACAAACCTACTGCAGCTTTAACGCAAAGAAATGAAAGGTCTAATTTTGGATCAAGCTTCTGTTTTCACATTGGGATTTTTTTTTTTTTTTTTTTTTGAGTTTTAGACCAAAGAGAAGGGAGTATATTCTGATCTGATTTAAGAGGCTTGTCATAGCATATTATTTACTGTACATGTGCTTTTCCTCACAGTGCAATGCAAGGGCATCAGGACACCAACACCTAAAACCAAACACTGCTCTCTCACCTCAGCAACCCACTCAACGATGCTCAAAGTGGCACATAACAGGTAAAAGGAACAGGAACTCATGAAGTCTTTTATTGAGCTTTTACAAAGGCTCAACATAAAAACTGTTCTATGCAGTTTTTTGCTTGAATATTACATTGCATGTGAGGAAACAGCAGATGGGAAGCGGTGGACTGTTTGTGCTCTTGAGCTTGTCAAGAAACCCACAGAAACACACAGAGAAAAGTGATGTCATCGCACAAGAAATGAGTGCAAACAGGGTGAAGATTAGCACCACACTTACAGCACACTTGGAGTCTCTTCTTTACATCTCATTTTAAAGTAATTTGAAGAATTGATTTCCAAAATTAGAGATCAGGCATGACAGCTGGTATGAAAGGCACCCTCACTCGTCATCTATTTGCAATCTTGTAATTACAAACTGCAGTTTTGGAGCACATAATGATATGTATTTCTGTGATAAGTAATCACATGAAATATAATTTTTTAACTTTTTTTTTTTGTTTTTTTAGAATAAAATACATCTGATCACATAATGATAAAAAGCACATGGGTTTGTGGACAACAGAAGTCAAATAAGGAGACAAATATGTCCTACCTAAATCAGGTGGGGCTTGTTGTGCTTTGTGTCCAGACTTCTAGAGACAATGTCTCTGGGTTTCCAGTCTATGTCACCCCACAGTGAGCTGATGCCAGCAAAGCCTGGAGATGCGTTCACTGACTTCCGCCTGTCCTCCACTGAGTCTTGGTGTGTGTTTGAAACTGCAGCAGCTCCGTAGTTTGTGTTACATTCTGCCGGGCATCGACTCTTGTTCTGAATCGATACTCCAAAAGCACACAGTGATATTAAAGAGTCTATAAATAACGAAGCGGGTTGGGGAACCTGCCAAGGAGTGTCATGACACGCATGCGTTTGTCTGACTGTCTGATAAGCAGATGACCATCCTCCTTTGGGTTTATAAGGCCGTGTTCAAGTTCCAGACAGAGAAAGTATTGCTCGAACAGTCAGCGATCAAATCAGCCTAGAAAAAAACGGGAGTCAAGGGGACTCATACTAAAGCAAAGCCAATGAAATCGATTCCACTACAGAAGCCAAACAGAGCAAAACACTTGGCATTAAACCAATCCATGGCCTTTAAATATTTCATAGACAAATAGGTATATGAATAAATGATAAATCACCTGCCTCCATTTCCAAGGCACCTGAAAACAGTGCTCCTCCAAGGTATCTGGATATATCTTAGTAAGTGAATAGAAAAAGAATTACAGCGATCTTATCATAAATCTAAGTACAATACTATACAAATATCACAGAAAACTATAAACTATATATTTATATATAATATCCTAAAGAAATATTACAGCGTAGTAATATTTAAGAGATACAAAATACCATCAAGTGCAATATGGTGACCATAAACTCACTACTGAGCACCACAGACACACTAGAACTCCCTATATAAAGATTAAAGGAATATTATTACGATTTTACTTTGGGTAAATCTTATCAACCTATCAACCAGAAACACGTTAGGCTATTAAGAAAAAAAACTTACTACACAAAGTTAAACTGTTGTAAGTGGCCTGCAGGTGGGAGGATGTCCTTTCAAAGGGTTCTGCGCAGGTAAATTTGCAACTTCAGGCCTTTAATTCTCCAAAGTGCTTAATTTACCTTTAAGGTGACCCAAAAGTGCCACACTGACAAGAGCACAGGATGACAGTTATTAAGTAGGCCACTGTTCGTTATCTCGCATCTTCAGACTAATTAGTGAGAGGTAAAACGACAGAAAAACAAACACTCCCAAAGCCCGCTGAGTGTTATAATTTCACACGGAGGCACTGTTCATCCTCCCCCCGCCTCCCCCCGGCAGCAGCAGCCTGCTTGTTGAGCACCGGCAGCAGCGGCTGTTCCGCGGCGGGCAGTCCGGCTGAGAGCTCCTCCTCCCCGGCCTCACCCTGTCCTCTCTCCCCGGTGCCCTCCGCCCCGACCCTGCACTCGCAATTCCGGTGACCAACGGAAGATCCGCTGAGGCCAATTTCTCTCATCTTTTAGACGGGAATGTTCTGCGACGGTTTCCTTAGTGGATGTCCGTCTTGTGCATGTCAAAAATGAACTTGCCAAGGATGGATGGGTGAACTCGGCTGAAAACTCCGGTGCCTAATTGCGATCAAAAGCTGGGTATGCGCGCAAGAGCTGCATGTCTAGACGTGCATCCGTTTGCGCGCGTGCACGGGAGCGTGCGTGTCCGTGCCCATGTGTGCGTGAAGGAGCGTTGCGGTGCGCAATAGGTCTCTGTGCGGCAGTGTCCACACTGCGAAGACGCGCTCCGCTCTGCTCTCAGCTGCGCCTTTTTTTTTTTTTTTTTTCTCCCCCCCCTTGTTCGGACCCCTCCGACGGGGCAACCAGCGAGCAAGCAGGGGAAATTCAAACGGAAGCTCTCTTTTCCAATGCAAGCAGAAATATGTGGATAAACAGCGAAAACCACAGACCGGCGTGGAAAGAGAGAGCGAGAAAACGAAGTAAGAGGGTGGAGTGCTCAAGAAACAAGCAGACGCCACAGGATAAAGTAGTCTAAAAACTGCAATGTCTAAAAACTGAACGTGTGTCCGCTGCTGACAGGCAGCACGAGGAGAAGAAGAAAAAAAAACGAGGCGACAATGGCAACTTAGTCCCTCGTCTTCTTTCCCACAACCGGCGGTTCATCCTCAAGTAATCCGCCTGCCAAACGATGGATGTTGTAGTGTCTCCTGTCTGCTGCTTGGACGGAGATTATCCTGCACAGGTGGACAGCAGCAGCAGTTTCGGGAGGGAGCAGCAGTGCACTGATGCCCTGCGCTTCAATCTCTCTCTCTGTCTCTCTACTACTGGAAATACAGAGAGAGAGAGAGAGAGAGAGGAAGAGAGAGGGATGTTTAGAAGGGGTGGGGCGGGCTGGATCCCTACTGGGACCTGGAGTGATTTTAAGCCCTGCAAGAAAGCCCTCATCACTTTTTTCTCCTCTATCCACCTCTCTTTCTTCCTCTCTTCCTTTCCCCTTTGCCTCTCACTCTTTTCTATTTCCCCTTCACCCTCTGCTGACACGCACACATGCACACACAGCACAGTGTGAAGTTCAGAGCCAGGGGCAAGTGTGTGGGAAGCATGCAAGCGCGTTATTACTCACACAATGTACAGTATATCCACAAAACGCTGAGTCTACCGCCTGCCTTTAACCACTGTTACACATCCACAGGCAAACCGTGACCAATCAAAATTTAAATGTACTTTAATTTCTAAACCCAAGCTCGCTAATTTTCCATGAGCGCACATTCTGCTCCATAAAAAATATTTCGATACTGCTCAGAAATCCATATAAATAACCAGCCCGGCCAATATACGCAAGGATGTAAATCTACCAAATGCTTAATTCTACATCTCAGTGTAGGCTGCACCTGACTCCAGATAACGGATGCAAGTACATTTTAAGTCTAAAAGACATAAGCATTGATTGGGCTTTCAGCAATGACAAGCAATCAGCACTTTCAGAGGGGTAAAGGGTATCTCAGATCTGTTTCCATGACAACTGTGGGTTTGAAGCAACTTTTTAAACCATTGTTGTGTTATGACACTGTACCGTTGCTGTACTCACCGCAGTCCCCTTAACGCTGGTGAGATATGAAAGGTGGAAATGTAGGTGGTGGCTATCTTCATTCATGAAGACTCACATCGGACTGAAGAGACGATAAACTGTATTCTGCAGCTGCTGTGAGATGGTGGTTAAACTGACTTTACGTGGGTTTAACCTGCTCATGCCATCTTCACGTAGCTGCCAGCCCATCACAGACTGCAGAGACGGGGTTCACGGATTCCAACAAACATTTCAGCTACTTTACCCCCCACAGTTTTCTTTCTCTCATCCTCTCCCCTTGTCTTTCGCTCTCCCTCCCTTCCTCTGTAGCTCTCACTCTCTCTGTGTAACACAGTGTGTCTGTCTGCTCTATAATTATTTCCATGGTTACCATTAAGGATGTGAAGCTAAGCCTGATGTACTATGGTAGTAATCTTTTCCTCTCCTCCGCCTGTTCCCTCTGTCCTCTCCTCTCATCCGTCGCTTCTTCTTCTTCTTCTTCTTATGCTGCGTTGCTACATGAGTCTCTGCAGCCTTCTCTCAAATACCCCTTTTCTAGCACTTTTCAGTTGCTACATGTGCAATCTGCTTACAACCAACATTTAATTTGGAAGCTTATACAGCTCCACTACGTGCACAAATTCATATCCATGTAATCCATATGTAAGCAAGTCAAGCAGACAACCTGTCCCATAAAGAATTAATCATGTCGTGTTACACTGCTCAATGCGCATAGTAAAACAGTAAAAGAGGCTTGTAGAGTGATACGTAGGTTTGAGGTTGTGGGTTCAAGCCTGGCTCACAATGATTTTTTTTTCCTTAGTAATAAGTAGAACGCCTGTTCTTCATACATCCACCCTGCTGAAGTGCTTTTGAGCATGACACAGGATAGTAAAGTGGAAGGAATGATTCTGGGCATCACCAAATTTGAAACATGGTAACTGTGATTTGGAACATGGGATGATTTCCTCCCATGCTCATTTTGACACGTCTCCCTAATCCAAACAAACACCATACTTGTGTCCCATGGATAAGCTGCTATTTGCAAGTAACAGTCTTATGTGAAATGTGACGCTGCCAACGTTTGCAATCTGTGTGGAAGCAATGCGAGTCGCAAGTCGCTTTTGTGTCCCAGGATTCTGGAAATGAAAGTCCCTTCAATTTTTGCATGTAGACAATGTGAAGTTACTGGCAGTTGGAACAATTCCAAGGCTTAGGTGGGCATGAATCATCAGTGTAAATGATGAGCGAATGTGTTAAAAAAAATATCTGGTTCTTTAGTAAAAAGTCAAAGGCACAAAACTGTGTACATGAAAACTCACAGTAATAGTTTGACATCTTAGGAAATATGCTTATTTGCATTCTTGCCGAGAATTTGATGAGAATTAATATCACTCTCTTGTCTACATGGTAAATCTGAAGCTAAAGCCCGAAGCCAGTTAGTTTAGCTTAGCATATAGACTGGAAACGGGAAAACAACGTTGAAAATCTGCATACAAACACCTCTAACAGATTTACACATTATATCTCGTTTGTTTAATCCATACAAAAGCTTAAACGTAAAAATGACACATTGTGGTTTTATAGGGGGGTTAATGTGTGGGAGTATTTTTGGCCAGGAACAGTGACTTCTTGGAGTCCCTGCTGATTGGAAGTCACTGCAAGTTGTAATGTCAATAAATTATCCAGGAGACTGCCGTGTGCTCGTGTAAAGGGGTCACTGAGACTTTTTTTTATTACCAAAAAAAAAAAAACTTTCAAATAGGAATTTACAGTGGTTTAAAATACTTACAGAACCAGTGACTTCTCCCATTTTGCAACTCAATTGAAACTATATGAGCTCCGCTGAACCTGACCCCGCACTCAAAGCTGAAATCCAATTACGTCTTACATTATGACAACGTTCTAAGGTTTAGTATCTTGTTAATATGATTCTCTAGTATATTTTGTGAGTCCATTTCCCCCCTGTAGAATCAGAGCTGCAGGGAGCTTTCGTCTTTCCAATGAAAATTTCACACCATTTAGACCAGTGGAAATCAGTAACAGCAGGATTTAGCTGTGTTATCTCGTCTATTTAAATTGAAATATCAGAGACGACGGTATTATAAGAGACTGTCATTTTGTCTCGGTAAGAGATTCCTGAGGTCTCTTGCTCTTTTGTAACCCGTTTTGCTCTCTGCTACTGAAAGTATTTATACTTACTCATGTCATGATTCCCTGGTACAGAGGACTCATTTTTATTCTCATTGTCATATCATTTTGGCCAATTAATTATTAGAAAAAAAACAATGGCTGCTTATACTTTATATCACAAGAAAAAAGACACATATTCAAACTCCAGCGCTTTCACCACAGGTCATGTGACTTGCGATGGAAACGATCTCACACTGCCATGTCTACCAGACCTCCCTCACCTCCTCCCTGTCAGTCCTAACCTGACCAAGTGCCATCAGCTCCAATTCCCGCGGAACCACAGATGAGGCGACACCAGCTCGTGTCATGATCCATGTTTCAGACGGAGAGATAACGGGAGGTTTGGGCTGACAGCAGAGGAAGGAACCAGAAGAGTTGTATCAGGAAACACACTGTGACAGCCAGACCCCTAAAGAGCTGCAGGAGAAAATGGAAAGATGGGAAGGGGCCGGGTGTTGCATTGTAAGGAGCGCCACAGAGAAAGTCTTGTACTTTGTGACTGGATGATGGATGGTTGAACAAGGGGGACAGGATACGTGCACACTGCCACCTGGCTGGGCGTAATGCCAAGGCAGGATGACAATGAGGTGTAGAGTAGGACTGCGTGGGATCGGCTGGAATGTTCACATGGGTCTTTCTTTTTTTTCTTTTTAACCTTTATCTGGCCAGTAGTAGTGGTTCTGATCGATTAGACGACAACTGAAACTGGACAGTCTTCATTACAAATGACGTTAAAAAATGGTTTTAAATTTTGCTTATCAGAAAAAAGATCATAAAATAGGCCAAATGAATAAATGTCATTTAGACAGTGTACAATCCATCACGGCTGCCCAAACTCTGCCACACCGGTGGCACTTCCTGTTGCTGTCCAGTCTCACAATGGTGACACTGCTGCAGCACATGACCCTGACCGCCACGCTAACAGCACAAATCTAAGGATGACAATCTAGGTCTGTTGGTCTGTCCGTCGATTGGCGCACCACTTTAAACACGGACGTTATTGATACCAATTGACCGGTGATCAGAATAACATGAGCTGATTCTAATAACATTAAATTAGTGATCGGTATCCGCTACTAATCCGGGAAAGTTGTGCTTCTGCTCTTCTGAAGCCATCCTCGGGATCACATTAACAATAGTCGCTGTTTTTCATTATTTTGCCCTGAATTTCATATTTTTCCACTGCCATTCTGCAGATTCAAATCAGAGCACTGCCAAATAAACACCCACAGTTTTAACCTTTAAAATACTGCCACCTGCCAACGGTGCACCGACCACACATACAAACACATCTCTGCAGCTCTTGTTTTCTGCTATCCAGTCCTTGCAAAGTCATTTGTTAATCATCAGTGCCTTGTGAACTGCTGCTGTGGGGGGATGTGGAAGGATTTGAAGAGGTGACTATCAAGTCCAACAATGCCAAGTCGATCCTTTGGTACGTCCTTGTGGGAAGCAATCTACTCAAGTGAGAGAGAACGAACAAGAGACGGGCTGCTGGGCAGGCATCATGGGTGCAATCAGCAGTTCAGATACACAGCTGAGCAGTTTGGACATTATTTGAAGCTTTACTGAGTGTTTTTGTTGGACAAGTCATCTTTGATGCAGTCTGGGAAGACTTTCCTTTATTTTGAAAATGCAACTTAACTTCTGGCCACTAAGCCATACTAAGAATTAACAGGCAGAGTACAGATTAAATCCCTCCTGAATGCATCAAATCAAAGTTTCATCAAAGTCTTTTGTTCTGCAGGCAAACAGATGGCAAAATGAAGGCCGGTGCATCTTAAGTGATTATGTGACATCAACCACACAGTCAATTTCGATGTGTGCAAGGACACTGAGATTCTAATAAAGTTTATTCTCTCCATGAGAACTTGCAAAGAAGATTCATCGTGAGGTGTGAAGCTCCAACAACAACTTCTGAGCACTAACATATGTTAAACGCACACAGCAACGTGCACATATTGCTGGCTTTGTCACATCCACCTACACAAATATAGGAAAATAACCACTTGTAGGAATACTGTGCTTGATATGCTGCGCTGTACGAGACATGGATGAGACTGTGTTGCCTCTTTTATTTTGCCACGAGAGTTTCACTGATGTCAAAACACTGCCAGGTAAGAAAATCAGCACACAAACAGGTGATGCATATGGAAAAAATGTCATATCAGGCAGGTACATACATTTGGCTGACACACACTAGAAGCAAAGATGTTTGCAGAAATGAGCACTAAACTTGGATTTCTATGGTGAGGAGTGAGGCTGAGCAAACACACACACACACACAAACACACACACACACACACACACACACACAGCCACATCTTACTCCAGGGTGAAGAAGACTGTGTGCATCAGCACAGAACAGCACAGAGCCTTGAGGTGACAGCGAGACACAGAGCTGGTGTTGGCCTGACAACACCAGCCTCCTCTCTCCCTCTCTCAATTTCTGTCTTATAATACTCAGTCCTTCTCTCTCTCTCTTTTAATTTCTCCTTTTCTTCCTCCTCGAACTCCTCCCTCCCTCTCTCCACTTCCTGTCTCTCTCTTACCAGGATGCGTTACACTGCTGTGTGCAGATATTCAATTAAAAGGCTGTTGAGTACAAACTGAAAAGCCTAATGGTACCACACACACACAAACACACACAGTTACACACAGATTGCCGGGGAAGAGAGTGAAAGGGAGATGCAGATTAATATCACACACCAGTAGGTGCAAAGGGATGGGGAGATCTTGAGATATTTGTCATTGAGATTCAATTAGATTTATGCAAGAACTGTACATGGCTACAGATTTTATTAATCCACAGAGTTTTTAATTTGTTTCTTTGGTGAAAACAAAGAAATCGACTTGCAAAAGGACTGTTTTATTTTTCCGTCTTTGTTTTCCCTCAAATGAATTCTTTGTGATAAATCTCAAATCTATTTTTAAATTTATCAAAGAATAAACGGCAGTGACATACTGTTGTTGAAATGCGGTGCTTATCATATCCTTTGAGTTACACTAAATAAAAGAACATTTTTTATCTTTAAAAATCTGGAGGTGAGTTTGAGATCATATTTTTCACAGTTTAATTTACTGAAATCTTACAAACCCCTACGAACACACCCACACTCTTTTTTAGGATGCATAGCTTTGTTTTCCCCAGCAAGGGATTTAGGTGAAAGACTTCACAGGGATAGTTTAGCTCACAAAAGCCCAAGGTGATTAGTTTGAAGGTGCTAACAGCAGCATTCAGTGTTTTCTGAAAAATAAATAAATAAAAGTGCTATAAACAGCTTTTTTCTGACCCAGAATTACCATGATTCATCCGCAGGGGTTTGGCAAGGCAGCTGATCAATACATTGTGAATTCAAAGTTCACACTTAAAGCACGAACTGTGCAGACATGTGAGTAAATATAATTAATCAGGCCAAAATAATCTTCTCTCATATGAATGCTTTTATTCTTCAGGATGTTTTTGGGTACATTGTGGACAAGGATAATAATAATAATGGAAAAGAGTTCTGCAAGAGAAGCCACCAGAACAGCACAAATTGTCTTTATGCATAGTCATGCTTGGCTAATCATCAGGAGAAAAGTTTTTTCCTGAAAGAAATAAACTTTTCTTTACTATGTCCAGCTGTTCACTTCCATCTCTGCAGGCTGCAAACATCTGTTTTGATAAATATTCATTTGCGAAGTTAATTTGCCTGCAAGGAAAACATAAAATCCTCGCTGAGCTAATACGTGATACAACTTTTGCCTTAACAACAAAAGAGCATATTCTAACAAAATCAAAGAAGAGTCACTCCCTAAATACTGGTTTTTGGCAATTTGTATTGGTCTGTCAAAAATCATTAAGTTTTTGTATGAACCAGCTACTTCAGCCACTCTGCTGTCTACAAAATACAGTACATTTGCAGATATGTTGTGTGTGTGGTGTGTGTCTGTGAATGCTTTTACTTTAAATTCTTGTTGCCTCCCCCACCATTGTCTGCCTTTTCAACAACAGCCTACTAAATTTAAAACACTCCCTCTTCAGAATCCCTCGGTGAAGTTTTGAGCCGTGCAATTATTTCATCTACATCACTTTATTGCATTGTAATTAAAACAACAAGGTTTTCTTGGGTGACAGACTGACAAAACAATTTTCAATCAAAAAAAAAAATTAATAAATGAAGTTAGACCTGGTTTTCAACACAGGGAAATGCTGGAGATTTCCACATTTAACACACAGTGTGTGTTAGATATACCAGATCACAAATATTAGCGTTTGAATGTTTTATTATAACATTCAGATGGTTGTTCTATCAAATGGAAGATCATTTTGGAGATGGAAAGATTTTTACGTTAACTATGGCAGAGTGGACTTCACATTAATCTACCATTAAAGTAACAAATGAGAAGATCCCACTTATCTCCAACTTTCTGAGTTGTGTGGCTTCGAAAATGGTTCAAATTAAAATCCTTTTACACAGTGTCTTTCTGTCACAGGGCTGGCACTGCCGTCTACATTCGCAAACTCTCTACAGTGAGCGGTACTGTAACTGCTGTCGTCATGCCGACCACCTTGTCCTTGCCACTTTCCCACCACTTCCTCAAGTCTATTTTTACTGTTTTGTCAAGGCGAATGTATTGCCAACTCGCCAGCATCTCTGTCAGGGTTGTTGCACCTTGGTTTCCTTGTGCATCTCTACATCTTCCTCTTTGTACCACCATAGTTCACCATAACACTGAAGCTGTTAGAAAGCTGGCAGGAAGCTAAAGTTTACAGCAGTGCTTTTATGTTTAAACTGTGTTTGGTAAAACCACTTGGATCAACTGTATACTGAAACTGAAGTTTTGAACCAAGTGTTCAATATGCAGGATACAGCATCAGTCAAGAGCCTCTATATTATTGCATGTACACATTTCAGACCTATTCACATATTTTTTTATGCAGTCCACTTCGATTTCTCACTCAGAGTAAGATAACACCATCTCTGTAGGTTTAAAGGTGCGTAAAAGCGAGAAAACCTGGGTAAAATGCAGGGCGGTGAATGAGAAACACTCCCACCTGCAGCTACTGTTGAGACGAACCTCAACATAACACTTCACCCCAAAAACTCTGAAGAGCGGTGAAGTGCCTGATAGTAAAAGACTGGCTTTTGCTGGGCATCTGCCAGGTGTGAATGTGTGTAACTCAGTGTGAAGCAGGGCGTCACTGAACACATGCACTCACAAAAACTGCAGAAAGAAAAAGAAGAAAACTACAGTGAGAAAATGACTGCCATCTTTTCTGGAAGTGATGCTGGTGAGTGTTTGATGCTGACTAGTTTGAGTCCCCGGGGAGTTTAAACCTATTAAACAGCTGTATGAAGCGGTTTATTTCCCAGAAGAATATATATGCCGATGTGCCAGCTCTCCATAATACCGCCCCAGGGGAAGTGAGATGATGTGCTGATGTGGTTTGATGTGGCGTATGTGCAGGCATGACCGTCTGTCTGTCTGTGTCTGTTCTGATGTATGTCTACATCAACCTAACCGCAAGTGTCACGAAGACATTAGGGTATTTTTGGTGTCGACAGGAAAGTATTATCAGGCCAAGTGGTGAAGATGAAAATAAGGACTGTTTACATCCACACACGAATTTAGAGGATAAATCACCTTAAAACTTAATATCAGATCTTAAATATTACTCAATTACATTAAATATTCATGACTAAATAAGCAACAATCAAATTTATTTAGTGTTTAACACTCAAATGGTCAGCTAATCTGACTCATCTGGACTGTGTCGGTGTGAGTTGATCAGATTTAAACTGACAGCGCTACCAGCATAAACATAAAGTACCTGTCATCTGATTTCGGTTCAGATATTGCTAAATGTTGATTCATGCACTGAAATGTGCAATGTCACGTTTTCCCAACTGCCCACACCAAACAAGAGGCAAGAGGAGCGCAGATGAAAAATTACAGAAAATCTGCCATGTGACAAAAACCAAAGGCGTTCCCACTTCGGCAGGAAAAAAAAAAAAGTTAATGTAGTACCCCAGAGATGATAATAAAAGGGTGACTGAGAAAACGGGTTTTCAGGGTCTTTAAGAGAATTAAATATATCTGTAGGAAGGTGAAATATGTTTTCATTGAAAGGTGCCCTGCTCATTGGTTTTACAGGTCACAGTTGGCCTAATTGGTCATCCTCTAGTAAAAGATCCAGACCTTTAAAGTTGTTAGGTATGACCGCGATGCTGAACTCAATAACTCAATAAAACCAATAAAATATTTAACCTAGACAATATCAGTTTATATCTATCACCACATTTTTTCCACAATCCCTGATTTCCTGTGGTTGTATTGGTAAGTGCTTGTGTTGCAGAGCCAGCAGTTGGCAGATAATATAGGAAAATGGCAGAAGTGTAAATCCACTGTAGGTGCGCTTAACAGAAGAGGAGGAAAACCAAACAAAGATAAACAGTGACTGTGCAAACTTATAAGTGAGCACTGCATTATTGAGAAAAAAGTCTTTAACTGCTACACAAGCATGAGCTACTGCAGAAAATAGTTTTCTTGGTCTTTTCTGGAAAGATGAACTGTGTGGTGTGGGTAGCCGAGTATGCATGAGGAGCATTTTCAGATGCATATCAGTACACAATGTATAGTAATGATCCATTGTTCCCAACTATTTTGTCTGATATATTTTTTTTTTTTTACCAATCTATAATTTCTGTTTTTCAAATTAGCTGAGCTACAAATAGTTTTCTACGTACCCCCTGCTGGCATCTGCAGATGTATCTGCTGGGTGACAAGTACCTCTAGTTGGAAATCACTGGTGCGGATTATCAGTTTTTTTATTGATCACTGAGCTTTCAGATCACTGAGCTACTATGAATAAATGAGTGAAGTCTTGCGATGAAACTGTCACAATCTCTGAGCACCAAACCCACCGAGACACATTCCTGGAGCATTTATAGAAAACTAATGAATGCGCATGACAAATGATACATATATATATATATATGAATACTTTAATGGTGTATCCAGCCTGAACTTATCAAACACTTAGGGAAGACAAGTAAGCTGGTTCACAAATCAGCTTCAAACACTTCGAAGGGAAGTAGGGTTTGGTGAGCGAACTTTTCACAGAAGCTTAAAATCCTCTCATCGTTTCATGGCAGCTAGAGACAGTCCCCATGGACTAGAGAGCCAACACGATGCTCTGTCTCTGTGTTTGTAAGCTGACTACCACACCTGAAGCTGACTAAGACCTGCAGCGTTGGAGAGCTGAAGACTCTCGTGTGTGCTGAGCTGGTGGCCAGCTGTCACTCAAACCGAGGCCGGAATTGCTTGCTTTCTCTCGCTGTTTTTCCACTTTATGCGTGTTGTTAAGGTATGATAATATAGCTGTCCGTTATATCACACCAGCCCACGGGGTATATCAGTCAGAAAGACATTTCATGTTATGTAATCATTCCATTTACATATCACTGTGCATAAATATCTTAACTTGGGCTGTTGTTCAGTGTGCCCTGCCATATTACCTAAAAAAAAAAAAAAAAAAAAAAAAGAAGTGAAGGAGATCTGATTGTAGACCAGGTGGTGAGAAGGTTTAGTTTGACATGTTAGTCTTCCCCTTTTGCTGTTTTCTCATAATGTCAGACTAAATTGATGCAGCTCCATCTCACAGACTGTAACCACCCACCCAAACACCGGAGGAGGACTGATATCTCTGGTCCAACAGACTCTCGTCTCAACTCAGAAAGACCTTGGATGTTCGAATGTAAAGCTCTGCCCTTGCAGTCTTGTTCAGCTGTATTTGATTCGGAGTTTTAGGCTTTGATGCCCTGGTGAATTAAGTTGTTCAGTCATGTTTTCCACAACCAAAAAATGGTAAATTGTTTTTATCCTCTGCAGACCTGCAAAAACTTATCCGTGACTTAATTTACACTTCAATAGACCACAAATCTTCTACAGTAACGGTGGCATCGTCAACAAGTGACTCCTGGTCACACTTAGTTAGTTGGACAGATTCTCGAAATAGCTGAAAGTGCTTGTGGGTAGAATCAGCTAGAGGTAGAGTGTCAGCTCAGCTCTTATTTTCATTTGTGCATACAGTGAAAAACAAAACTACAGCCATGCTAGCAGCTGTGTGAAGTTGTACTCAGGCACAGAGGCGCTTTGAGCTAAATGCTCTGTCTGTGTTAGCATGCAAAAGTACGATAGTATGATAATAACCGACTGTTTGCATAGGCTAAAATATGCAACTCTGTAAAACGTTCAACACACATAAAACAGTTTGGCAAAGTGTAGCATTACTCAGACAGTGTACTGATCAAACCCTGCAGACATTCATCTTCAAAAAGTGATGTGCTCATTTTCAGGAGGCCTCTGTGTCCATGTCCATCAAAAGCTGAACACAACAATGTAGCATACCATCTGTATTCATTCGCAGTTCCAATGGAAAGACAGCCAGATGATTCAGCAAATCTATCCACAAACACGAGCCCAGGCTTCTTGGGGGGGGAGGGGGGCGGGGGGGTTTCACTTTTCCCAGAGACTGAATCACAAAGGTTCATAAACTGTCACCCTGCACACTAACTCTGCTTCTCCAGCTCACGTTGACGCAAAACACTTCTACTGTCATAACACTCTAAATCAGGGGTGTCAAACCTGTCCACAAAGGGCCGGTGTGGCTGCAGGTTTTTGTTCCAACCAATGAAGAGCACACAGTTTGACCAATCAACTGTCTGAAGACTGAGATCAGTTGATTAAATGAGTCAAGTCTGGTGTGCTGCTGCTTGGTTGGAACAAAAACCTGCAGCCACACCGGCCCTTTGTGGACAGGTTTGACACCCCTGCTCTAAATGACACCTTATCACTGAGTGAAACACTGAAGCAGCTAATTATGCTGGTCTCTATTGTACTGTGATACTGTAAATTCACCTTTGAATCCAGCTTTTATTTATCATACAGTTTACTGCTAAAAAGGCAGATTTAAGCAGCAAAATGTCTTTCAAAATGTCCCTTTGTGACTTTTCCTGGACCCAACCAATAAATCAATCAGATTTTTCAGTTTGAAATCAGACTAAAAATGAAATAACTACACTTTGAGCCTGACAGATTGTCAGCCCACAGATCCACAGCGGCCGGCTCCTTTCAGGTTGGCAGATCTTTCTAGTGGTGATGGAAGAAGAGAAGAATTGTGCATGTTGCTGGTCGGTTTCATTTTACTGCACATTAACATGCCAGATTTAAAAGGTCAACTGTGGCGAAGCGCCTGACATCAACATTGAGTCTATGTGTACGTAAGGCTCAGTCATGTAATCATATGAAAGCAGAAATGTCATGCAAGCAAATTCATAGTCAGAATATGATACTGCGACGTCTCTCAGGTTAGCAGCGTAGAGTTGGGAACACTGACAGATGGAATACAGGATCAGCGGCATTTTAAATTTAATGCCTGCTTTGATATTTCATTTGTTTTATTCTGTACTCTGTAGATTGTTTTTGGATCATTTTTGCTAATAAGTTACACCACAAAAAAAGACAAAACAGAGGTCCCTGTTTGTTTCTAACTGTGACACCTCCATTCAGATGTTATCTCTCCTTCATTGCGCCACTCCCCTCCACTCCCACGCAAACACATATGCACACATATAACGCATCCCAAATCACTCATACTCAACAATGTTCAGAATATCAAACATCCCCACTCTGCAGTCTTGAAAAATGTTTCTGGTTTCCTTTTTCAGTGGAGTCCAATGAACAAAAGTGTATCACAGAGGAAAAAAACATGCCAAAACACCCACAGATCCAGCTGTGCAAACCTCCCAAACCAACAAAATCCATTTAGCTGCTGGCCATCCTTCCAAGCAGTTCCAAACAGTCTGCAGTTCTGCAAAAACTGCTAAATAACTTTACGTTTGTGCTGCTTTACAGGCCACCCTGAACCTTGAAAAAGCTCAGACAGAAGTGGTATATTTTAGGTGCTTCTTTTCATTTAGCCTGATATTTGTACAACTGGCTTGCTAGCACTAGCTACCCAGCAGGTTGGGGCAGACTAAAAAGAGTCAATATACAAGTTCAGTCAACTCCCTGTGGTGTCACCTTTTGCAACCTGAGATGCAAAAACTAAAACCGAGAGCTTGTGTTAGAGTGTAAAACCATTTAGATGCAACCATTTTATTTTATTTTTATTTTATTTAAGTTTTAAGATTTTATAAGAGATGAAAGACAGATGTTATGTTTCCTTTAAAGATGAAGAGAAAGGTTTGCCTTAAAACACAGAAACTAAAATAATGCAGAGAAGCTATATATATCCTTTTGTTTTGGTCTCCTTTACATGACAGATTGGAATGACTCATGATGCTCATCTCAACACTGAGAACAGTGGAAAGTCTAACATCTTTGTTTTTTTTTTTTTTACCTCCACCAAGGAGGTTATGTTTTCACCATCATCTGTTCGTTGGTTTGTTTTGTTTATTTTTCAGGAGGATTACAGAGAAAGTACTGAACCAATCTGCACCAAACTTGGTGGAGGGACGGGGCATGGGCCAGGGAACAAGGCATTCAATTTTGGTATGGATCCAGTTAAAGGGGCGGATCCAGGAACTTTCCTTATCATTGCAAGACAGGTCATTTTTCGCCTTGGCGGAGGTATGCACTCCACTGAGTGCCATAGCTGCTTGTGTGATTTGTCTTTCCTGTCTTTAATTTGTTTTGTCATTGCTTTTTTTTTTGTTTGTTTTTTTTGGGGGGGGGGGCTCATAGCATGGGGGCCCTGTTGAGTGGGTGAGTGAGGTGGGATTGTGTCAGGACTGGAGGCGAATGGTGTAAAGGTCATGTGGTGAGACAGAATAAAAAGTGCAGGATCGGGAGAATGACAGTATAGGGTAGGAGTTCAAAATGGTGGCACCCATGCTGATACTGATGCTGTATTATTTATACTTCAATCTTGAAAAAATTGTATGAGCAGACCTTAAAAAAAAAAAAAAAATTCTCAGCATACGATGTCTTATGCTGAGAATGCAGCAGCCAAGTTGAAATACGCTGTTAAAATATTGTATGAAGGTCAAACATTGCAAAGGGCACCAGAACAACTGCTCAGCCGAGCCTGCTTTGTCACAATTGCCTGCTAAGCTGAGATGGCTACAGGAATAAGTGAGATCTACAAGGACAAAGTGAAGAGAAGTGGATCTATGTTTAAACCTCTTACTGAAAAACTATTCGGCGGAACTTAACAACCAATCAGCTTTGTAGTGCCACAATTTTTTTTTTTTCACCCTGCAGCTAAGTCATTCAGATAATAAGGTTTCTCTCAATAACAGAGCAGACTTAGATGAAGTCAATTTACAATTTGAACACAAAACATTAAAGGCCAAATTCATTAATGGGGATTATCGCATCGCATTCTGTAGAGGTTAATGAGGGAGAGAAAGGGAGAAAGTGAACGTTTTCTTTTTGTTTGCCTACTGTGCATCTAACTACAACAACATAAAGTATGGAGGATTGTACATCTCATATATGGAGATTAGGTAGAAAGTGTCCTCGATTCACATCTGGTTGTCCCAATCCTTGCATGCTGTTGGCTGTGTTACCAGCTAAGGGAAAAGCCAGGGTATTACTGTCTTTTATGATAATATCTACTGTTTAACTGTAAAATATTCTGCAGAATATATTTCTAAAATGCTCACGCTAAACATCCAGATGTGTATTAGCAAAGATGTTATTATCAGATTAAAATTAAATTTGATATCACCCTCAAAAAATCCATTATGAGCTGGGCTGTAAAAAGTACTATAAGTACATATGAAAAAAAAGTACTAATACCTCTCCTTTTATACAGTGGTAGAATTATTAGTAAGTAGTTTGTGACCAATGATAAAACAAACAAAAGCGAAAGAAACAATTCTTCGTCTAGTTAAGAGAGTCATTTTCCCGTCACAATCATGAAATGTTAATTAAGCTCCATATTTGCATAAAATGCTTACACTGCGCTGTAATTATCCAGCGAAATTAATGTCTCCATTATACTTTAATTACCTCCTCAACTTTAAAATGTTTTCCGGAACCTTAAAAGGTACATGGAAGTGAATGAAAAAGAAAAATGAATGCATCTGCATCACTTGATGTGTTGTGACAGAATCAGAGGAGCCAAAAAACCTATTGAGGCATTGTGTGTTTGACTAATCGCAGACTGACTGTAGAGCCCAATATCTTCCATCTGAGTGTGTCAATACATCAGGCACCCAGCTGGGATTGTTGTCAAATGTCTCCATTCATCAATATCATGTGAAAAATGCAGGCTTTCACCCCTGTGATGAATAATGAATCAAAGCTAACATATTAGTGTTATCACAAATCACAAATCCATGGATTGGTTGTTTGGCAGCTGCGGCAGCTGCGGCAGCTGCAGTATCTGCAGTTCAGTCTTCTCTCAGCACATGGAAATATTCTGAACTGTCGGTCCTTTCTGAATCCTGCTTTAGTGGTAGCGAGGTCAGGTCTTTCAGTTTTGTGAAAGATGAAATTCATTCATCGTTTTGGAATGGAATTAATGGTCTTAATTCTTTTCCAGAATGTGATCAATATAAGAACAGCAAGGTACGGTGGTATATGCACAGCACCCTAAAGATAAATCAGACAGATAAAGCAGCTTGAGACTCCACTTCACCCTATCCTTTCCAAGTCACTTGACCTTGGTATTGTTTGGGTCCTGGTTACGCCCCTGAACTGATTTAAATAGCTACTGTGATCCTGTGTTGCTCAGTGGGGAGAACAGGGCTCTAATACTAATCGCCAACACCGCCACTGACATTATTAAGGGTTTATTCTAAAAAAGGCCAACCGTGGTAAAAATGTATTAAATTCTGTTATAGTAAGGGGCTTTGTACAAGAACATTTTATATCTGTTGCAGAGGTGACATCTTAAATGTTGTTCTCGCAGCGTGACAATAAAATATTCTGCTACTCTTGATGTGGATGACGAATGATAAAGCATGTCCCTTCACAACCAGATGCGCTGAGGTTTGGTCACACTCATCAAAAGTTCAACTTGGTTGAATTTTGGATGCAAGTGTGCCACTGAGAGCTGAACACAGACATTTATTGACTGAAGGAACAGTTCAACAGTTTTGGGACATACAGACATATGTTAGATAAGGAGATCAACGCCACTCGCATGTAAATATGTAGCTCCCGCCAGCAGCTGGTTAGCTTAGACTGGCACACAGACATGTGCAGTCACTTTCACTTTAGGAAGCCACTCTGTCCAGCCACTGTAGTCTGGCACATGGCCACCTGTAAAACCACTATGTGTCAGTTTTACAGTTTGGTGTTTGTATAATATAACAAATAAGATATAACATGGTAATTAGTGAGATTTAGAGCTGTGGTGCACACATGTATATTGTTGTTGTTGTTGTTAGTGTGTTGTGTGTGTAAGGGTCAACACAGCAGATCACCATCCGCATGGTTGACTTGGCACAGGTTTTTACACCAGATGCCCTCCCTAATGCAACCTGGGGTCGGGGGAGCCAGGGATCGAGCAGCCAACCCAGGGAACAGCAGCCAACCTGCCCAACCACCTGAGCCAAGGCCCCCTCCTGCACACAGGTATATCAAGAGTTTTCAATAAGATGCAGCAACTAACATTTAAACATGAAGAAGATTAGATTCCATTGTTTATGCTGTTTCCATTCTTTGTGCTAAACTAATCTAACCAGCTGCTGGAGACAGCTTTACCCTTCGCATACAGACAAAAGTTTAATCTCAGTCTTCTTATCTAATTGTTGGCAATAAAGAAAATGAGGATATTTCCCAAAAATGTTGAAGAGTTCCTTCAAATGTTGGGCGCAATTTCCAATGAGCCCAAGCTCTACATTAAAACAAGCCATAGAGAATGTGAGCTTAATTAATTTACTTATTACTTATACCATAAATGCGTGACAAAGTCAAAACAGAGTATTTATTTCTCATAATGACTCAACAATCTTGGTGTACACACTGATCGTCACTCAGCCTTCATCAGCTCCCTGTGTCAGGGATTTTATAAAATAGGTCATATGGCTCCCTGTAGATGCAGGCTCTAAGTGCAGCCTTATGACAACCTCCATTTGCTTTTTTGTTGATCTAATAATTAATTGCCTGGGGACCATTAATCTCTTTTGGCCCTCTGGGCATGGGCACCACAGATGGTCCATAATGGTGTCACTGCATTATGGCTAGTAGCGTAGCATACTAACATATTTGAGTGTGTTTACAATAGCCTTACACATGGGCAATACGACCTGACATTGCTATGTCAGCACACTGTATGTCAAAACGTGGCGGGACCATGCCAACTGATGTGTCACTGCTTGTCCACCTAGAGGTCAGACAGCCACTCATATGAAAACTGAGGGAAATTCAGTTGAATCAGCACAACTGTTTGGGAGCAAAGAGACGGCAGCAACGCAGAATCATAGACACAGGACGTCGCAAGGGAGGCCCTTAAAATAGCTGAGTGAGACGGAGAGGTGGAGGGTGAAGGAAGAGGGAGAAACTGAGCGGGACATTTGTAGAGGGCCCAGAGAGACTGAGTCAGGCAAAACAAACAGACGGAAGCAGCACAGAGAGGGTCAGTTTCACAGAGTCCAAGGAGAATTCATACAATACAGCAATATAAAAGCAGAGAGGAGACAGCGAAAGGAAAGTAAGAAAAGTTTAAACGCAAAAATAAAACCTCTAAATCGACTGAGGATGAAGTAAAGAGGCAGATGACAAAAAAAGATATGCACAATTATTAAGGTACCAATGCATGACTGATAAACCACTCAACCTGAAAAAAAGAATATCTAGTCAAAATGTGGTAGAAAGAGAACAGCTGCCTCCAGCTCTGATCAGATGTGATGCTTTTATCTCTGCTCAGATGCAAAGTGCTGCTGTGAGCGTTGCTTCTAACACAGAGAGTAATGGCTCAGGATGCAAAGAGCTTTAAATTATTGTCGTTGCTATGCAACTATCCTGTTACTATAGGCAAGCTAACCTAAAGTTATACAGGTGCTAGCAGAGATGAATTCAGGGCATCTGAATTCAGTCAGACTTGTCAGGCTGACATGTGCCTGTGTCTGTCCATAAAGGAATGGTTCACATGTTAAAACAATACTCCAATGTCCGTATGAAAACTGAAAGAGGTTTTGCTTGCTGTAATCATCCTCAGGCCTCTTTCAATGAAAAAAAAAAAAAAAGATTTTTAAAGCTCAGTTGAAGCCGCTGAGTTAGTCATATCAAGTGGGTGTTATCTGAAGTTACATTTGTCTATTTAGAGCAAACAAACAGTGTCTGGATAAACATACAGAGGAAAGTTTTACTAAAAACTTTGGCAGATACACTCACTTGATTTGTCTCACTCAGACTGCTGAAACCTCATATTAGCTTCACCTGAACTTTGGAAAGCATTTTTACAAAGAATGAGGATTTTGCCCCTCATTATTTCCACGGAAATCTCTTCAGCAACAGATCTCTCCAGGGCCAACAAAAAAAGACCAATCCCCCTCTTTCAATGTACATATGGTCATTTGTAAAAAAAAAAAAAAAAATGTGCTTATCCTCTAACATATTTGATTGAATTTGATTCCATTACATTTTGATTTTTAAAAAGGTGAGACAAAATCCAAAATAACTGTTAATTTGATCTTGGTTCAGACACTGATTAGAACATTTTGGAATTAAGATCTGTCTGCTCACCCATCTCGGGATGGTGCCTTCCCTCAACAGGAACGCTGACTGTCCGCCGCAGTAGCTTGTTCCTGTGGGACTCTGAGCGCCTCTCGCGCATCAGCAACGGGTGTACCTGCACAGAGAGAGCACAAGGTCAGTACACAAACATACACTCCTGAAGTACTGCATCCTGAAGTTATGAACAAAACATGAGAACACGTGTGTAACTCTTTGGCTTTCTCGTTGTTGCATTCGTGGAACCACTGTGTTCACAGTGTGAAATTATGAGTCTGAAATTATTCAAATGGCTGATTAAAAAAAAAACAGACAAACCCAAAAGCATGAATGAACTGATAAACATCTGGTGACAGCAACTACCACAAGGAACCAAGCAGATAAAATTAATCCAAGAAGTATATTTAAGGTTAGTGTCGGGTCAGATGCAGCCCACAGGCAGTTACCAGTTACATCATATACTTTAAAGTCTCATTCAACAAAAGTAGAAGCAAGAATGGCTTATCTGGCTAGAGACAAGTCTAGAATTCAAAAATTTCTATCATCCTTCACAGCAGTTCGTTGTATCTGATGTAGAAGAACTGAAAAAAGAAAGGAGAAAAATATATATATATAGAAAAAATAAACCACATTTCACAGTTCTATCACATTTGGCCTCATAGTCCCTGAATTCATAAAAGTGAGACTTGAGGGAAAATAAATGGGAGACTGTGCCACACTAATCAGAAACACTGGTTCTTTTGAAACATCACAGTTACACTCAAAAAATACAGCGTATACTGTAAAGTACAGACCTATAAATCTTGACTGAACACCAAAGCTCGTTCTTTGTTGGCACATGGGCCCCAGTACACCAAGAAATACACAAAGAAATAAAAAAACACTGCAGAAATACACAATGACTTTCAAAATAAGTTACTGTGAAGCGCAGATAGCTCAACATCTGTACAATTTCTACTTATTCCAATATATTTACAGCTCCACCAAGATTTGTATATTTAACATGGATCAAATGCGAAAAATTCACAGAGAATTTTCACCCAGCTGCAGTTCTGCTCAGCTCTCTGGAGACTGTTTGGCTCTTTTGGCTCATTTTTGGTTCTAAGGCCAGTAGGCTTTGCTTTTATTAACGCAGCAAACTGGACTATATTTTCAACATCCTTCGCCTGTCATGTTTGTAAATGGGCTGCGCAAAACATTAGAAATAGCACTCAATGCAAGCAGTCCTATTCAACACCGCTGTAGACTATAATCTCAATAACAAACATACAGTTAAATGACAGTGACAATCAAAAGTCACCAGTTATATTTGTAATAATTAAATTTATGGCTTTTTGGTCCTCTGCACCAAAGTGCCCAAGAAAATCAATTACTGCAGCTTTAAGAAATGTTAAAAGATAAATTTAGAGTGACAATCTCAAACTTGGGCACACAGGAGGCATAGTCCTTTGACAGCAGGCGCTGTCCTCTATGTATCCTTACTGACATAAAGTCAAGAAGTCTGTGGAAATGATCACAGCCTTGTCTGTTGTTCTGCTGTGCTTTTCAGTGTGTCCTATTGAGACTTGCGCCTGACAGAACTGCAACACTGGGACATAAAAGATCTGGTGCGAACACACAGAGCCAGTGTCAGAAGGTGGTACTAACTGCAGAGAGAACTACAGGATAGTGCAGCCTGGGGGGCTTTGGGGGAAAGCCAGCAACAGTGAAGGACACTGGCAGGTCACACTGAGCCATATGTCCCACAAGACAGCCGAGTGCCACTCACTCTAAAGGAGCTCTGTTAAGATGAAAGAACGTCGGAGCAGGTATGTGTTTTAGTGTGCGGGTGTTGCCTGCATCTGTGTGTGTGTACAAAAACTACTATTTGGTATGTGCACATGTGTAACCATCAAAGCGAGGGCACATAAAAATTTAATGCAGACACCACTCCACTTCAAGCTACTAATATTCTCCACCACCACGCTACAGCTGTAACACATCAGGCACATGAACACACACACACACACACACAAATGCACAGCTCCAGTGCAATAATCTAGTTAGACCAGTCAAGCAGAAGATGCTTCACATTACAGCATCAGGATCCTGTTTATATGAGTGTCTTTATTCAACTTAATCAAGGACAAGCATCATAAATCAACAGCCTGTGTGATTACTCTCTACTTTGCTGCTTGTGCAACCAAAGTGCACAAAACTACACTGTAATGCGATGCTTTCTAGGGACCAAACATATTGCTTGTTGTGATGAAGTTACAGTACAACCTCCTTGACAAAAAAAAATATTATTAAGCAGTTAAATGTTAACTCTTCCAAAAGACGACAGTTTCAGGCAGCTGTCCATATGCATCTTCGATGTTTCACGTTTTCTCACCTTCTCCGAGAAATGGTGCATGTCGGTGATACCCGTGGTTGTCCAGGCGGTGTCCGTTTTTCCCATCCGGGTGAATCAGAAGGCAGGGCTAGCAGAACAGCGCGTTAGCTACTTCGCATCCTGCTAGCCACATTTTCCGCTCATACCAGCTCCGCGAAAACCCGCGGCTGTAGGTTCTCCCCGCCTTTGAAGACACCTGAATGATATTTAAATTTGGTCTGGGTGGTCCTGATTCTTTGATAGCCAATTTATCTTGATTGCTCCGACGACAGAATGGTGATTCCAGCAATGACAGAGTTGTTCCCTGAGTTGTAACGCTAGCCATGTTGATCGTGAACGTGAACGCGATGTGAACACGTGACTTCATCAGTGCGAGGAAACAGCTTAACATTAAGTCTATGAGAGCGCCCGGGGCGATTGCTGATTGGACGATTATGTTCAGGCTGCTGATTGGACAATGATATTCAGGCTGCTGATTGGACAATAATATTCAAACTTGGGACGGCAAAATCAACTCTTACGTTTTTCGTGTGGGTCAAGGAGGGCGACGCGCAATCGCCCACTATTAGCCAGCCGCCCCTGGTTAAATTACTGAGTTCCGCTTTTGCTGGGGCAATTACTCTCAATGCGAGGTTTGTCATTTATCAATTTTATTTTATTTATTTTTATCTCGCTGGCAGTCAATCAACGTTTTTTTTTGTGAGAGAAATATCATGATAACTGTTGGATAGTCTGCCACAAAATTTAGCTGCAGACATTCAGCTTTGCTTGTCCTCTAACCTTTCATCTCCCCAGGAGGGCAAAGTTTCCACTGGGCCAACAGTTGATTTCAATAACTTTAAAACTAATGACCAAAATTCAACTAATGTCTGCAAGATAGCATAGCATGCTGTGACAATACTCACCATCAGATTACCTATTTATATAACATTATATAATGTTCTTGTTGTACTGTATAACCATTACTAATAACAATAAACGACTGCATTCCTGTTACTTTGTATGCTGGCTCAGTGGAAAACCTAATGGCACTTAATGGAACTGAGTTTTCTTTAATGTTATTAATATCACTGGTGCTTTTCCTGCAATGACAAGTTGAAATGCTCGGTCTACTGCCTCCGACTGCCACAGAGGGCTGCACCAACATGTGCTAAGTTACTGTGCAGATTTCAGCTTTAGGGGCACAAGAGGGGATCCAAACCCTTAAAAAAATTATAATGTTGCCAAGATGGCATCGCAATATGGAAACGCTGTGCCGTGAAGTATGATAGACAGGAATTTCTGAATCCACTCTGAACTGCAATAGAGAAAACCCTCTATTGAGAAACTGTTTACGGATAACATAGCCCAATATAAAAACACAGTCATTAAGAAGTTTTGTTCATTAATTTACAACATTGATTACAATGTCTTAATACATCCAGAGAAATAAAAAGCTACTAAATAATACCATGGTATAAACAGTTTAAACACAATCTCACAATGTTTTTATCACCATACTGAGAATATCTATCATAGCAGAGTGAGTTTATAAGACTAAGGGGAAAAAAACTAAAAAGACATCCAGCTTCAATCTAAATTCATGCCTTCTTCCTCCATCCTGCTTCCATTTAAATCCAAGTCTTGTCAGTGCACACAGCTTTTCTCTAACCCTCCTTTAATTCTCTCTGCCAGATGAATGTAGGAAACAGCAGCGGAGAGTGGCCGAGCACCCTGTTCGACTAATTGAATATGCTTTAGTGTCAATGAGTAACAGTAAACCTGAATTAGCCTCACATTCTACCATCTCTTCATTGATCAGGAACGCAAATAAAGTCACAGTTGCATGCTGTGGCTTTATTGTGACGAAGCTGCTTTATAGTGCTTCTAAATATACATAATAAGCAAAGCAGTTTCATAATGTTTGACTGAGCGCTGCACCAGCTCTGACTCCATGAAAGAGGAATCAGGAGGGGAGTGTGGAGGAGTAGCAAACTCAGACCCCAGGTAATATCACTGAATGGTTTTGCAGTTATTGAAGGGATAGTAGTGATTTTCTGCAGGGTTAAAGTGATGCTTCTCTCTGTCCACATTTTCAGCTGTTGCCATGGAATCCAGAGGAGACAAATGGGCTGCATTTACTTTTATCTACAGTATGAGTTGTGAGAAGGTTACAAAATGCATGCATGGAAAGCTGAGGCACTGGTTTCTTGTCCATACAGATCAACACCTTAAACTCTTCATTTATATGTACAGGGATCAGAAGAAGAGGGTGCACATGTGTACTTCACAACATGAGCGAGTGCCCAAATAACTAAAATTATCTTAAATCCATGAGTCTTAAAAAGTTAAATTCTTGACTAGCCATCTTGATGTCAACACTACCCAATTACAAGGAGCTAAATATGGTAATTTTCCTCACAATCACATCTACTTGAACAAGAACAAGCCCACTCATTCTCTCCCCTACTGCTGCCCTGCCCAGTGCAATTCATCACTGACAAGTTGGCTCATGGAAAAGACCCAGAATACCTTTCTTCCCCACCCTGACACATCAGTTCACAAATAAGCTTCCCACCACTGCTTCCAGTAGGGGAGGGGGGGAAACACCTGGAGGCTATTTTTACTCTGCGTGTGGCAGCATTTGATTGGTCAGATGTCGCGGGGTCTGCAGCTGGAGACGTGACATAACACCGGCTCTGGGGTTGCCATGAGTGGGCACAGGAAGCTGGCAGGCCAGCACTCAGCATCCACAGAGAGGCAACATTAGGCCAGCTCACTGACTTTTAAGTACTTCAGATGGTGCACTTACGCACATCTAAAGGAACAATTTAATTCAGCACAATATACTACAGCTAAAAAAAAAACACTAAAAGGCCTGGTATGGTGCCACCTCAAAGTCACAATGTCCATTAAACCCCACTAGACAGAGCAAATCACATACTGACAGTTGGTTGAAGTCAGTGTGTGCTTGAAATGAACTTGTGTTTTTAATCAGTTCCAAATGGCCACACAAGAAGGCGAAGAAAAGAGCCTTCTGTGAGGGGCGAGACACAACAATTAGTACAACTGCAATAATGACACATGCGTTTGGATGGTATCTCCTCCAAGCCATTCACTGTCTTTCACTCAGCTGAACTCATAAAAAAAAATGATGTAAGTAGTTGTGTGAAGAATGAAGAAGCAGAGAGAGAAGCGTAACTCCTGCTTACTTTCTCACCTTCACACACCTAACAATTTTCTGGAGGTGAGATTGTTTGAAAGTTAGAGAAATTATCAAATAAAGGTGCTTTGGGAGTGTGTTTTAAGATGCTGTTCAACAGCCAAACAAGCACTTTGTTGTTCATTCTAAGAGTGTAGGTGGAGGAAATGCCACCGGGTCATTCCAATCAAAATGGCTCCCTGTGAAAGCATTTATCAGTTTAGCAAATTTCATTTCAGATTGTGACATTTCTTGTGCCCGAGGGTGGCACAGCACAGCAAAAATCAAAAAGGACTGCATATGAATCAAAACAGCACCAGTGCAGTGGAGGGTTAACTCTACGCAGAACCCATGGAACGTCTAAAGAAGTTTAAGTTCAAGCACTTGATGATGAAAATATGTCCATGAATAAATCAAACCAAAGTGGACAGTTCATTTAAGGTTCTAGGCCATGTCTGGGCACTGGTGACACTAGTCAAGGCTGTGTAGAGGTACAGTGGTTTTGGAGGTAGGCTGGGAGGAAGAGATGGTGGAAGGGGGAGGAAGGGAGAACGAGGGAAGGGGATGCCATTGATCTGAAGAGGGAGGAGGTGGAGGGTGTTTTTGTTCAGCTTGGCAGGTTGAGTTGAGCGATGCTGCAGGCTGGCTAGCCCATATGTCACTACTGCTTCCTCAGGCCCAGCGGTGAGGAGCGGGGGAATATGGTAGGACACTGTGCATGAGTGTGTGTTCGCGTGTGGGAGAAAGAGAAAGAAAGAAAGAGAGGAAGAGAGGAAGAGAGAGAGAGAGAGAGAGAGAGAGAGAGAGAGTACATATCTGTGTGAAAAAGAAAGAAAAGTGAAAGAATAGAGGGAGTGTTTTTGTGTATGTGAGTGAGACAGCAAGAAATAGAGTGTGTAATGTGCGAAAACTGTGCAATCCATTATTTCTTAACAGGGCAGTAATCAAACACTGCTGGCTGTCTAACTCTGGCTCAAACACACAAAAACACACACATGTACACACACTCACATGCCCACACACACACCCTCTCAAACAAACACATCAACCTGCATTAGGACATGCATGCAGGCAATAACAAAACTGCCGATGCACCTGCGCAAAGACACAAAATAAATTTCACCTCAGCATGAACAGACAGACACACACACACACACACATACAGAGTCCCGTGCATCATGATAGGTGGCTGAGCCGGCCAAAAGCACGATTTGTCCTTCAGACCATCAGTAATGTCCTTTCATGGACAGATGTTCCTCCTCCTCCTGAGCTACGGTGTTCAGAAAACACACAGTGTTCCTACACACAGAATTACACACATACACTAAACAAACACACTGTGAACAGACTAATAGGCCTGATAGTTTGACTACTTTTGGTTTTATACACCCAGAACCAATTGATGATAACCTCCTATTATTTGAATGTCTAAACAGCACTTCAGACACTGTAACTGTAAAGGTACTGTACATGTGATATACAGTACATGTAGGTGTGCTGTTGGCTATAGTAAAATAAAATTTTATTTTATTTTCCTTGTATTATTGTTGACTCTTTCCATTTATCCAGTAGAGGTTAAAACACTTCCATACTCCCAAAAGAATTTCATATGACGTGTTTTTTTTCAACCCCATAGAACAATGTCCTGTCTTAAACTGATGCGAAAACATAAAAAAAATGCTGAAAACAGAGTTAAAGGTAAAACGAGAACAGCACAAATGATGTAAATAAGCAGGGAAGTCACATTGCACTGAGACGGTGACCTGAGTGTGCTTTGTTTTCTTGTAAAAATTATGCAGACAAAATGCATGGTAAGCAAGATTAAGTGTCTGTGACTGAGAGAGAAGTGAAAGAAACAAACATCTAGCTGGTTGCATGCAAAATAAGTTACTGGATTTTGGCTTTTATACTGTTCTGCTAACTGTAAGCTGCTGCTGATGAGACCATCGAATAAATACTTAAAATATAAATGATAGTAGCATTGGTTTACTACATGTGCTTGTAGATGCCATGGGCACGGGGGAAAGTTCTAACAACCCATAAGTGTCCACATCCCACAGAGAGAGAGACCTGGCCAAGTACAATTCTTCTTAATAAAAATGATAAATGGCACAGGATTGCTTTTAAGGTCATCGAGATCTGGCAGTTGCTCTTGGTAAGTTGGCAGGAGACAAATTAGGCCCTGTTTTCCTCTTTCTCTAGGTGCCTCCAAGGTATTAAAGGAAAAAAAAAACTGTACACCATCCACGGGGATAGGAGAATTAATCAAAACACTGAGATAAAAGCCATTTAAACCCTTGTATGTACAGGATGACCTTTTGAAAAATGTTTTATTTCTGAGTGAGGGACAATTTTTATTTAAATGGCATGTAATAGTTACTCAAATACCAAAGACTTTTTTGTTAACATCGCCTCAGGGGTTCAGGTCAGCCATCTTACTAAAACAATCAACCTCTCTCTTCTCTTCTGCGAGTCACTGCCCACCCACATTTATTACATAATTAATCCCTGCAACTCCCACACGCCAGCCACCTGAATGTGTTCTCCCGGGTCATGAGCAAACATGCTATCCCCCTCTGAGACACTATTCATGCACTGTGACAACAGCACCTATAGGCTAAAGCCACAGAGGGGCTGTGGCCTGTTTGTTGACCAGCTCATGCAATAATCCTTTCAAATTCAGTCTCAAAGCTGTAAAGGAGACCACCAGCACAATGCAGGGAAGGCATCACTTTAACCAAAACAGACATTTTACTCAACAACCTTTTTATTTTAAATTACTACAGTACTTCATCTACTTCTCTGTGGGTTATTGTGTTGTTATTTTCCAGCTCCTTCTAACACTTGCAGGCTAAACAAGGCTTGTGACCCCCCCCATCGGTTTTTCTTGCGTAATACCAGCACAGTTGGGGGAGCACAGCCCGGACACATGACATGGGGGACAGGGCACTGGTGCGTGGCAGTGGTATATGAAACTCTGTCACCTCAGATTAATATAAGATGAGAGGAGGAGGAGGACGAGGAGAGGATGTCAGGCAGCCATCACTGCCGGCCCTCTTGCTCCCCCTAAAGGACAGAGGGAGGCAGAACAGCCTGCAGAGGGATTAACCAGTGAGGAAAAGGGGAGCGGATACTCACAGATCAAAATCTCACTGATTCTTAAAGTCAAAGAAATATCAGTCCAGGAAACTCATTACTTATTCTCATCATTGCCGCATTGACTTTTCCCACACAGATTTTCCCAAGTGATCCAGTGCGTGAGCAGGTCTATGACCAACCTGCTTCGTTAACAAATTCCACTTTCTTATACTACTGCAAGTCACATCAAAGATGTTAGACGTCAAAGGTCCAAAGTAAAACTACTGTGGCTGCAACTAACAATTAACTTCACTGGTGATTAATCTGCTAATTATTTTCTTGATTAATTGTTTAATCTTTTAGTCAATAAAATGTCAAAAAGTGAAGTGAAAAATGCTTATTACATTTTCCCAGAGTCCAAAGTGACATTTTCAAATTACCCGTTTTGTCCAACCAACCGTCCAAAACCCAAAGACATTTTGTTTATTATAATAAATGACAAAGAAATGCAGAAACTCCTTCGTTTGAAGGGCTGGGACCAGAAAATGTTTGGCATGCATGCGATTAACCAACTAACAGTTGCGGGTCTACAAACAGGTTAATCTAAGACTGTGTTTAAACTTTTCATTATTACATTATTTTTATTAAAATGATGATAGTTTTTTTTTTAATAATTTGATTAATCTTTGGTCCATGAAATGTCAGGAAACAGTGAATTACAATTAATTATTACTATTTCATTAAAGCTAAAGGTGACATCTCCAAATTCCTTATTTTGTCAGACCAACAGTCCAAAACTCAAAGACATTTCAGTTCACTTTAACGTAAGAAAAGCAGAAAGTCCTCAGAGGACATTGAGAAGCCAGAACAAAAGAATGTTTGGCATTTTTGCTGCATTTCAATTATCAAATGTCTTTTTCAGCTATGGTTAAAACACATGAACAGTGCACCATTTGTAGTACTAAGGAACTGCACAATACCATGAAATCTAATGTATGATCCATGCATGGAAACCTCACATTTCTTTTGCAACTGCATCACAGAAATGTTGACTCAACTCCATGCTAATTTCTGAGGCACTGGACTGCATCCATTTGGACCACAAAAAATAATTTTCTTCTAATCCTAACGTGATCACAGAGACAGAGGAACATAAGTGACATTTTCTGCTGCTTCAGGCTGCATGCTTGCTTGTTTTCAGCTCAAGTTTTCTTGCTTAGACTGCATTGGAAAGAATTTTCTACCAATCACACACACAGGCTCAAGTGGAGAAGCCACGCTCTCTTGTGTGAGCACTGAATGACAATTCAAGGAAAAAGAGGGCACTGTAATTATGAGTTTTTACGGTGTTTTTTAAACTGTCATGGGCATTTTTTTCCTTGATATATGGTGTCAAAACGTGCCACTCAGACAAGACATCTCGTCAGCATGTCTATTATCCCTGGCAATTAAAATGAGCCAAGGGTGTTGACATGTCAACGAGGGTGTAATCCCATTCTAGCCCTATGAAGTGCCTGCACTCCATCACTAGCGAACAGTTCAATGAACCCAACACGCCAGGAGTCGAGAGCTACACAGGCGCAGGATTAACACAAATTTCCATAGTGACACATTTTAGACACAACAGAGTCTTGTTCCCCGAAGCGACGCGTCAGCTGTCCAGGAGGACGTCTCTCCTGTGTCTTTCTGATGGCCATCATTCATAAAACGACAACAAAACAAACAACCAAAAAAAAAAAACAGATCAGCAAGTGAATGGAGCTGTAAGGAGCACAGAAACAGGTGGCATGTAGGAGAGCCAAAGACTCTTGCCAGTCACCCCAGAGAGAGGGAGGGAAGAGGGGGAGAGGCTGGATGAGTGCATGAGGTGAAAGGGTGAGGGCAGAAAAGAGGGAGAAACTGTGAATGAGGGCAAGAAAGATGGAGAGGGCAGAAGGGAGAGGAGAGGGGAAGTATGGCAGCAATGAATATGGAGACAGAAGGAGGGAGGAAGGGAGGGAGGGATGGAGGCAGAGAGTGGGAGATTGGGCATGGTAGGGGGAGAGACAAAAGAGATGGAACAACAGACGGATTAGATAAGGAGAGGAGAGAGATATGAGGGAGCAGAGGGAGAGAACAGGAGAAAAGGTAAGAGTGAATGATCGATGGAGGGAATTGAAACGAGGAATAAGCCTGGAGGAGGCAGAGATACACGAGACAGCGGGGATTGGACAGGTGATGCTGAGCTCAGATGCCAAGCATATAAGAAAAGAGAAAAATCAGAGAGGTGAAAGGTGCATATTTAAGATGGGCTGATACCAAAATGTGAAGGAAGCAGCAACACTGGTGAGGAAAAAGAGCAAGGTCCTCCACTGATCCTCCATATCTCTGCTATGGAAACATACAGTATGATTGCCTTTTTTGCCGAGCCACTGAGGAGATATCTAAAACGAATGGAAATAAATTGAAGGGTGAGTGTGTTTGTGAAAGAGAGAGGACGAGAGAGGCACCCGCTCTGCATGAGGTGAGTGACAGGCATGAATATTTAACGGCTCTCGCCGTCGCCGAGGTGACGGCTATCAGCACGTCAGTCCTGCCTCCGATCCATTCACAGCTGCTGCCTTATTGGTACAATTAGACAGGGGCAGAGCTGATTAATTGAACTGGGCTCTCCATTCAGTCCCTCCAGAGCAGCACGGGTCTCTCATCGGGATCACAGTGCGCTCTATTCCTCTGAGTGATGGCAAGTTGAAACACTGTTGGCAGCTGTGCACACACACTACATTTAAGTCGCCATCCGTAAGCTTTGACCGGCCACATAAGGATCCATTATGTTATTGATGTGCCAACATAGTCAGATCGTCCTCATTGCAGGGCTTAAATCATACACCATACACTAATACATACTGTATAATACACAGACTACATACATTATTACAAAGTGTGAGGCGGATTTAAAAAAGAAAAACAAAGAAAATAAGATAAAACAATAAGAAAATATTTAAACAAATGTATTACCACATGCCCACACATGTAGCTTCCCCACTGTACTTGTGTAAATTGAACCAATTTAAAAAAAACTATATCTGCATATATATGGTCTAACAACAGACCTGCAAAGTTTGGGGTGGTGACCTATGGATTTTACCAGGTTCTGCTCCATTGAAGGTGGTGTTAAAAGTGCTGTTATAAATCAGAAGTCTTGGCTTAAACTGTGTAATTTTGTGTGTAGAAATCCTTTAGTTGCAGAGCTGAGGTAGAAAAGTTGAAGAACAGTACCCTCTCCTGGCCCCAAGAGCAGGATGAGATTTTATTCTCAACCAGCAGCAGGTTCATCAATACACAAAAATAGTCAAGTTAATCAACACTAACCTACTGCTATGCCTATTTTTTTTAGTAATCAGGTTAATATATCAGTTATGGGTGCACATGCAAATAATCATTAATAGGGTCAATTCTTTTTCATTTCTTTTTGTTTTTTTATTTCTCATCAAACAGGTGAGAGGAATCTAAAAATCTATAACTGGGGTTGATGTCAGTCAAAGGTCGGTGTCAGGTACTCTGATATTTTTAATAAGGTAGATCCTATATTAAATATTATATGGTTTACAATGTAATTTAATGTAATTGTAAGCAGATATAAATACATTTTAAGTGTTTATGAAATGTACAATGTTAGTCAACAGTTCTCAGTTCAGCAACTTCTTCTATGAAGACAAATTTTGTATTCTTACAACTGTCATTCATTATGTGTTTATACACTAGACTCCAGTCATGGGTGGACCATAGTTACAGTAATCAACAAATCCAATAATAAACACTTATATCTGCTTACAACTATGTTAAAGTGTGTTATAAACCATTTATTACATGTTTATAAACTGTTTATAAATGTGGAATAAGGGGATGTAACATAAAGTGTTTACTTATACACCACAATTCGCCACAACCTCAAGATATACAAGGGGCACAACTCAGTGTCTCCACTGAAGAAAGAAATCTTATCTGTGTGTATATGTATTTTTCTTGACTTACATGAAAAACTAAGTTCATGTCAATCTCTGTGACTGTTTTTTGACAGGGATTCAAAACACTGTAAAAAAAAAACAAAAAAAAAACATATTGACACAGAAGTGGATCACGTAGGTTGAGAAAGTTCCAAAATAACCAAACATCCCACAGTTTGAGAGTTGTTGTTTTTTTTTTTTGCTTTTGAGGTTACTGGTTACACAGTTACGATCCAGTTTCAACAATGCAGAGAATTAACAGAAGTTTCCGGCCATACACAACTTCCCACAGAATTAACAACTGCCCTTGAAACTGAACCCCCAAAAGCGAGCCGGAGGCGACAGTGATCCAGGGAAGCTCGAGCGTCTGGGATAGACTCGGGATATATTCTCTCTCTCTCTGACCTCCTTTTTAAAAGATATTAGCTGGAAAGTAGGGTTCTCTAAGTAGCACAAAGACTTTGTGAAACTATCTCATGACAGGCCATGAAAAGAATACAGTCAACTTATGTTCTACTCAAAAATAAATAAATAAATGAATGAATAAAAAGGAGGATGCATTTTGTGAAATACTTCTGTGCCTATGTCACCTCAGGATCTCATCTCAAGCGATCTCATGATTTATAGACCATTTATAGACCAAATGATCATTTACCTGAGAAAATACAATTAACAGATTAATCGATAATGAAAATAATTGTTAGGTGCAGAATCTTTTATATTACAAATGTTTTATTATTTGGTATACAAGAGTACAAAGTGTAATCAGCAAGTGGAGCACTTTAATTGGCCTTTTAAAGTGCTCCACTTGCAAAACTAGAATCAGTATCAGTGTATTCCTGGTGTGTGGAGTACAATACCTCCTCCTGGTCCAACATGTAGAGCTGATTTCCGGAGCTCACACGGAGACGGGGGTTCCAGCGGTCGTGGGGTGGACGGTCGTGCGGGGGTTGGTCGTAGATGGGGCGCTCGTGCAAGGGGAGGTTGTAGGAGGGACGGCTGAAGGAGGGACGGTCGAAGGAGGGACGGTCGAAGGAGGGACGGTCGAAGGAGGGACGGTCGTAGGTGGGACGGTCGTAGGTGGGACGTTCGTGAGCGGGACGGTCGTAGGAGGGAGCGTGGAAGGAGTGGGCGTGGGTGCGATGATGGTGATGATGATAGGAGGGGGGGACGGCAAACCTTGCATCTGGACAGGACAGAAGGAGGAGAGACGGGTGAGGAGGGGAGGAGAGGAGAGCGGGAGGAAAGAGAAGGTCAGTTAGGATCATCCGCAGGAGGGCTGTGATGCTGTGACACGTCGTAGCATCAGTGTCAGGTGTCATTACAGTGGGTTTGATAAGTCTGCTTAAAACAGGTCATCAGGCATTACTTGTAATGAAACAATGCACGGCAGCGAATGAGAGTATGCTAGAAAGAACATGCAATTCTGGAGAGTTAAATGATAATAATATCATTTACACAACATTTGTCAAGCTCAACGCCTGAAGTGCTTTCAAAAAGTAGGAAGAGAAGAGGGAACACCTTACTTTGACCCCTCTTATTTATCATTTATAGGCAGTATTCAGTTTAAATATTCAATAAATGGTTTATAGCACACTACAATGTAGTTGGAATCAGATGTGAGTGTAAATTAATATCTTTACCAATAACTATGACTCCTTCTGTGGTAAAGTAAGTGGAGGCTGGTGTATAAATGCTGTACATTAATAAACATGTAAAAATATAATAATATCTGTGTATAACTACATTATAGTGTGTTTTTAACCACTTAAATGTTTAAATACCAATACCAATACCACTCTCATACCTGTTTGTGAAATGGAAAGCTACACCCAGGAGACGGTTGGCTTATCGTGGATTTTTCTTACCTTTGGTCAGGCTAGCTGTTTCCTCTCCTTTCTTTATGCTAAGCTAACCACCTTTTGGCTGTGGCTTCGTATTTACCTGTCAGGTACGACAGTGGTATCAATCTGTTTTATTTAACTTTCTGCAAGAAATAAACACATTTCCCAAAATTCCAAACGCTTCTGTTAAATAAGTGAAATCAAAAGGAATGAATTCAACAATGAAACAAACAGGTCTCGTATTCACCAACACTGCCATTACTTATGCTTTTGAATGAGCTTTTTCCACACACATACATACAGCACAACTGAAAGGAGCTTACTCTTCACAGAACAGAACATAACAGCAGGTTATGGTCAGCTGAAAAACAGCACAACGCATGAAAGAGACAAAACATCGGTTGGTGCAATCAGATAACACAGGGCTGGAAATGAGTCATGAACAAGAGTTGGACCTACAGCAACGATCTAGTCCGACTCAAAGCCAATTCATTTTTTTTTGTCATCCACACCTACAAGGCTTAAAATACCACAAACTAGTTCACGTTTCATAATTTTCTATAATTCATTGGTCCAGAGGAAATGTCCTTGTTCTTCTCTTGCCCTTGTTTTCCTAAACTCCATCCCCTTCACACAGACAAGACGAGATGAAAACAACAGAAGAGGCAGTATTTAAGACTAAACCTTTGGTCCCGAGGCGAGTGAAAAGAGAAATTAGGATGAGCAAAGCAAAAAAAAAAAAAAGGTATTTGCACACAAAGTGGAATAAAACAGACGGTCCAGCTCCTATCACACCAAATCTTCACTCTTTGAGCTTCATTTAGAAGTAGAGGACACTTGATAATGACTCTGCAAACACACTCTTTGGATGTGAAAATCTGTATCTCTGTTAGTTTTATAGTCACAGCTAAAAATGATAACTGTCTAATTGAAGAAGTCCTAGATCCAGCTTACCACCAAAATCTAATCATCTGTTCCTTGGCCTGAGGCTGTCCTGTCCACCAAATCTGTTCCGAGGTTCCTGAGATATCCCACTGACAGACAGACAGAGAAACTAAACTATAATCTGCTCGGTGGGGGTACGAATTATCTTTGACGTTATCCCTGATTCAGAGGATCATTTAAGAAGATGTGGGGGGAAAAAATGAAAATGATATCTGAGGGCTCCGTGCTTCAGATAATTAAAGAAATTGATCACACAGTATTGAAGACATTAATATGGATTTTACCCAGGTAACTGTTTGACTTCGTCCTAAGTGAAAAATGTGCGGCTAAGGACCTTTGGTAAATGAGGCACTTTGTCTTTTCTTTCTTTGCTGCTGTCTGAGTTTTCCGGCCTTATTGCACGGTTTAAACTTATGTTTTAACTGGAGGAAATACTCCATGGGCACAGAATAATATTGTACCCATGATTTGTTAGTATAAGTACAATCTGGCAGAGCTTGCATCAGTGTTTTCCATAGATTTTAACCCATTTAAAGTGTTTTTGTACTAATTTCTTTACAATACTTCATAAAACAGTATAAAATGCTTTACCAACATTTCCCCATCTTTACATTTCTGCTTCATCTCTTTCTTGTGTTAACTTGTTCAACCCTCTCACTCTCTGCATCTAATGGACCTCTCTTGATGGATCAGTTGTTTTAATATTGGCCTGCTTTTAAGACTCCTAATTTATTACCTTCGTTTAAGCTTTAGACATTTTTTATTCCTTTTCCATGAAGCAAGCGGCAACAGCAGCGTCTCTCACATCCCTCAGATTACACCACTGAGCATTTTATAGATTTCAGCTACGGATACAAAAGCAAATGTCTTGAGGCAGTTCTCTCGCTTCATCCCGCCTGATGCTGGAATTCAAAGACTCTCTCCTCTTTTAGAAACACTCCAGTGAAACATGGCTGGGAACAAGTTAACCACAATACACGTCACATATTGCCAACAGGCTTAATCAATTGTACTTCTTTAAATCTTTGCTTGATATTCAAAATAATAAAAAAAAGATGACAGTCTCTCCCGATAAGGCAACCCTTCGTCTCCACTAGCATCAAGATTACATCTCCCAGTCCAGACAACTGATAACATAAATAACAGCAGCTGATCTTACCCTGTCCGTTGATTTGTTTTTAGTTTTTAAACGTATGCTCTAATAGTGATTTTTACACTAAATGCAGGCGAGAAGGCAGCAAGAGAGGAGAGAAGTGCTTGCACCACCCAGGTACAACAAAACCCTCCCCCCCCCTGCTGCTGAAAAAAAAAAAATCCTAGAGGAAACACTGCAAGTAAAGACTTCTGCAGTGTGTGAGTCAGTTTAAGTAACATTCCCCAAGTGGCTTACACGTCCTGCACCACATTCAGCCACATTCACACTTACAACATCTGCAGGCTGAACTACAAGGCCAGCACACATTCACACACAATTTCAAGGAGGATGAGAAACGTGAAAACTGTTGTTTGTTCGACCTCGTACACGCTACAGCAGTACATCCGAGTTACGGCCTCCAGTTCACACTTCACTCTCTGACACTGACCACTGACCCTTAAGGGTTTTTTTTTTTTTCGACATACAAGTATTTGACAAAGGAAATAGAACGTGCAGGTGTTTAACTGAGGCTCTGCAGTCTCTCCCGTAGAAGGTGAAGCAGACAGAGTCACCTGCAGCCCACAATGCAACACTACAGCATGTCACAACCGATTATTTTACTGCATCACCGCTCACATTCTCCCTGTCTCTTGATGCGAGACAGCTGATGGCTACAGTGCTTCTCTACCCCCCGTCAGAGTGGAAAAGCACAACAGGCAATCACATAATTGTGGCAAAATAACAACTCGGTTGATCTTTCAGGTTCCTGTTTGAATTATGAATCAAGCTGCTGAAATATAGATGAGCACCTAAACAAGCACAGCTAATTAATATGGACGATTCAAGGAATGGAAAGGAGTGGAGTACGGAGAGTGGATTGTGAAAACGCATGAAAACTGTGCGGTTAACATAATTTTCATCACACCAATGCAGGGAGAGGTTTGGGGTCTCGCTTAAGGCCACGTCAATCAGACAAACGGATGATGCAGTGGAATAAAATCTGGGCCCTTTGTGATGTCGGGTCACTTTAAACACTCCATTATGAGTTTGTTCAGTCCTACAAAGTTGGACATGTACACACGCACACATAGCAGCAAACATGGAAAAAATATAATGATGTAATATGAATAATTTGGGTGGACAGAAACTCGAGGCCGTAAATATGGGCCACTGGGATGAGGCTGTTTTAAAGGGTCACGATTTCCTCCGCTAAGCCTTTGTGTCTGCACAATTTTACTAAATGCAAGCAGCATGAGAAGAAGAAAGAAAGGGACATTTTTGGCAGCTGATTCATTTTAATCTTATTTGATTTGTTTTCCTGTTTAACAGTTTTATCCCAGGGCATCTTAGGGTTGCCACTAACAATTATTTTCTTTATCGATTAATCTACCAGTAATTTTCTCGATTAACCGATTACTCGTTTGGTCTACAAAACATCAGGAAACTGTGACAAATATTCATCACAATATCCTATGGACACAAGATGACGTCATCAGATGTCTTGTTTTGTTCAACCAACAGGCCAAAATCCAAGTCTACGAAAAACAGCCAATTCTCACATTTTCGCTTAAAAAAGGTCCTTAAATTACTATTCCCTCTCTCATTCCTTTTTTTAATGGATTATCAATTTAAAAACCTACAATATCTTTTTAAATGTCAGTTTTACCCTTTCTATATGCAGTAAATAAATAAAAAGTTTTGCTATAACAGATTTGTGTTTCGCACACACGAGGGTCTCTTTATTTCCTGGAAAATGCGATGTGCAAATGGAAGCAACACTGGCAGATTTTTATCTTGTTCGATGATTGAAATACTATCCATAATCTAGGATACTTATAGGAAATACAAGAATTAACTAAAGTAGAGTATTACGAGATATGTTTTCAAGATTATGATGGGATGGATGAGTCTCGTTTTGAAAACCATGGATTAATAGCTGAGGAAAGAATTAAGGATGAAGGTTTTATACTCTATTATGCTCCTAACTATTATGTCGCACAGCAGGTTTATTGGATATCTTATCTTCAAAAGCAAAATATGTTTCGTTGCAAAGCGAAATTGTAAAAATGTTATAGCTTGCATAAAACAAAACTCTATCATTTTTTCAACGTTAGCACCTCCCATATATCTTATGAATATGAGGGAACAGGCAGTAATGCTGATCTATCACTCTTGATGTATTCCACTCTTTTTATAAAATGTTTTTTTTTTTCTTTTAAATTCTGGACAGATGTGTCGATTTAAAGCCAAAACTGTAAAAGCAGATTTGATAGATGCTGAGTAAGCGCACTATGAATGATGGCCATTATCATAAGTCTTCAGAGAGACAGAGCACTGTGTGGCACGCTGTCCCTTTCTCCAAAAAGCACCTAAGCCCTTGAATCCAAACTTTGCAACTGTGCAGAGCAAAGTCATGATGCTAAGATATTCACTGGGGGAATAGCAGCGTGAGTCATCCGCAGCCCAATCTGCACTACTCTACTGTAGGCCTACCTCTCCACCCCCGAGGCTGCCTATTAAGGGCCTGTGAAGCGCAGTGGACAGAATTTCAATGAGCAGACTCATTCTTCTGTCTGTCTGTTCGTACGTACAGGGTGCACAGGCGCGGCTCCACGTTGCATGAATATACTGTAAGAATTTGGCACAAGCAGAAATGCTGAGATGCTTCTTTTCTCCGCTCATCTTCCTCTACCTCACTCTGTCTTTCATTCGCTCTCTACAGTCTGTTCTCTGTATTTTCCCTGCTCTACCTTTGTTCCTCTCTCTCCTCCCCTCTCTGTGGGCTCCTTTCCTTTTTCTGCCATCCTTAGCAGTTTACAAAGAAGGGGGCCATGCACCAATCGGATGACTGGTCAGCCTTAGTCAACGTTGTCATTACTGAAACCCGACAGACCTAATGTTGATTTATACACATCGCTGAGCTCCAAAACAGTGCTAAAAATAAAGCTTGCAACATCCCCAGGCCGCCCAGGGCAGATAATGTACTCCTGCTAGCATGGCGAACCAACGCATATTACTTTCTAGGCAAGAAGGCACCACACAGTGCACATGTCATTACTGTGACCTCAGCTGCACCAGTATCGCATATTATTGCCTTCGAACGGATAACTGGATATTATTCCAAGGCAATACAGATGTGATTTTGTCAAGAACGAATAATACAGCGGCAGCGGGAGAGTGGATGCAGTGCTGCACTTTGACAAGCTGTAAGTCAGAGTGGTGCATATGTGCAGTACAGTAGGCCGCTGTCAGTGCTGAGTCAAGGGGGATGTCAAGTGTCAGCATTGGGGTCACAGAGGCCCAGAAGTACGAGGCTTCTTGCTGAAGAAGCACATTGGTCACGTATTCAATTCCTGCTATATGCTGTGAAGGAGAAACTCCAGCTCATTAAACTTACATTAGTTTTGGCCATGGTAGTAGATTGGCGTGAGCACAAAGCACAATAAATAATAATAATCTACATTCAGAAATCAGGCTTTGCTGCATTAAGAAGTAATCAGTATGATTTTTCTTCTCCATAGCACAAAATTACCTAAATATATCTGCGGGGGGTTGATAGGTTTGTTGATCAATACCAATTACTCAACGATTACCTCACAGGGTGGCGAGACCTCTGGCTTTCAAAATTCAATATCCAGCCCATGCAATTTCAAGTCCTCGCAATCTCACCAGCTGCCTCACCACAACTGCTCCCCAAACAGCTCAAAGATGAAGCAATCAACCAATTTTTCGGCAAAAGAAATGACAGCAACAGCACTTTTACAGCATTTTGCATCACTACTTCCACATTTCTGATGAATCTCTGCGTTAATTAGGAATCTCTATCGTGAAAATGTGACTTTATTTGTGCCAATTACAGGCTGCCATCACTCAGGGGCACTGGCGGAGTCTGAGGCAGTGTCAGACTTGAGTAAGAGATAAGTTGTACCTGTGTTGCTGCAGTTACAGCAGATTACTTAATGTCATTTTAATGATCACATTATAGAGGCTATTTTGTTTTTTAGCAGTTATACTGGGTGTAATGTGGACTTTGACAGATTAATTTGATGCTTGAACACCTGTTTCTACAAATTTCAGTGATGATAGTTTGCATTTGACTTAGCCTGCCTGCGCCATGACTCCACAGCAAACCGGAATTCAAGGTGAACTGAAGGGAAACGAGACCGAAAGACATTTAGTAAGATGCATCTATCTGCTGTGGCCCCAGTTGTTTTTTTCTCGACTGAAACGTACATTTGATGTGTAAAACGTTTTTCTCCCTACTATGACGTAACAATAGAGTGGGATGATCCAGTGCAGAAACAGAATGACACCGCCATTCCTCATCTTACCCAGCGCCTGAGGGTCTTCGCATCTTTTTCAACTGTGCGGCAAGAAGGAGCAAACTCATGACTGGGAAACAATGCATTTAAGTACTGTCCACTGACACTGCTACACAGCGCTGTGTGTGTAGTGTTGTGGTAATGGCACTTGATTCTTTTTGAAAACAAAAGGATTGTCAGAGATTTAAAATGTCACCTTGTGTGACTTATTTAAATTGTCTCTGATTTTAATTTTCCTTTTCATGACTATTGCATCAATCGCCAGTTATGTACATTTATGAAGCTGTGTTGTGTGAGCTAAACTTTCCCTGCATGAGGCCCACACTTTTTGTGTCTTTTCGTCAATATTTGTTAACTTTTCACAATTGTGAAATCACAGGTGTGCCAGAGTATGGAGGTTAAATCTACCGCTTTACTCTGGCCACTTAATACCGATCTTGTCAGTGTTTTACATTAACAATGGATCAGATGTCACTGTGTATTGTGACAGTGGTCGCTAATAAGGATGAACCAATAGAGAGTTATTGCCTGACTCAGCAGCACTGCTAGCTTATTAGAAGAAATGTTTCTGTCCTGATACCAGTTCCAGTACCTCAGCTCTGGGTATGTGCCCGTACCGATGCTCTCACGTCATGGCTGATAGCTGATCTGCTTAAAAAGGTCAGAATTGGAGCTGATACGAATCTAAATTTGGATCCCTACTTTTTTTTTTGCCTCATTGTTTTGGTTTTACAGCCTGCAAGTTCCCTCTCATTAATCTTGTTTCCAGCAGCAGCAGGCAGCTGTTTTCAGCAAAAAAAAAAAAAAGCTCTGATAGACTGTACACTACCTGCTCAGCGCCGCATGGCAGACAGACTAAGTTAGTAACTAGCTGGTGAACAGTGGAGCATCTAGCAGCTAAAAGCCAGAATTCGCCTCAGGAGTATTTGGAGACCAAAACAGAGCTAAAAGAACCGTGACTCTTGGACTTAGACTCATCTGGTGGCGGGAAACACGACTCCAAATAAATGCTGATGTTGCTCCATGTCGGTTGGCTGTGTAATTAGGCAGCTGGCTGTTAACATTATATGGTGAAACATCATAAGGTGAAAAAATATGTCAGAGGTGAACGTTTTTCAGTTCTTTTTGTGGAGTTCTTCTGCCCTCAGGTGGCTGAAACAATCCCTTGGTGTAACTTTAGTTTTCTCACAGATTACGCAGATTACAGCACAACCGTAGTAGTAACGGAGCCACGGAGCTTTTTCTGCTCCTCCTCCATGTATACATCCATCAGAACTGCACCTACCTCCCCTTCGTACTTCTGAGTACTACACCCTTGCTTTGAGGCTGCTGCAGAGCTGAAACACCAGGCCTCTGAGGTGAACTTACTGTACATTTATACTACAACGCATGAAATCGGAAGGAAACGTGTCTGTATATATATGTATGTGTGTGCGAGTGCAATACATACGAAAAAAGGGGGAAAAAAACTGCTTTTCGCAAACAGTCAACCTACTGTGTGAACCCAGGCACAAGCTCTGATCCCTTTTTAATTTCACCTACTACAATGAATCCACTTCAGCCATGAAGGAGAGATGTCACATGACAAGACGGGAGGATGGAGGTAAAAGTGTGTGAGTGTGTGTGTGTATTGCATATACATGTATGTGTGGCAGAGAGAAAAAAAGAGTGGGAAAGATGCAGAGAGAGTATTCTCACCTATCAGATCATTCACCCAGCCCTCGCGCGGCGCGTCCCGGGTTCCCCATTGCTCACCCAAAGCGTCCACACGGCGTCACTGTTGCTGCGCTGCTAGCGCCTTGAATCCGCCCCCAACTCCACCACACAGGAAACAAGGTTACTGCCCAAGAGATGTCACTTCCGAAACACCCACTCCCGCTCGCTTGCTCGCGCTCGCTCCCTCACGCCCCCAGCCTATTGCCATGACAACCGAGAAAAGAATAGAATATAAGTGAGTGTTAAAGAGACAGAGAGATCAGAAAGACAGGGAAAAAGAGGGATGGAAAGAGAGAGAGAGACAGCCAGGGGAGGGCAGAGGGACAGGGAGGAAAAAATGGGGAAGAGTGAAGAAGAGGAGAGGGAAAGAATGGACAGAGAGAGAGAAGTGAATGAGTGGATGGGGAAAGGAAGGATGACAGAGGAGGGGATGAGAGATTGAGATTGAGAGGGAGGGAGAGAGAGAGAGAGAGAGAGGAGGCATGTGGTGGGATGTGATCAGGGGGGAAAGGGAAGAGGAAAGAGAGGTGCAGATGCTGTGGATGCCGTGAAGGAGAAGAGAGAGAAATGAAGTGATGAGAGACAGAGAGAGGGAAAGAGGGAAGGAAGGGAGGAAGGAAGGAGGACACTTTTTTGGGAATAGGGAGCCCACATCTTGTTCCCATAGCAACACAGCCATCCATGAAATACTGACTTGTACCTCCCTCTCACTCTCTTACTCTCTGTTTCTGTCTCTCCATCCCTCCCCCTCTCCTTTTCTCTTTCCATCTCTAACTATATATACACACACACCATGAGCGTAAGTTGGCACTGAGTATGTATGCAGTAATCCAAGCTCTGCAACATTGTCAAACACATCAGAAGGCACCAAATTTACCATCAGTGTATTGCTCTGCAAGAATTAACCTGCATGTTCGCACTCACGGTATCCATACCTCGGATAGGTTCGGATTTTTCCAAGTCTCTCTTAATACAATACTCACATGCCATACGTAAGTTGAGAGAGTCACTGGTCGCTGTAATCACTCCTCCTCTCCATATTTGCTGTGAAATTATATCTTCATAACATAACTACACTGTAAATGCAGGGACGAAGCAGTTTGTATGATATGTCCTCTGACTATGTCTAAAGGCAAATGTGATTGCACCTGTTATGAATGGCCACACTCAAAGGTGGGGTTACAAGCCTGCTGTCATGGAGATAAAACAGGTACAACTGCACACACGTTTGGAGAGTATGTCCTTAAAGGAATTCACTGCGTGGTGGCACTTGGTTTTTCATACCAAAAGTGATGGAAGTAGTAGTAAGAAGAAAGAAAAAAAGAGAGCCTGAAAGAAAAGTTCGAGTCCGGGATGCTTCCTCACCTCTTCTTCACACCTGGCCAATCGCTTTGTGAGGTTGTGGGATTGGTTGCCAGATTGTCTGTGTCCTAAAGTTACAAAAGTTGCCTGACGTAGCTCCTGCAATTCTGAAGTAAAAAAAAGAAACGGGGAGAGGGGGTTTCAGATGCTGTTCAATGATCTGACAAGAACAGCCATTTGAAGAATACCGATGTCTTTAGAAATGGGGGACAAAGTCTGTAGTCCATTGCGTCCTTTAGTTCAGCTGCAGCTAATATGAGGCGTCAGCAGTCTCAGCCAAATCAAGTGAGGATCTTGGTCCTGGCAGCCACATGTAGGTTTATCACAAGCGTTGTGTCCCAGTCTCATGTCAAAATCTGTTCCCGGTCAGCGCTTCACACCCCTTCAAACAGTGTTTTTTGTACTGTGGCCGGCTGCGTATGGTGTTAGGGCTTAGGTCTGGGTGTGGTACGGCGTTGTAGAAATAATCAGATGACACTGAACACTTGAAGACTGTGGATTATGTCCTGAATCTTTTAAATTGTAGTGGCAGGAAAAAGTCTTACAACAGCCAATAACTCTTTCAGCTACATGAGGCGTGTGAGTATCATTTTAAGATGGACTTGTAAAAAAAATGGGGAACCTGTGCTTTTACAATAAAGGGAAACTCAGGTTAAACAGATATACTGTCTATGTCAGCTCCATACATGAGCCGACCTTGGAGATAAAAACTAAAATGCAATATGTCTAAAGGGGGAGGCAGGGATCGATGTTGCCATCATCCTGCCATGAATCCCAATGAAGTTCAACTTTCTGCATTAACTCCTGCCAGCCTCTTCTCAACCCCCATCCCCGCCACCCCTCCACCCATCCCTGTTCCCATCCATCTCTTGCCTCCTCCTCCTGCCCATCTGTTTCTCAGCTCCCCCAGCCCTCCGCTCTCTGGCTCCCTCTCTGGCTTCTTTTTCCTGGATGTGGCCCTGTCATTTTTGCCCTCCTGTAAATCTTTTATCTCTACCCCTGTGCCTTCCCCCCCCCCTCCCTTTTGTGTTCCACACTGTCACTCTTCCACCCTTTCATCCTCAATATTCCTCTGTCTGGGATTAAAGAAAAACTTAATTATCCGTCCTAGAATCACATTTTTACCATTCACCTCTCTCCCATTCCCTCTCACTCCTCCATCTTCTCTCACTCTCAGTTAGTCTATTTTTATTTCTAGATCTCTGTGATGTTTCCTCTGCCTCTCCAAATCTAAATTCAAATGTATCTACCTGGCTTTTAGTCTGATCTCTCCTCTTCTTATATGTGGCCTTTACCATCTTTCTCTACACACGTTTTGCTCTCAGGGGCAAAATTTAAACTCTTGTTCAAATATTCAACTCAAATTGGCATTAATTTAGTCAAACACATGTAGGCGCACATGTAAGGATCAACAGATCGCTAATAATAACTACACAATGAACAATAAACACAAATGACTCCATCTGTTCAACTTTTGTGTCGGGTACTTTGGTGTTCTTCCATTTTCATCACTTGTGTGGCATGAAAACCGAGGCCAGTAGTAGCACAAATGGCCTCAAGATGTCCCTGTCATTCATTTGCATGTACTCGCATAAATCTGAATGTAACTTATTCACAACCTTTGAGGAAGTCTCGACCATATTCCACGTGACGAAAACACTTAAATCCAGAAACCAAGACTTTCAAACATTTGATTTAATTGTTAAAATTGATGCAAATGTCTCGGTAACTGAAAAGTCAGTTTAAAAGAGACCGTTTTCCCCTCTGCATTCCAAAGTGGTGAGGATTTTCCCCAAGACTGTGAATGGGACAGGCTCACACTCAACTTGCAAGTAAATACAGATGAATGACAGGGAACAGCTTGAGGCCATTCAGGCTTTGGCCAATAGCAAAGTTGGGTTTGCCTGTTATAGCTGTACAGTAGCCTTCTCTCACAATCTCCCTCTCTGCTGCTCTCTCGTTCTCGGTCTCCCACTCGCTTACACTCACTCCCACAACTCTCTTTGCCTCTCTCTTTCGCTCGCACTCTCTCCCTCATTCTCTATTCGCATCTCTCCTTCACTTACCTAATGTCTTTTAATTCTAACTCGTTCATTTCAGCAGCGTCTCAAATCAAAATGTCAAGTAAATCTTTTCTTGCAAACTTTTAAAATGTCACAGATATAAAATGTGACTTGCGCGTATTTCCATCGGGAATGTAGGCTGAAGCACATCTTGCATTTCCTGCCCGTCGACGTCGAACATGAGAGAAAATTATTCTTTTTAGGAATCTATGTGTCTCTGCCAATGACAGACTCAAGAGGAATAAAGTATATGATATACAATACAATAATATAAGAGCTAATGCACCTCATTTATGGAAGAAGCATCAGATATTTCTGTAAGGTCATGGTGAGCAGGTATGTGAAGACTTCAGAGTGTCCAGGCTGCTTTTGTGCTGTTGTACGCCTACACTGAACAACACATTGTTCGTGCCAAGTCTATGTTGCATCATTCACATCATTCACATCAGTTTTTATCATTAACTCCGATAGGAAGAGGTGAAAATCAGGCTTCAGGAGGTAAAAAACAAAACAGGTAAAAACTTTTTTCAGAAATTCACTGTGGTACAGTTTGATCTGCTGCAATTCACAAATAAAAACGGGCTGGTTTGAAGCTCAGTCCCTTTCTAACACACTCACACCCTGTGATTTCTGCTCTTACACTCCTGCACCTCCGTGCTCTCTCCCATAACTCCCCAGTCCACCTTTTTTTTTGCCTGTCTTACTCTGTCTTTCAATCTCTCCTGCATTTTGCTCTAAACAGTTTGACAGGCTACATAGGAAACTCTCCAGGTTTCTCTGTAAGGCCCTTTTCACACAGGGTATGAATAAATAATCACTGTGGGGGGAAAATGAGACGCTGGACATATCTCTCTGCTGCTGCTGCTGCTGCTTCAGTCAGAGGGGCAGTCCTGCCTTTCCACCTGGCTGTAAAGGTGATATTCAGTGTGCTGAGAGGAGGAAAGAAAGATAAATGGGGAGAAAGAGAGCTGTGTGTGTGTGTGTGTGTGTATGTGTGTATGTGTGTGTGTGTCGGCTCACATAGACTTACAAGAATATATGAAATAATACCACCTGACTTTGTGCAGTTTTAAAATTCTCTTGCACCTGTTTTATGTTCTGCGGCAACCACAAAAACCGTGCAACTGTCTGATGGCTCATTTAAACTAGTTGTAGCAGTGACACTGCTACGGCTGCTGCATCAGACAGGATATTTGATGTCACCATTACGGAGCTACTTATTTCCAGTCGGCACTCCAAAGTTCAGCCAAAGCCCTTCAAACATCGGAAACACACTGTCATGTATTTTTATCAACATTTCTCTAAAGAAGACCCGAGAGACACGAGAGGACAATCAGCAGGAGAAACATGAGACTGGGGCCCTCTCAAAAAGTTTAAGTGTGAGAGAAAGAAAGTATAATTATGATACCCAGGATAGTTGATACACACAGAAATCTAGGCATACGATGCTTTATTATACCAAGTTTTTTTTTTCGGGCTGAATGCCAGGAATTGAGATCCTTGTATTACACAGGAATTCTTGCCAAAATCTGCTCCGCTTTCCCAAGAAAAGTACCTACAGGAACTCAAGGTTTTTAGCTACGTGTGTGTGCACTTGCACACTGATGTACTCAAACAATGAATCCCTCCCAAACCTCATTAACACCACCACATCAACGGTAGTAGCTATATCCCGAGCTTGAAATGCCATTATTATGGTAATATAACTGTTAAATGTTATTTAGAATCCAGGGTTGCCAACTCTCTCACAAACTGTCTGTGCATGGTTTGTTTGCAACAAATAACAATTTGACTGATAAAAGTCCCTCAAGCAAGGCAAAATAACTTTTCTTGTATCTGACACCTGCAGGTGCCATGAAGCAAAGAGCACAGATGTTACTACAGAGCTTGTGATAACGCGTGCATTTTAATCCCACTGCACAGGTGCAGCACAGGCCTCTGGTAATGAAATTATCAAAAATTGCCGTGATCACTTTGTGTCACCAGTTCATAAAAATAGACCCCAATAATTTTACTGAGGTGCTGAACTTCCAAACCAATAATATCCGCACTTCCTCACACCTGTTGGACTCTTCACTGTATGTCTGTCTTACATGTGTGATACTACATTTTCCTTGGTAATACCCATTTTTCTGAAGCAGGACGTGAAGCTGAACTGTGCTGAACCACAACTGTGTTAGTGTAGCGTCACTCGCAAGTCGTGCTCCTGGTGCCCTGACCCCTGTGTGTTTTTGTTTCTCTCTTTGGTGTCACCATGCTGATTGAAAGCGGGTCGAGCCAAGCTGTCCCTAAGAGATAAAGAACAATTATAGTCATCTGTCCTCAATCCAGAGATAGACTAGGAACTGTGTCATTGTCTTATTACCCAAAGGGTTGTCGCTGAAACTTCTCACTCATAACACACCTTAACTCGTGATGCCTCAGCACCGTCTGACAAACAGCTGATGGACAGACGGAGAAACTGGGGAGAACGAGACGAACCTGAAGCAGAGCGGGTAGTTCCAAAAACTGCATGAAAAATACCGAAGTTATTGTAGTAGAACTTTGTAAAAGTAGCAGAGGAAGAAAAAGTGCCATTAGTAATACCACTACAACCGTGTCATGTCTCAAGAAAACTGCTTGCATCATCCACTTGCCATTTAAAGACAGCAAACGTCCATGTCACACGCCCTTAGTGAACCTTTTGTGCAGCTGTGCATCTCGAGTCAAATCCATATTACAACTCACAGAATTGTGTTTATTCCAAGGTCACTCTGAAATATTTGTTTGCAGATAAACTGACAAGTAATGACAGACATCGCTGTGACGAAGGATCCTCCCTCACTGTAGCTACACAACTTAGTGAGGTTGACATTATAATGTTTTATTTACTGATTTAATTGGCCTGTACGTTTTGAAAATTTACTCCTGATTCATCTTAACTTCGCATAGCAAATATTTCATGTAAGCAAACTTTGTTCTACTACTGAAAAGCGAAGGTGGGTCACTGCCTTAAGGAAGTGCCAACCTACAAAAAAAAAAAGGATTTCATTAGTCTGGGTTCAATGGAGTTTTAGTAACCCCAAGTCTAAATACTTGTTCAGAACCTGACAAGAATATAATTTTGTGAATAACACTGAGGACTAGATTTACGAAATCTTTTGTGCCTCCTTTCAAACATATTCTGCCACAAGAAATGCGTTATTTATCAAACAGGTGCAGCAGCTTGTATTCTCAGTTTCAACCTGTATACTATATAAATCTCTATGACAGCGCACAAATGGTGAGCACACAGAAAGTGTTCAGAGGAGTTGCACTGAATTAGTTCAAAACCAGAAAGTAACAGCTTATAAGAAATAAAAAGAGGGCAGTTATAAACTCCTATGGGGCCACGGTAGAAAACTAAACAAAGTGCAGAGACGGGGAGTTGGGGAAACTATCCTCCAAAGAAGAACAACAGCATCAGTTGATTCAGTTAGTGCCCAAAAACTCCTTAAAATATGTTTACATACAAATGACAAAGGCCTTCAGCAGCCATAGTGAATGAAGTCAGGTGATATTGATAGAGAGGTACAAAGTCCGTGTGAGGACGGGGCGGAGGTGGATGAATGGGTTAACAAAACTTTAGAGACCGCTGTTTGGTTTCCATTTCCAAGAGTGTCTTCCATGTTTTGTTTTTTTTTCTTAAGCATGACCACAATCGTTACCTAACCTTTACTAAGTGGTTATTATTGTAACCATAACAACCAAGGTGCCTGAACTTTTGACTCAGATCACAATGTTTCCCTAAATCTAACCGAGTCGTTTTTATGTCTGAACATATTTAAACAAATCTTAACCATAACGTCGTCTCATCATAAAACTGATTTTATTTTTCAGCCATGATCTGTGTGGTTTTTTTGGCAGGCACGGATAAATCCTGTCGTCCTCCTGATAAGGATGTCAGATCATATGTTGTAGTTTAATTTGGAGGACTTGATGGAGTTGTGGCTGTGAACTTGCTGATTCATAGTGACTGCATCCTTCTGATAACACACTGACACAGCTGTAGCCTGTGCACTTGCCACTCGTGACATTTTCATTTCCCTATATGGATGTTCAATGACTTCTTTTAGTTTTACAAAACTTTAAAAAAAAAAAAGAAACATTATTTCACTTAATTACTACAATTACACTATACTTTCCTCTGAGTTTAATTATGTAAAGCCTCAATCAATGTTTTGGAATGATCCTTCATCCATGATTTGTGTTTTCATTAAAACAACCGCATTTTCATGCTATTCTGGGCCTGCAGATGTCTGAACTGCACCTCGCAGGCTCTCTTTCACTCGAACACTCTGCCTAGAAGTCGGTCTGAATCTCTGATTGCATAATTAACTGCTGTCTTAGTAAATCAGATTTTAAGTCAACACAGGTTGTGAGCCAAAGATTGAATGAAAGGCAAATCTGGCCTTGAGAGCTTGTGATTTTTTTTTTTTTTGGCATAAAAATCTAATGTTAAGGCAGTTAATAAGTATGAGTGTCGTCTTTCAGAAATCCATATCCACAGTATCAGGCGGGCCCTCGTTTGTTTGGCAGCGACGAGCTGAAGACCATAGGACCGACATGGTTGGTTCCACCTGGCCCATCTCTCAGCTGAATGAGCAGCCAGTATTTCTTCACTGGCAGGAGGCTTCAGATAAGAGCTGCACACTGTGTTCAGCATGCTCTTCATGGACAGATACTGCAGATTACATTCATTTCACTAACATTTTGAGTCGAAACGTTGATGGACTTGATTAAATTTACCAGTTGGGAACATTCTGAATAAAATGTGCCCGGACTTATTATTATGTGTGGACTGGGTTGCTGTGCTGAGCATTTTTACTTCAGTTGTATTTATGGATTAATCTGTCAATTATTTTCTCAATTAACTATTTGTATTTGTAATTGTGAAGACACTGTGACACTTGTCATCATCATGCCATCACAATTTAAGCCCAAGGTGATCTTATCAAACTCTCACATTTGAGATGCTGACACTATGACATGTTTGGCATTTTTGCTTGAAAATGACTTAGATGATCGATCAGCTATCGAACTGACTCGCAGATTAAACAATTAGTTGATCAACAGAAAATCCATCTACTGTTTTGATCATCAGTTCAGCTCTAATCCATTTACACATCAAGGATATAGTCAATAATATTGTTATACTCCCCTTTGTCAGTATCCCAAAGCCATTACGGTAATTTTGTGGGCTATTTTGTAGGGTTCATCCAAGATCCTTCCAAGATTTAAATGGAGCCAGTAGAGGTTCACTGATCTAACAACAAACAAAATATCCCTAAATGGTTTCTTAAAGATGTAAGAAATGTTAAGACATTCATGGAGGAACCATCCAATTTGCGTAATCCATCTAGTAGCCTCGTGGAGTTCCTGGTGCTAATATGAAGAGCCCCTGGAGGTGCACCAAGGCCCATAGGAAGGTGCAGAAGAGGTCAAGTACATTAAAGGATCCACATCACAACAACAGGCATCTGTGTGTCTTATAAGACCTGGGGAAATTTAACATCCTGAGACATTAACCCGGCTGTTCAGACGTCTTCCACTCCACAGTTCTTAGATATTCATGACTACACTGCATGCCATCACTGTTCTGTCACTTCCCATAAAAGATCATCAGTGCACATGCTTGCGAACTCCATTAAACTACGGGGCCGTCAGACCCATTGGTGTATGCGACAAAAAATGTGTTTTCTCGCATACACCTGCCAACAGGGATAACACATTTGCTCATTCTTCACAGCTCACTTTTCAGCAAGTACATGGTGCATGGGCCACAGACATACAAGGACACGCAAACACATGTCATGAAAGTGCAAAATTTTAGGAACACCCGCCTCCCTTCCCGCCCCGGAGATACCGAGCCTCAGCCTCTTTAACCTGTCTCCTCGGCTTCGTCCACGTCCACGCTCTGTCACGGTTGAGGGAGATTTGCTGTAGCAGATGAAATTAATAAGGGATCACATGATTCATCTGGTATGTCTACTGTACAGGAAGAGCAGGTGTTCCTATTTTTCACACTCGTGTACACCCAGGGAAGAAAACACACACGAGGACACGTTCACAGGCACACAGTCAAAAAGAGTACATGAGATATTCTGACACTTGCAAATTCCCAAGTATTCACACAGACTCACACACACACATGCATATGTGACAATTATAAGAATGGGTAAAGAGCAGCAGTTCAGCTGCCGGAACACAATGTTGAGCTCACAACAAAGGCTGAAGTTGAAGGGAGAAGGTCCTCTTCAGTCGCCCTTACATAAGTACTGTAATTCATGACCTTTTACTTTTAATTAGTGTAAACTGTGTGAGGGTGATTTGTATCATCTGAAGAAATATTCACTGCAGAAAGAGTCTCCATGTTTGTTTCATTGCACTCGCAAATTATTTATTTCCGGTTGTTGGTTTCAACAATCTTTTTATGTGCACCCCGAGGATTAAAGAGCTGCACGTCTTTCTGTGTGTGTGTGTGTGTGTGTGTGTGTGCGTGCGTGCGTCCGTGCGTGCGTGCGTGTGTCCACTTGCTGCCAGGTTACAGTGGGGAAAAAAATTGCTTCTCAGACTAAGTAGTGCTGAGCAAAAAAAAAATGGTTGAAATCAATATCATGAGCTTATTTTTCTAATTTCTATTTATATCACAACATAGCAAATGTATGGTGTTCAGCGAACGCCACTTATACACGCACTAATACAAAACTCTTTGTACATGCACAGCAAAACCATCTTTGTTTTGATTTGCAGTTTGCTTGATATTATCACAATCTGAACAATCAAAAATTTTCAAACACAATATGATAATAACCTTACTTACAACTTAATTTCATTTTCTATCAATCTGCTGATTATTTGATGAATCCTTTGGTTTATAAAATGGTCAAAAATACGCATTGCAAGTCAATAAGTCAAGTTGATATATTCAGATTACTTGTTTTATATGACCAGTGGTTCTGAACATAAAGAGAATCAGTTTATGATAGTTATATTGTTTAAAGTTGATATACCTCACTTTAAAGTGAAACCAAACTTTACTTAAACCAATAATAAATGATTTTTGTGGCGCCTTGTAAGCATCAGAAACAAGCCGTGAACACTATGAGCGCATGTGTGTGCCTGAATGTTCTAGCAAGTGTTCAGGCCAGCATATAGGTGCATGAGACATCAGGAGTCCAGTGTGTTTATGTTCATGTAGACGTCGTGTCACAGTGAACTCATTCACTCATTCCCATTACTGTCACTGATGATGTCAGACACCATGAAATAATGTCACTGCCAGCTCCCCGAGAGCTCACCTCAGGCCTCTCCAGCCGCCCCGCTCAGCCACTAATACGAACAGACGTATACCTCCAGTGAAAGCACATCCGCCTTCCCTACAAACAAGACCCAAGCAGCGGGCTTCCAGTGCGCAGCAGCCATTCCTGCCAGATGCCATTAGTTCACAACTTCACTCCGAATTCATGGCAAATAATGTGTAAATAAAAGCGTAACACTCTTCCCTCCCCGAAGGGTCTGAGAAGTGCGCTTGTGACTGAAAGTTTTGCCGGTTCAAATCTGTGAGCCTGCCAGAAAATGTCTTGGCGGGTACCGTAAATGACAGATGTGCTCCTGTCCCTCAGCAGCAATTATCAACTGGGCAAGGTAGCTCAACCCCAGCAGGGCTGCTCAGCAATCACCTGAGGAATACTGCAGTTGCATCTCCATAGTGCCTGAATGTGTAACTATATGAATGAAAAGCAGGAGGGTTTGCTTAAAAGGGAACATGTGGGCCATGCTCAGCAAAGCTTCCCTGGGTAAATAAAGGGTTGAAAAAAAAAAATTCAGTTGCGAGATAAAAACGAAGAGGCCAAACCCCAGAGTCAGAAACTCCATGAAATGTATTCAGTGGCTCACATTGTTTTGTCATTTCCCTTTTTACTTTTGCATTGCAACAGAGATACAGTCCAAGAATGAGCATATGCTGGAAGATTACTGCATTTGTATGAAGTGCATGCTCTGTCTTTGGGGGACAGCTTGGCATTCATTTTATGCAAGTCAGCTCTTCCTGTTTCCCTACAGTATATTAAACTCCGCGTCTGTTCTCCCTCCGCGAGTTTATCCACCGGGTGAGGTGGTGACATCACTTGAAAGATCAGACACAAACCCCTTCTCCGATTAAACCAGTCAGATAATAGAGTCCTGTTATCATATCAGATGTTTTCTTTAGCGATGGATCCTGCGAGCTGAAGTGACAGTGGCCTGCAGACACTGCTGATGAGAACAGACAGGCAAGCGAGAGCTGGACACAAACTGATGTCCCAGGAATACCTGCTGTCCAAGATCAATGCATACCAAACCTCTGTTTTCCTTTCTTTGTGGTATCTGTCGTCAGATCCTGAATCTAAAATATGCACACATCACCACAGATTATCCTGCGGTTATTTGGCCTTTTTAAATTCCTACTGGGCCGCTGCATTCAAAATTTAACATATTTTAACTCCAGTCTTGTGTGTTAGGCCTCTCTCAGACCTTGAAGTAAAGGGGTAATTAATAAAACCTCACATGAGGCTGTAGCAGTGTTAACCCAGGTGTGAAATGCTGACTGAACAATATGTTAGCAATGCAGAACATCATTTGGAAACCACCACCGTCCGGCACTCTACAGCGTCTATAACTTATTTATACCAGAATTCTAATATCCTCCTTCATACCGGCAATACGTAGATTCTCAGCCCAGCCCTTGCCACTTACAGTTCGTTTACCCTTATGAGTACAAACATATTACATCCCCGTGACAGAGAACAACCTAGCATGCAGTAGTCCCGTTATGTTCATTTTCCATCCCATTGCATGCGTTACATAAAGCCAGGCTCCAGGACCTGGGGGGTCACGGCGTGGTGGCGAGCCACTTGGATTGCAGCATCTGCAAGGCAACCTTTCACCCAGAAATAATGGCAGCGTGTGCCAGAACCGAGAGCAGTTAGAAAATGTCAGTTATGGGGTTTGCACAAAACTGTGTGTGCAAATACTTCAAGGAAAATTTACCAGAGGAGATCATTTGATGTAACTTCAGACCTCTTGCGAATGAGGTGCAGGGGATGACACGTCTCTGTGAGAGGACCAATTCCGGCCTTAAAGACAGCAATCATAACATCTCAGAACAGTTTAACAATGAGAACACTAGGTTAACAAAAAAAAAAAAAAAGAAACATTAAATCGCCAAAAATGGTCTCTTTCATGCAGTGCACTTTGGATAGGAGCATTTGTTTCCTTCTGTTCTTAAATGACACTAGTAAATACTAGATGCTCTTGCGCAGGGCTTGCAATTTCCAAATTTAAACGTGAGAGTGAAGTGAGAGCACAAAATTAAAAGTGTGGTTTTGGCATCCAGCAAGCTGTTCTCATCACCATCCATTCTTACCTGTTTGACAGTGCTGTTAATCAAAAACAACCGGGTCCTCTACTCGTGTTCTATTACACTAAATCCGATCCAGAAAACCCATCACTGCTCTGACTGGATCAAGCATATACACACACAAAACATCCAATATTAAAATTAACGTTTCTTCCTCACACACAAAATTGGTATTCTTTTGCCAAAACATTGTCATTAAAACCACTTTGAATTCTGATAATTAATGCCTTGAAATAATGGAACATCTCTTCAGTGAAGCAAAATGCCTGGATGTGGTCTGATACAGGAGAAAAATACTCAAATCGTGTGTGGGACTGTGTGAAAAGGAGGCTAAATTTACCATCAGCTGTTGAGTGAGCCTGCTAACCTTTATGAGGTCCTTTGAGTGGAGGTAAAACTCTACTACACACATATTACACACAACGACATGAATACACACACACACACAGACACAAATGCAGAGCCCCACACACACACACTCACGGGCATGCTGACAAATGTAGTGAATATAACCATCCTCATGAAACTCGCAGGTAACAAATTGCTCTAATCTACATCTGAAATCAAGGCACAACCTACATTGTCTATTTAAAAAAAAAAAACATATCTCGCTGTAAAACCTTTCAAATGGTAATACACTACTTTGACATGTGGGGTCTGCACACGACATAGCATAAGAAGAGTTTCATTCCTAAGTCAGAGAACCAGCACCTGAAAAACATGATGAATAAAGCAAAGTATGGTACTTTACAGAGGACAGAGGGTAGACAATGCGTTGCTTGGTTACTCTACCTTCTGTTTATGTTGAATAATAATCTTTTAACAGCAGTTTTATTCCAAAACTGATATGATGGGTAAGCCTGTAGTTGTTGTTGGGGATGTCATGTGAGCAAATCAGTGCCAATATTCTTAAAACATAACAGTAGCATAACAACCGTGTCACTGTTCGAGTCTGACGTCAAACGCAAAGGGAAGAAGAAGAAGAAGGAAGGCAGACACTAACCATAACATGTGGAATGGCAGCAGCAAATGCAGGTGCAGCAACAGGTTTGCTGTGAGTTGTGGGGAAAAAAAAAAAAAAAAAAACACCAAGAGTTGTTGTATTTGACGCCAGTCATCTGGGACAAATTATGGACAACCAGGAGCCAGTATGCAAACGGTGGTATTTGTACCAACTACTAAACACCTCAAGCTGAGGTCCTGATAAACCAGATCAAGCTAAAATATAGTATGGGGCTTATAAGGTAAATACTGCTTCCTTCCCATCAAGTTCCCTTTCACCTTTCACTTATTTTTTTTAAATAGCTGCATGTTTAGCTGCACTTTATCGTTCTCTATGAATTAAACTCTAAACTTGAAATCTATACTGTCACACAGGACCAAGAAAAATATCTGGCATTTTAATCAGGGAAAAAAAATCTGTTTTAAATTTTAGGTAAAGGACAGAGAGAATCATAAAATTCAATCAGTTTTCTTTATTTGATATTTTAATGAACAGAAATATGAACCAGGTTAATCATTTATTCATTCAATTTCCCTGCCCACCTAATCCTTTCCTGGCACACCTGGGGCTACAGCCTATCCCAGCATGCACTGGGTGGATGGCAGGACACTGGGCAGGTCGCCAGTCCATCACAGGTTGAACACAGATAGGCAGACATCCACTCACGCTCACATTTATACCCACAGGCAATTTAGAGTCTCCACTCTGCCTGACTTGCACATCTTTGCAATGTGGGATGGAACCAGAGAAAACCCACACAAACATGCAAACTCCGCACAGGAAGAGCCAAGGATCAAACCTGGGTCTCTTTGCTATGGGGCGATAGTGTGAACCACTAAACTACCAAACCTGTGGTGATTACTTTCATGACATCAAGAGCAGTAGAATACAGAATTGGACATAAGTAGGATTTTTTTACCATTTTTTGCCATTTAAATTTGTGGACTAGTTGGTTTAGGACTGAACCTGCCACTGCACAGAGTAACTTCAGACAAATATTTTTGTGTATTTTTCATTATGTTTTCATTATTTTAACTGTTGATTGAGCTGCTGATTATTTTCTGGATTAAATGATTGTTAAAAGATCAGAAAATACTGAAAAATGCTCATCACAATTTCCCAGATCCCAAGGAGACGTCCTTAAATGTTGGGTTCTGTCAGGCCAAAACCCAAAGATATTATTAAAAAGAATTATTAAATCAAAATAAAAAACTAATCCAGAACCAGAAAATGTTCAGCATTTTGCTTGACATTACTTAAGTGACTATCAAAATAGTTGAGGAATAATTTTTGGTCAACTGAGCCAACAAATCGATTAACTAATAATTGACTGTTGTGTCAGTTTTAGTGGTAAATACTCTTCCTACACACTTTTGTGTTCCCACACAGGACACACAACTGTGACATTTCCCAAAAATGGCAATCCTTTTATTTTGAGCTTCTCACTCAATCTTGACAGCTTCATCCTGGAAATACAGGACTTTCATTTTAATCATTATTTATTAAAAATAAAATTGATATTTTACCAGTCATTCCAATTTTTTTTTTTTTACATGTTGCCATGGCACTGTGCCCAAAATTGCCTCTTCACTGCTCAAAAAATGCTGTAATTTTAGCTCTTCAGATCTGAGTATTTGATTATGGAAAATTGAAATGTTTAAGGGGACAGAGGTAACGGGAACAGGGCTGATAACTTATTTACACTACTATGGTAAAGAGTGAAAATATAAAATACGTAAAAATGGACCTCATTTGAGGCATTAAATGCACCGTAACACGAACATCTTCACACTTACTCCAGAGCTGAATGGATGTTCGAGTCAGCTGACCTTGTACAACAATGACCATGACCAGATATGACCGCTTCTCTCTGCTAAACTTAAAGGCAACACACAACCAAACAAGCAGTGAAAAAACACATAAATATAAAACTAATGCAAGCAAACATATATACACACTCACGCCCAAACACAAAAAGGTAAAAATAGAGAAATGCCTGAGATGAATGGTTCTACAGGTGCCTGATTAAACACCCCAACAGTGAAGTATAGTCTTGTTCAGTGTGGTGTTGCATGCTGAATACCAGACTGAGCAGAGCACTGTATTCCTCACTCAGAGACTGATAGCCTGACACTGATGTTTAATCCAGCTTCAGGCTTCAGTGCACAGAGATGTTTTTTTTTTCTATTAATTTCAGAGGCCATTATTTTACAGCCTGTGGTAGCAGCCCTTATTTTACTGACCCTCGAGCTGCTTCAGGGAGAATATTAAAAGGTACATGAAATGTAGTGCTTTGAGAGTGCATGTCAAAGGAAACGACCCCCCTCCCCAGTGTACTGTCCACATTTTAATTATGAACAATAATATTTAATAAAAATAATATTTCATTTTTTAAAAAGTCTTAAGTTACCTTAATGGCAAAAAGTACACTTTATGAAGTGATCTAAGTTAGAAAAACTTTACTTTCATGTGATCAAGGGGTGTCACATTTTTGAAATGGCAAATGTGGGAAATACAACTGAAGAAAAAAAAACACACTGGCCAGGCTTTTCAACAAAAAAACCAAAAAAACAAAACAAAATGCTTCAGCGTCTTATATTACATAATTGACTAGGTATTTGCGAGTATAATGTAATGCAAACTTCAACACTCTGGAATGAAGGACTAAATAAAATCCCTTTAAAATTCATCTTTGAAAAGTAGTTTATCCGTTGGTCACCCAGTGACTCATACTACTGACATATGTACAGTAACTTCTCATACTGCCTAGGGTATTTGGCTAAAACCTCACAGTTCTGAATCACGGGCATCCATGGGATTGGATGACATCATGCCTGCAAACATTATGAGCCAACCACATCCAGAGGGAGATCATTATCCCGCATTGGCAGCCCTCTGATTGGCTCAGGAGAGAGGCGGCAGATCATCCTGACCTTTTTGCTGTGAGTGAATCCCGACAAGATCAATCAAAAGCCAAGGCATTCTCTCTCTCTCTTTCTCTCTCTCTTTCTCTGTGTGTGTGTGTGTGTGCATGTGTGTGCGTGTGTGCATGTGTGTGCATGTGTGTGCATGTGTGTGTGTGTGTGTGTAAACCCATTGAGTCATTCCACTCAGGCTTTGCAGTAGAATTGAATTACCCACCCACCCAAAGTGTAGCTGGATCTAAAAAGCCACTCCTCCCAGCGACTCAGTTCCAGCAGCCCCCATGTAGATTCCCCCAGTATCACTAAAGCACTAAAGGCTCTTAGAGGATAAGGGCATGGGCATTCTTTACTAAAGCTAGTTTAGTGTTCGGCAACAGATAGGGGGGAAAAAAGAGGAAAGAGGATCAGCTGAAGTCTACTGACAGAAAACAAAAGGACAGAGAGTGACGACACAACTGGACTACCGGATTCATTTATTATTTGCCAAAAATAAATCATATGAAGGCTTCCATGGACGACCCATGAAGTAAGAAATTACATTATATTATAATATTTTAGAAGTCAGCTATTGATTGACCTCCAGGGTGTCAAAGACCTTGAAATGCCAGATGATATGTGTCTAAACAAGCTTAGAGAGCGACCCCATGCACCACCCTATGTGCTCATTCACTGGATCCTTTCACACACTGATGAATATGTAAAATATTATATCGGTGCATTCAAATGAAAGTCTGCTGAACTCTGACTGACTTCCTCTCTGCAGGCCAGAATAATCACATGAGCGAGATTTCCTCAACATCTTGACATCATTGCATGTATTTCGCTGGAAAGCTTTTGGGATAGCTGAAGCCGGAGCCTAGTTTGACATTTAGAAGTGCTGACTTCCCACATCTAGAGGGGATTCGGCCAGCAAATTTAAAACGTCACTGAACTTGGACAGGGGGGGGGGGGGTTCTTTGATTCACAAAATATCAGACCACTAAAGATCTTGTCAACACCATCCGAGAAGCTCTCTGGCTGGAAAATTCTGCCCTACATGTATGATTAAAAGCAAATCACTTCTCCCAAATGGTCATCGCTGGTCGACTCCGCCGCTGATTCGACACAACACTTGAAAAAGCCGCCGCGAACGCATCTCCAATCCACTCAGCACCCCACTGGAGAATGAATGGGCTCTCTCTTTTGACAGATCATTGATCTGTCAAAAGATAGTGCGGAGAAAGATGCACAGGGCTAGATGAATCTCGCGCATGCAGTACAGTAATAGCCTAACAGCCTAACAGATGATGGTTCTTGGCACAGCCTGAGTAGTGGAGGGGTGTAAGACAGTCCCTTATGTCACATGGGAGAAAGAGAGGGAAAGAGAAGGAGGGAAAAGAGGAGTGCTGCAGTGCATTGGTGGTGTGCTGTCTCTTTAACTATGGCCATGCTTGACAGGAGCTGCTGTATCAAACTACTGTAAAATCGACAAGGCCAGGGATAGCTCAGTGGCTGGCTGCTTGCTTCCATAGTGTCCATCTGCACTCATGGACAGAGAAGGGAAAAGAGGGAGAGAGAGAGAAGAGACAGTGAGGGGGTAGAAGAGCGTGTGTGTGTGTGTGTGTGTGTGGGTGGTTCAGCATGAGGGGTGTCGACCACAGTGGAGGAGAGAGAGAGAGAGAGAGAGAGAGAAAGAGAAAGAAAAAGAAGGAGAACGAGATAGAATGAAAGGAGGTGTGAGTTTAAGAGAGCGAATGAGGGAGGAAAAAGATTTAGCCAAGATAGGAAGGCCCATCTCTGCTGCTGCCTGCCTGCCTGCCTGCCTGCCTCCCACTAACTGCCTGTTCATGTGAGCCGGTACTTGGCATGACTGCAAATGGCTTGCCTGGTACATTAGCTTAACACACTCGTCAGTGTGGGCTCAAATACATCTGCAAGATCGCTGAGGGTTTTTTTTTTTCTTCCTTTTTTTTTTATTTTAACCCCCTTTCTGCCGCTTTGCGGATCTATATCTCATCGCAAATCAATGTCACTAATATCAGCCGTCTTACCACATATTTTCTCTCTAGATGTTGAGTCACAGTGCAGCAATAAATATCACACAGTGTTACATAATCGCTTTGAGTAACCATGGAGCTTCTAATGTATAGGTAGACAGGGGAGATAGATAAGAGTATGGTGTATCGAGCTGGTTGGCCAAAATACATACTGGCGCTGCAACCGAAGATTATTTTCATTACTGATTATTTTTCAGATTAATTGCCTGGTATAAAAAAAAGATGAGAAAAAAAAATCAGAAAATGGTGAAAAATGCTAAACACAATTTTCTAAAATCCAAGATGTAGTCTTCAGTCAGTACTGTTTATTTTACCCAACACAGACCAAAAATCAAAAAGATAGTTAATTAGCAATTATCGAAATCACAGACAAGATGCAAATGCTCACAATGTAGATGCTGGAACTAGCAAATGGTTTGACTTGCTAAAATATTTCCATGATTAATCACTGATAAAAATATCTGTTGATAAATTTCCTGTTGAGCAACTAATAGTTTTGGCACCGGTACATGTGAACATACATAATAGGGCTTTGATTTATTTTATTATTGACTAAACTGTCAGTTATTTCTCTCGATTAACTGATCAGTCATTTGGTCAAAAATATGCCAGTAAACTACGAAAAAAGTCCATCCCAGTTTCCCAAAGCCAAAGGTGACATCTTCAAACGTCCTGTTTTGTCCAATAAACAGTCCAGAACCAAAACATATTGACTTTACCATTATAGAAGACTACAAACACCAGAATATATTCACATTTGACCGCTGAAAGGGGAAAAATCTAGACATATTTTCTTTAAAAAAAAAAAAAAAAAATCTCTCAAAACAATTAATCATTTTGAAAATAGTTGCCAATTATTTTTCTGTGAATCAACTAATCAATTAAATGACATGCTGTTGCAGCTCTAACACATGCATTTGAGGGGACATACGAGGACTTTGGGATTTTACCATATAAATAATATACAGTAAAGTGCATAATGCCAGAAAAGAAACAGGTGTCATCCAATTTAAATACTGCTGGTGTAATTATTAAGTTAAAACCATAAAACCTCTCTGCAGATTGGTGTATTTTCCATATTGGTACGCTTCATAATCCAGCTTACGACTAAACCCGCAGCAGTTGTACCAAATTGGATAAGACTAAACACTGCTTAGTTCCAAAAACAATGTTTAAAATGAAACACCACTGTGCGATCACAGAGAAAGAGCACTCGGTGCCATCGCTGGCAGGTTTCGAAGGTGCAGCACTGTGCTCACAATTTCCTGGCAATGACTGCCAGAGTGGGGTTGCACACACACACACACACACAAGCACACAGTGGCAGACCATCTCACCAACATTATGCAACCAACTTCTATAGCTACACTTGCACAAGAGGGCATTTTGGCCATTATCTGCTTTGCTCTGAGGGAATAAAAAGCAGAGTGAAAAGGAGCTGAGCGGGCTGCCACAGTTAAATTTGGTCTCTCTTTTCATGTGCAGCGCGGATGATGACTCCGGGGTCACGGTGAAGTCCAGGAGCTGAAAGTTGAGGGTTTTTTTTTCAGGTCAAGATTAGTCTCCATTTTGAAGGCACGCGTATTGTTCTACACGGGGGTCACAGGTCTGTGAGTGTGTGCTTGTATCCACACATACACCCCGTCACTCACTCTCACCCTAACAGTCACATGCAGCACACCTCCACTCTCTCCTGAACCCACACACTGATTACACACCTCTCTCTTTCTCGCTCTGTCACACACACACACACACTCACATCTACTCACACACATCCAGTTCCTCCCCAATCCCTACAGTTTTCAGCATCTACCCCTCTTGATAACAGGTACTCACACAAACCACGACACCCTCAATCCCTCACGGGTCCTCCAAACTTTGTGCTGGGCGTTCCAGCTCACTCCGGTCTGACCCTGGCCATCACATTTGAGGAGTTTGCTAGTGGTTTGCAACTGGATGGATGTGAGGCAGCTCACTGCAGCACGCCTGCTCACATATAGCATTAGTCACAGTTGCAGTGCAATGATACCAAAGGGAATCTGCCTTTACCGTACACTGAAGCGTCTTTCACCCACTCACACTCGAGTACGGGGCAATAAAAGACCAGAAAGAATGAAGTAGCCTCTCATTTTGGTCATCTACATATTTTAGTGGGCCAAAGTTTTTGCACACAGCGAGCAGGAGGCAATCCATTGAGACTATTCACAAAATCCCAAACATATTCCATAAGATACTACACTACAGAAAACTACGAGCGTCTAAAGGAATATTTCACGAATTGCACTGGAGATAAAAACATAATTAAGTACTAAAAGGACGCTCTAAACTCCTTATACTACACAGAGAGCCTAATAAGAATATCAATGGGACATCGACACCGAATAATATCATGAAGCTGCTTATTATAAGGGCAGTAAACTCCATAGTGAATGAACAGTAGGCAAGCATTATCTTGTCATAAGCTCCTTGTGAGTACCGTATGTATTCTATAACACCACACGATTATTGTAGGAATATTTTAGGAATATTATAGCATTTTTCCCCATCACCGCTGTGTGGCTGCTCTCAAACGGAGGAAGGCGCTCGCACTGAGTAGACCGTGACACCAGTACACATGCATACCTTATTACAATACTATAATTGCCGCATGCACAGGTCTATGAAGACACACTTTGCGCTGGATCCGAGTGCGTTTGTGCGTGCGTGTGTGTGTGCATGTGTGGGCATCTATCTGTGAGGCACTCCGGGCTATTTCTATGCACCTGTCGGCTATGGTGCGTTTAGATATGCCTACTGCATATGATAGTGCCAGAGAGACAGAGGGAGAAGAGAGGGACAGAGAGACACAGAGACAGAGGATGGTGAGGAACGGGGGAGGACGACAGAAAAGAAAGATGCAGTGGATGACAAAAAAAAAAAAAAATTAAATATCTGTTCTGTCTTACCTTGAAAGGGAACATAGGACATGTTCCAACGGCATTGAACGTAGGCTTTGCGTCTCGGCGGTCTCTCGGCGCTCAGAAGTAACGGGGAACCAAATTAGGAATAAATCTGAAAAATAAAAATTAAAAAACACGCGATTTACTGCTATTCACAGTTGGAGCCGAAGGAGAGGCCAATATTCCGCTGTTACAAAAACTGGCATCATAATCCACGACCGCTTATAAAGCGCCCGGTTCCCGGTGCATAAAAAAATACAGGATGCAGAAATGTGTGTATGTGTGTGTGAGTGTGTGTGCGTGTGTGTATGTGTGTGTGTGTTTATTTGCACGCTGCTGTTGAGGTGTGAGGGTGAAATACGAGTGAGTGTGTGTGAGTGAGAGAGAGAGAGAGAGTGCGAGAGAGCAGGAGAGAGGGAGAGAGAGAGAAGGGGGTGGAGGACTGGGCACGCGCGCGTGTGCGTGTTTCTGTGTGTGTGTGTGTGTGTGTGTGTGTGTGTGTGTGTGTGTGTGTGTGTGTGTGTGTGTGTGTGACGGTGGGAGGGGGCACACGTTTCCCAAGATCTATAAGCCTATGTATTTTATATTTTGTGCTCGCTGCTTAAAAATAAGATATTTTAATAATGTTGAGAGTGTAAATTCACTGTACTGCTTCAGGCTACAGTATAGTGGCTACAGTAGTATGTGTGTGTGTGTGTGTGTGTGTGTGTGTGTGTGTGTGTAATTCCAAGGCCGGATTAACTTGCAGAGGGGTCCTGGGCAGAAAATTAGTTTGCTGGGCCCCTACTGACCCCCCCCCACAGTACATGATGTTTTCCAAATTTTCTATGACAGCAAACTCAGCATCTTTGTACTGTTGAAGTACTGAGACAAAAAAAAAAAATGAAGCAATTATTAAAGACAATAATTGTCAGACATACTGATGATAAAGGTAATTGCTAGTTGCGGCCTACAGTGCTCCTATGATGGGATAATACAACCCTGCCTAAGGTTTTCTGTATGATAATTACTCAGTATAAACAGTGAAGGTCTTAAAGCTAGATTTTGACACAGGGTTGCTCCTGAAGACCGGGACCTCAAGCTGGGGATTGGAGGATCTGTCCATCTTATTATAACAAAAAAATAAAAAAAAGTTTCTTCATATTTTATGCAAAGTGACAATAATAAAAACTATTTTTTGCACTGTCAGGTTAAGGAGCCCATTATGAACCACAATAACATGAGACTTTTATCACTTTCATATATTTATATAGACTTTTGTCTATATAAATATATAGCCTTTTATATTTACTACAGGTGAGTAGGCCTACAGGTTAGTTTCCATAAATCTGTAATTTAGCTCTTTAAATTCTTACAGACCTGTTGAAAACAAGCTACTTTTCTCAAACAGCAGCTACGTGGAAACTTATAATAAGTACAGACATTAACTTTGGCTAAAACTTGACAACAACTACCCTCAACTTCCCCAGCACCCCAGCACAGGAGAAAAAAAAATCATGCGACGCTGGATCTCTGCACATGACCAAACACAGGAACTGCATCGAGAAGAGAAGCTGTGGAGCCAAAATGGCGCCTTGAGCTGGAGTATGCTGCCTTTGGGTGACATTGGAAAAATGAAAACTACAAGTTAATTGCAAATATAACAGGAGCCTAACGTTATTAACCCGTCAGATATAGGTAGAGATGTAAATAAAAGCGTTTATAAGATGTTTAAGATGTACAGATGTGATGTTTAGGGGGCAACAAAAAAGAAAGAAAACATTAGTAATGGAGCTGAATTGGCTGCAGCTGTAAATATAAAACATGCAAGGTTTCTGCAGGGTTCATTATATTAAATATAAGACTTTATATGGTCCGTTATCATGCCCTTTTTTTAAAAAAAAAAACTTTTCAAGACCTGCAGAAACCCTGTTAAAGTTCATTTAAAATTAAATAAATGCATATAGGTAAATTTACACTGGAACTTGTGGCTCATTTTGTCTAACATTTGGTCAGTTTACAGGTACTTACGTGTCTGTCATGCATGTTGTCTTCTCCCTGCTTCTGTTGTTCCAACCAAAATCACTGTGTAGCAGCGTGGGCTATCATCTCTTCTGCTTCCCAGCCTCCGAGGGACAGTTGAAGGCAGCACACAGAGCAGCGCCTGCCCCTGGTTCAAATGTTGATGTGCGGTCGCCACCGTGTGGTGAAAACCAGCAGTTACAGGTGCAGCCGGGTCCAAGAGAGGAATTTCGTTTAGGCCTCCGAAATACAGCGACTATCCGGGTAAACAATGAAGAAATATTTGACTGCACAGGGCAGAAAAGCAAGACGCTGAAAGATACTGCTCTCTCAGTCTTCCTCATATTTTATGAATATTAAAAAAAAGAGAGAAGGCTCTATTATATTCCCTAAATAAGCTCTACAATTTTTCTCAGTTTCAGTCAAACGGCTAATGCAACACACCTGTGCAGTAAAAGGCCTTTTTCACAGCAGACACGTGTCATAGTAGAAAAAGCACAGGTGTTACCAATACCGTTAACGACGATATTCAAGAGTCAGTGTGTGGCAGTGAGCCAGCATGGACAATACTGTTCCATTGTTTTTATCATTTACACAGGTCTGTGTTTTTTCTTGTCAAAATGTCTTTTGTGAAAAAAAAAACCTTCAGACAATGACCACGGGACTACATGAGTGGCTTTCCTTGGTCTTTCAACATGATACGTCCTCAAGTTACTCACAAAAGTTCACTTTAATTTGCCATGTTTTAAGAGCAATTATGACTGAACAGCTGCAAAGTAAACTAATACTTTTCACATTCAAACAAAAAAAAAAAAAAAAAAAAAGAGAGAAAAGACAAGATTTTAATTGTTGTTACTTCCTGTTTACCTCCTCTGAGGTCAAATATGTCTTAGATACGTGGTATTAGTCTTTGGAGTCATTTTTTTGGGGCATCTCCATTCATCTTGAAAACTCGTATTTGGAACAAACACAAAATAAACATCTGTTTCACGTTGGCAGCAGTGGGGAATTTTCTGCCCAAAAAAAAGTCGTTAATCGCTCCTATAGGACATATTGGGCAGAAACGCAATTTATCATCCCCATCAGATTAATTTAGAGGGATTCTCACCAACACTGTTTATCAGCTACAGTGGTGGTGAGCAGTGACAGCAGCTAACTTTCCACATAAAAGTTAAAGGCTTTTTAACCCACAGGTGATGGATTTCATATAACTGTGTGCTACAGATGTACACCATTAGCTTATGATAATAGTATTTGTAAAGTGTGTTTTTGAGCCTTCCGCTGTTCAGACCAGTCTCCTTGGGGGTAACAAATTATCATGACTGAGCAAGGACTTGGACCCAAACGCACGACTCCACAGACAAAATCAAAAGCAATCACTTTTATTCTTACAAAGCAAATAAGAGTCACCCATAAAGGGGAAAAGGGCACACAAAAACAAAAGTACAAAACGCGAACACAAAACTACTCTAGCGAGGGAAAAGACAGTACAACCTGAGAAGCGAAAAGCCAAACAACAAACAAAGTCACAAATAATACATAACCTGACTTCAGATACAATGACGAGAGATAAAACGCTAGCTCTGTGGACAAGAGACGAGACGAACTGGCCAGAATAAAGGGAAACAACGAGACTTAAATACATCAGGTAATGGGCAACAGGTGACACCCATTAGGGCGGGGCAGACAATCACAAATGGCGGGAAACTAGACAAAGACAGGAAGTAGAACAAGACAAGATACACAAGGGTTATGATTTCAAAATAAAGCAGGAACTATAAGCAAAACTTAACAAACTGAACAAGACTGAAAAGGTCCCAAGGTCCACAAACAACGTTTCCCTTTGGTATCATTGCACTGCAAGTTCGTAACAAAAGGGTTCAGAAAACAGCCCCCTCAGGGGCAAGTCATGACACCGGACCCGTATTTATCTAACCGCTAAAAATGATTTTTTTAGCGGTTCTGACACGTTTTGCAGTGATTGTACAAAATATTAATTGATGAATGGTACAGTTTCTAAATAAGTACAAGCCAGAATAGGGTTTGCAATCTTCATTATTTGCACTTGTTAATGTAGTTCTAAGTTCTCCTTATTATATGATTTGTTTAATGTACATCACCTCCCAGTAGCACACTTTCCTCCATGCTGCAGTTTGGTTTTCTTTTTGTTTCCATTTCAGCCAAATGGCCTATTTTTCCATACCTATTAATATATCTGTATACAATCAATATCTCACATTGTTAATTCCCCAATAGAGGAAAATTCTGAGTAAATATAAGTGAGATTTGAGGGCACTGACCACAACATACTATGTGACTACAAAGAAAATTACGTAGGGCTCACTGTCACAGTTTGAATTCATAAAAATTCTAATGAAATTCTGAATAAAATCTTTTATGCTGTGTGCACTTCAAATACAGCTTTTTTCAGATGTTCCTAGGGCATCAATTATTCTTTTGCAGTAAAGTCACTAACACAGGCAAAAGAAAAAAAATACACATATATTTTATTTATGATTTTTTCTTTCTTTTTTTCCCCAGTTTTTATACATACACACACTGTATGTACACATGAAATCAAAGACTTCAACACTCTCAAATCCTCAAGTACAACCTTCAAAGTGATGGATGTTGTAAACAAGTTGTGTGACAAAATAAACTCGAAGCTACTCTCACTGGCATTTTCGGACCTTTTTGACTCCGTCTCAAGGTCTTCATGAGCCAAAAACTGGCTCAGGTGTCATCACAGGAGTCTCAGTGTGTGGATTGTGTCAGGTGATTACAAGTGGCACCTGAGCCTGTTCCATTCATTCATGAGGACTGTGAAATGTGGTCAAAATCTCAGTGTGGATATTTATATTATTTTGTCACACACACCGACCCAACGTTTAAGAACATACATCTATGCTCACGTCTTAAGTTCTTCAATTTGGCCTTTTAAAATACCAGCTGAAGAGGCTGGTTCAGTCTTCTTTCATTCAATTAATATATTTGGAAGAAATGGTGTGGGTTTTTTTTTTTTTTATCCTTTTCTGACGCCCCCAGAGAAAGATAATCCTTACTTCATCTTATTACATTTAGACAAAGATTTTGTCTATTTCTTGTTGAGTCAGAGTTCACGATCTGGGGATGCACGTGGCTCAAAACGCAGCACTTAACCAAACATCAACCACATTTTGACAGTGATACACCGGCTGCCTGTTCAATTATCAGTGAGTTAAATGGCTTTGGAAGAGCTAACTGCTCACCTAGGCATAGATTAGCTGTCTGTACTAACAGATGAAAAACACATTGTGTGGGGTGAAACTTTTTTTATTATTCATGTTACATATTAGGTGTGTCAATGCTGAGTATACATGTACAAACGTAATCTCTCAAAAAATACATCAAACTGAACTTGGACCTGACTACTAATAAGAAAAAAGAAGACTACCTCTCCCAAAATAAAGTTTGCACCTCGATGTCGATGTCTTTTATTTCCTCCTATTTTGTTTTGTTGTTTAAACTAATCTGGTTGAGTTCCACCTAAAGTACAACCTATAACAAGCACTTGACGGGTATAGACATACCATAGAAAACACACAAATACATTCATCACCATCGCCTAGAAAGGTTCAACACACCCCTTCCTAATAAACTACAGTCAAATAGTCACTGAGGAGGATGACGAAAATTGTAATGCAACACCATTTCACTGGCCTGAAATGTACGCATAGGTGCAGGAGATAATTCAACAGAGAGGTCTGTATTTAAATGAAGTCTGAGAGTTTTGCATTGGTTTACAATATAAATGCTGTATTTGTCACGTGTTTTTTTTTTCAACTAAACCTGTAATGCGGTCTTTCTTCAAAGATAAAACTGACAAATGTACATGTCGTGTAGGTTTTATCGAACAGATTGCTGAAATAAACCTCTGTATAAAATATAAACTCTGAAACTTGCACCACAGTATTCTAGATTTATTTAAGCAGTTTGCACAAAGATAAAATCCAACTTCAGGGCCCCGTTTGCCTCTAAAAACACATCTGAGAAGAAGGGATGTGATCAGTCAGGCCTTTACCATGTTGCTATGTTGTACCTTTCAAATTATACTGTTAGACTCCGGAAGATATTATGGGTTTGAGTTGAGGAGTTGGGCCTATCAGGGTCTTCTTCAGCTGTACTGTCACTTTGAACGCAAGGGTTGAACTCCCTGCGACGAGAAACTGAACAACAGCAGCAGAGTGGCTGGACCTTTAGCTGATCTTTCTGACATTTAACACTCATCAAAAAAAAAAAGAAAACAACACGCACTCTTCCAAAATAATTTCCATTCTGATGATTTCAAACAGACGTTTCAGTAACATATATATATTAGTTTTTTTTGTTGTTAGTTTGGAATGTACAGTTAGATCACAGTCCTGTTCTGATTAAAAACTATTCAACATCATAACTGGTCGTTATTTACCCATGTGGTTGTAACTGATAAACAGCAGTCCTCTTGTTTAGTAGCAATACGGCCTCTTTCAGCTGACGTCTGACTGACCAATCGGCAGGTACACAACCCATATAGGCACTATGCAACCACGTCAAAAAAATAAAATAAAGTTGTTCCATCATAGCAATATATTGTGAATATATAATTCTATCTATAAAACAAAAGCCCTCTTGTGGCTTCTATTTCTAATACATATAATAGTCTAAATGTAAATTATGTATGACAAAGTCTAACATAACAAATAAGTAACCTGTAATAACATGTATACAATCCTTTATTAACATACTGCGATGAGAAAAAAAAATATGAAAACCTCCAGAGAATTTGTTGTTTATGGAGCCAAAGTAAGATAAGCTGGCATCTAAGTAGATGAAAGGGCCGGGAGAATCTAGGTGAAACCCATAAACCACCGCCACTCACTGAGTGTCCTTAAGCGATATGGTATAAACTTCCATCTATGTGGCCAAAAATATAAGACTGGCAGCACTGCTCTGTCTCTTCCTGGCCAATAGAAGGCTGCTGCTTTTTCATGAGCAGCCAGTAGCCGCCACCCAGCTGCCATCGTGCCTCTCGCTGAGGACGGACCATTCATCACTGCTAATTTTCTGGGCTAATTTTCTCACTTAACTCCACGTGAACACTAACCATCAGCTGATGAATGAACAGTTACCAAAGTGAAGGCTGGTGGAGGTATGGTGCGGGCCTCTGGTTGTTCAGCTTGCTCAATGTCAAATTTTGTTTTTAAATATAAATTATTCAGTTTCCTTTAAAAAGAATCTCTTTATTTAAATTACCCACTATGCATTAATCTGGGGATTTGACTCAGGTCATTTAGATGTCTAGATGTCTGGACTAATATTGGACTAACTTTGGTTGGAAAAGGAAACTTTGTCATACACCAAGCTTACAGATCAAATGAATGCATGTTGTGTCACACTATTCAAAATTCTAATGCATTTTCTACAACAAATCACTATGAATTTTAAATGAACTCATTTTTAAAATGCTTTTGTCCTGTTTTTAAAACTCTATTTTGTGTTTCTTCTTAAAGGACCTGTTCCACATTTTGGTAAATACGCTTATTTGCTTTCTCATGTCTGTGCACTGAATCGGAGGTCAGCCACAGTGACTTACTTACTTTACCAGCACAGAACTTATAAAACCACAACTTGTCATTTTTACTTTGGTTTTTGTACAAATTAAACAAACAACACTTCAGAGGCAGTGGTAAGTGGATTCTTTTTTCTTTTAACCTTTGCACAGAACCAGGCTAGTTGTTTCCCCTGCATTCAGTCTTTATGCCAAGCTGTCTCTTGGCCCTATCTTTATATTTACTGTACATACATAAGAGTGGTATCTTATCCTAATTACAAAGCAAATAAGAACATTTCACAAAATATCAAATTATTCCTATAAATTCACAGCACGCTGTCTGCATGACCAGCAGTGGAAGTTTGCCATTTTATTTCTGGTAACTTAAAAGAGAGAGTTAAAGAAATGTTTTTGATGTGGCTCACGCACCGACAGATCGTCAGGAGGTTTAAATACTTTCTCATCACTGTAAAACATGATAAATGCAAAGGCATATTCCAAAGTTAACAGTACAAATATCAGAGAAACACTAGCAAAGAGGGACATTTAGTAACGAGTAGTGAGGTTATAATGATGTAGAATAGAGGTGATACTATGAGAGCAACCTGGATTTTGCAACGTGTAGGGATTTTTTTTTCCTTTTTGTTTTGTTTGTACTTTAAACACTGCCACATATTACATACGCAGTATTCCTGTGGCAACTGCAGAACAGTCATTGCGTCTCGTGTTTACTCCCTTGGTCTCAGTACAAACTCACGTTCTCCCACTCCACGAGGTACTGAACCTTCCCGTCTGGTGTGACGCGTCTCGCCAAGATCCTCACGGCCTCCCCTCCACCCCAGCTCCTGGCCACTGTCCCGCTGCCCCCTCCAACTCCTCCGCCGCCGCCTCCGCCTCCGCCTCCTCCACCTCCCCCTCCACCTCCCCCTCCGCCTCCACCTCCGCCTATGCCACCCCCTCCGCCCATGCCAGTCTGGTAAGGTGGCAGATCACGTAGGATGAGAGGCTCCAGCTGCTTCTGCCCCGGCTGGTGTTGGTGGTTGTGTTGGTGGTTGTGTTGGTGGCTGTGTTGGTGGTTGTGTTGGTGGCTGTGTTGGTGGCTGTGTTGGTGGCTGTGTTGGTGACTGTGATGGTGCTGGTGGAGGTGGTGGTGGTGATGGCTGCCATTGGAATTGAGGGGGTACGGGAAGCAAGGTGGTGGTAACCTGCAGGTGTCCTCCACACTAGGAAAAGAACCAGAGACAAGCAAAGGACCAGGCACTGATTCATCTGGGTGTAGTTCACCATCTCATTCAAAAAGATCTGATTTATTTTATTTATTTTTTCACTGGAAAACACTACTGTAAATAAAGGACTATCCTTGAATCTATAGACTTAAGTATCTGTCATCACTGTCAACATAAAGTAGACTAAATACACCACATGAGAAAAGGACTTAGAGCTGATGTAATTAATATTTTTTTAACAACCAAATGTACGTGTAGTGACGAACCCACAGAGAATTATCAGTCAACTCTACAGTGCCTCTCAGTGCGACAGAGCATCTTTTGGGTCATTGTTTTAGTTTTATGGCTGTAATTTGAGTGTGTTGGCTCACAGCTCACATCAGCCTCTTTTCCTTCGGTTTTCAGATCTAAAAGCTCCAAAAGAAACCCCCTGTACACTACTCAGCCAGGAACCAAACAGCAGATAGACAAAGTCTGTGACATGCTTTGTGAATATAGTCAACGAAGCAGAAGCTAAAGATCCACATATTTCCCTCAGTAGCTGAAGAAAGTCAAAAATAGAACTGAAAGTGAGTGAGTGAGTTTATTGGTTGGCCAGAGACACGACTCCAAATTAAGGTTAATGTTGCTCCCTGTCTGCTGGCTGTAAAATTAGCAACTGTTTGCTAACACAACCCCCGCATCAACTTTATAAGGTGGTACTGACGTATGTCAGTGCTGTGTTTACAGTTTGTTCACCAGCCCCCAAAAATCACTTAATACAGTTTTAAACTGAAGTAATTCAATCACGATTATAAAAACTACCCCAAAGGTGAGATATATCCCTGAATTAGGAGGATCTGACATCCTTAAACGAGATCTGATCAACATTTTAATATGTGGCTGCATCACCAGACAACTCAAAGAATCCAGAGTTAGCAGGGAAAAAGTTAAATTATCTAATGTGTCAATACAGTCTTGAAAAATTCTGATATATTGTGGTTGAACAGAGCAGCCTTCACATGTGACTCTGGATGGATATCACCGTGAATATTAAATTATAATAATTTTAAAAAAGTAAATCCAGTATCCAAATTTCTATCATATTGTAATCAGTATCTTCATGTTGCCCAGTGCACAGCCTTGCATGTTAATAAAGTCATGTTGTGGGAAATGAGGATGATAGATGAGGAAAACCTGTTGTAGTGATGGAGACTCCTGGAGAGTGAAGTATTTCCATTGTACGTGGTGTGGTACAGGGCATACATCCGTTTGGGAGGAGAGCTGTGGATGTTAAAATTGGAAATTAAACTTACATATATTTTATTTACACTTGTTTAGTTTGAGTTTATTTACACAAGCTTTAACTTATCTGCCGCTGACACTTCTACTGTCACAATACCAATACAACGAGGGTTTGTTTGTCTTGGTCACGTTATTAGAAAAAGGAAATTTTAAAAAGTCTCGGCTGTCAAAAGTTTCCACTGGAAATAATTTCTACAAAGGAAATAATATAATCACCACTGTCCTGTGAAGCAAAACTCAAAACAGCGGCACTTATAACAAATCTTTCCGCGTCATGTTACCTCCTCGCTTCATAGTTTCTCACCTCCAGGTTGCTAAGGGAACTTTTTATCACAAGCATCATAAGCTCTCCTGGTGGCTTCCTGTAATATTTTGTATAGTGTCCTATAGTATTTTGCTTGTGTTGATCTGTTGTGGCTGAAAGGTTTGAACAAAACTGCATGAACAAAATACTAAAGTGCTAAAAGCAGCTTTCAGTCAGTTGTTTGTTCAAGAGCGCAGAGCCCTGCACTCACAACATTCCTCAGCAGCTGAGCGTTATTCATAATAAAGGTGGACTGACCCATTAACTCTTCTCACTCCCATCAATAATGCATCACCACAGAAACCAAAATGGCACAACACCGCTCCTTACCTCAAGTTAAGCTCCTCCTCTGACTTCCTGGAGTTGTAAAGGCTGGCCCCTCCCGTGTAACCATGGCAACATGGCAGCAGCTCAATGGGGTTGGCAGCTACTGGGGGTGGACAAGCCTGGGCACAGGAGACACACACAGATCAGATTGCGTCCGGATGCCAGCATCATCGCAGGAGTCAATCAAGCTCTGATACCTCCGTGCTCGCTCATGCATAAAGTTAATTCTGCACATGGACCGTCCGGTTTTCCACTAAATACATTTACATACAGGTTTGCGCCTTGAAAATCAGAGTGATAGAAAAATGCTTTTTTTTTTTTGTCCTTTTAAAAAATTCATAAGAGGTTGAAATCCATGTTCACGCATTGCCCGAGGGCTGAATTGGGCAGATATGTCTGTAAATCCACACTAATAGCATCAATGGATGTGAGTCACATCATCCTGAGGCTCATCAGACACACACACACACACGTAGGATGTCCTGCTTAAAAACTTATCACCTCCATGTTTCACGTTTCATGGAGCTGACTTGTAAGCGAGGCAGTTCTGGTGACACACCGACTCCTGACCCATGAAAAGTAAAAACATCAGAGCATCGTCAGAGCCATCAGTCACGGGAAATGCCGCAGGAGTGGGGGTGCACGCCACCTAAAGGTTTTCGCATTTCTCATCGCTGGGCTATGACATACGGCATCACACTTAGCCCATTATCGTTCCCTTCTCTAGCAATACTATTAGGATGGGAGATTATTATTCAGTGGCCTTATTCAGCGGCTGTGCCTTTAAATGGATGTGCTCTGTCAATGCTGCACTGTCAAGGTGCCAGCGCCACCTGGCCAAACTGTAATCGACTGCAAAGTGCATTTGGAAGTGATCCCAGGCTACGCATATCAGCATTCCTTCCCACCCCACTTTCCCCACTACAACGAAACCTGCTCCTCCAAGAAGAAGGGAGATTAGCATCAATCAGAGGGGCACAATGGGGCCTGGATGTGCCAGAGTGAAAACGAGTGCTCTGTGGAGCGTATTGTTCCAGGATTACTGTATGTGCACATACACAGATCAGAGTGATGTGTAGGAGGACACAGTACAATGAGCATTCGCGGTTAAGAATGCCGTGTAAAAATAGTAACCGCCACACGTGATGTTGCCTGTTTCAGTGTGATCCGCTGGGAATTGGGTTTGATGATCATGATAAATGCGCCGCTCAACTGCAGATGTTGATGAAATACATGAGCGGGTTCTTTTTGTGCAGCCGAGTTTGTATTTGAATGACACATTTTAACCGAGCTAAACACACAACGCCGCGTCTCTCACAGGCTACTCTAACCCTAACCATAGTCTCTGAAGCATCAGCAGGCATTAAACATACGGCAAAAGAGAGAAGAAAAATACTGAGGTGCTGAGCTGCACTGGGTGTTTAAAAAAAAAACACGCAGACTGATCTAGACTGTGAAATGAACCTTCATCACAGCGTCTGACTGACAGGTTATTTGGATCACAGAGAGCTGTTTACCTGACTGCATAAAAAAAAAAAAAGAAAGAAAGAAAGAAAAAAGGAAAAAAATAATCAGAGAGGTTTTGTGGCCCAGACCTACCCCCTCCCCTGAGTTGGAGACAGAGGCACTGACCTGTGTCTCTATGATGCGACGCTTTGATTTACGTGACTCTGGCCCCCCCACTCTCCTCTGGCAGGGTAGTGACAGCGGGCTGAAGAGAACAACAACAACGCACATAAATTAATACAGAAACAGACACATGTGGTCCCAAAGTGCAATATTTAGTCTACTGAAAGGTTGAGCTGCGAAAGGATATACGGATGTATTATATTAGTAACAATTATTCCAGTATATGAGCCCAAACATCATCAACACAGAGGTTAAAAAATATGAAACGCATAAAAAGATAACATAACACATAAAACGTCCTCTTCGTCCTCTTCTCCCTCAAATTCCTCTCATTCTCTGACGTCATGTTTTACTGGAAACCAAACTTGTCTCCTGCAGCTTATTTATGAAAATGGGACTTGAGGTCTAATACCCCCCAGAGGCTGAAATATCTATTACAACCAACTATTAGAAAATGCTGCACGGAATAGACAACACATTCATTACGGTGCTATAATTAGAGCTGTACAAGTAGTGGGAATTTAAATGTATATTTTGTCTTGAGGGCGATGCTAAAGAAAAGACGGCGTCATTAAGATCAAAAGGATTTATCCTCCTATTGGCATGAATGTCCTCAGTAAATTTCATGGCACTCTGGCCACTTCATTACGAGATATCTTGTGTACAAAGCTGACATCTTGGCCTGAGGGTGACACAAAAGGGAAGCATATGGAGTGTCTCATATAAAAAGGTTTGTCTTCAGTGGAGAATTAATGTGCTGGGTGAAATTTATGACAATTTTCCCATTAGATTTTTTATGCAATTCTCTGCGTTTTCATTTCGGCTTGACAACGGTGCTATGGCATCAAAGACATTAGGATTCATAAAATCCCATAGCACGCTGAAGGAAAACCTGATGTTATTTAAATATTTTGTGTACAAAAACGGCAATTTCACCCAATTGTGATGATAAATGGTCATAAAATACACAAAACAGAAAATGTTCTTCTCTAGGCCGTGGATATCCACAGCTAATGTTAAGATAATCTGGCGATTTGTTTTAGAAATGAGTTTAGTCCTTGTCGTGGACCACAGCGTTGGTCAAAGGGAAATGTTCAAATTGGTCACAGGGTCTCCATAATCATAAGGAATCATCCTCTGACAATGATGAAGATTTTTACCACATTTCATGGCAATTTTACTTATGGTTGATATTAAATATTTCACCAAATCACTGAACTGACAAACTGACTGGTCTATAACCAGCATCTTTAGCCCTTCATGTTAGTAGGAGCAAAAACCTTTTCTACCTTAATTATTATATCTCATCATCACATAAACACTACTGACTCAGGAATATAGCTTTTATTTAAGCTGTGTCACTCATACGCACCTTATTACCTGAAGAAGTCCCTATTCTATTTATTAATGTTGATTTTTCAGGTATTACAGCTTTTTATTTTGTTTGTCTGACCTCTTTTTATTGTGTTCTGCTCTTGTTTGTATGTAATAAAACACTTTTTTAAAATTCTCTATTCCGAAAAGTGCACGATTATTTCTTTTAAATATATTTTACTGAATAAAAGGCATTCAGTGACATAAAATGAGGCCTTCATAGTTCTTTCTTACAAAGTTTAATCATTTTTATCAAGCAAAGATCTAGAAAAAGAGATCTCTTTGGAAACTAATACAATGATTTTGTGCTTAGTTTGAACTAAAATAACCCTAACCATGTTTGTTTGTAAAAGAAAAAAAACGTAATAATGAATACACTCCAGTCAAGCATTCAGAGTCTCTTTCCGGCAACTCAGAACTTGCAGCTCGTAGTTATTCAGGTGAGCAAAGGGCACCAGAGGATAAATTACTGAAAATATGTTTAAAATTGTTTTTTGTAAACGCGCCCACCCCCACCCACATACACCCAGCCTCTTCCCTTTAAGACTGCTCCACTGCAACTTCATTGTAATTCAGCCTGAAAAAGCACCAGCTAAATGCTAAAAATGATTCAAAGTGAACAGTGTGTCTATGGACACACAGGACACGTGCACTCCCATGTGCACACACACTCACGGATATATACACGTAAGCTCACGGGGGGGGGTTTATACTCTTTTAGGAGAATATTAAGACACTGATACTTTTGCTGGCATATGAAAATTGCAGTCCTTTGATTCCTAAGTTAATTGTTCATGCGTAATGACTATACGCCCTGTGGGAATCCCTGAGCTCTTATTGAGATAAGAGCTGAGAAGAGAGACACTGTCCTTACTCTGACCTTCTCCGGTGTGTGATGTTGATAGGTGGGTCGGTGATGAGGGGAGACGAATCGGACGTCAGCGGAGGTGGGGCTCGGACCTGAAGCCCAAAAAGACACTTCTTCTTCTTGATCTCCTTTCCAGAGACAAACCTGGGCGACATCAGAGACACAGCATGTATACTGCAGAAGTAGCAGAGCCTTGTCTGGTGTAATTTCTTAAAAATTATTATCACCTGATGAGTGTGTTTTTTTCATTACTTCCCTTTGATGCTAATAAAGAATTTAAAGTGGTGTAACAAAATGTACTTCCCCTAATGAAAAAGCAGACTGAGGAGCATTTCAAAGGTAGTGGCTGTGTAATTCGGTGTGTGTAATTAGAGCAGACTTTGCCTGGAGAAATGTGCAGTTTTGTAACTGCGAGGTTTTTTTTTGCAAATTTTCAACTAAAAGCAGGTCTGGTTATTGTGATTAAATACCTATGACTTGTGTCATTTTCTAACAAGAGAAAATAGGCACCAAGAAGCGTTAAATTCCATCGGGTCTAATCGGCAGTTACATTTTACTTGCTCTTTATTCAAAGTCACAGATTTCACCTCGCTCATTTCAACCCGTGTGTCCAACATTACAAACTACGAAGCACTAAGAAGACCCTTCTATTCATGGAGCGCTACTCATCAATCCAGTCATGTGTGGTCTGTGTTTATTCTTCTCATCATATGCGACGACTTACCTGTCCTTGTGGGAGTTCAGAGCGTTGAGGAGATTGTGACAGCGGTCCTGCTTTGGCGTGTCAGAGAGCTGAAGGACAAACAGGAATGAAAAATCAAAGCTGTGTTTACACAGTGAACAGCCATCAGACAGAAAACCTTTAATGCATACAATAATTTTCTCTTACGGTCACTGACAGCAGTAATGTTGCTATGGAAAGCTACTTGTTGTGGCTTACATGGCTGAGAAACTCTGCTGTCATGTGAAGTCAGAGCAAACAATAAATTTCAAAATGCCTTTTAAAAACAGCTCAAAGGAGAAACCAGAACCTCAGACACATGTACAGGAAATGCTCAGAATATTCCCTCTGATGTCTCTCTCAGTCACCTCTACTTTTATCCTCCTGTTCATTCTCTGTGGAACAACTTCAGACTTTAAACCAGATGGTATCACAACTTTGAGCCTCATCCCTCTGGCTTGAACATTTTTTTCAAAATGCATTAATGTCCGCAAATACTGGTCACGGTGTCCTAGATCAGTGAATCCCAAACAGGGGTACTTTCTTGTAACCCAGGGGGCATGTGGAAAGACCACATATTGGTGAAATATAGAAAAATCAAATAAAGTGGAGTGACTCTGATCTTTAGTAAGTTTACTGTCACAATAACCAGTAACTAGATAAGTAATTTATAAACAGCTGAAATAGTTAGCTAAGCACAGCCGCTAATAATAGCTGGGTAAATCTTTAACTAAAGCGAAAGAGTAAACACTTGAAATACTATGATGGAAGTTAATAGAAGCCACAGTAATGGATAAAAGAGCTAATAATAATACTAAATGGTGGAACAGTCCTGCTTCTGCACTGCGAGTGGTGCCGCGTAATAGTACAAAAGCAAACTTGACCGAACTGATCTAATCAGCTGTATAAAGAAATATTACAGCAATATCCACTTTAAGTGTGTGTTAAATATTACCCACTTTAAAATCAAATCAAATGGAACATAACAGATGGTGAGGGCACTTGAGCTCATGCGATAGGGCTGTGGGGGTACATCAGCCAAAAAAGGTTAGGAAACACTGTTGTCCTACATCATTAAAACATCTAATTCTTTAACTTGGTGTTCCCCTTTAAGCTTACGTAGAGGTCATACTTTTTTTTTTCCAACATTAAATTTTACTTTAATAGTGGTTAATAGGCTTTAGGTTTCAAATGCAAAAAGGCTGCCAGCATTTCACATCATTTCATCATGGTGCTTAAACGGGGGAAATATCAATACCGCGCCTAGGAGCAACGAGTCCCAATTCTCATTGGTGAAGGACAGGATTTCATGGTCAAAATCAAAGTACTTCCTCTTGCAGCACAGCGAGAGATGGTAGAGCACTAAGTGAGCCAAATCCACCCTGCATTTAAAAAAATAGATCAATAAATAAAAATCAGTAACAATTCAACATTAAGAAACAGGTAAAATACACAAAAACATTTTAAAAATAAAACTGAAATGTTTTTTTTAAATATTTCACATTTTCCAAGGCTTGTGAGTCCAGATTGATTTACCACATTTTTTATTACAAACAACGGCATCAGTCTGTGCTGTGTAGTTATGTGAAGCAGCACTACTGACACAATTAAGTTTTCTGTCAAACTATGCATGGAAATGTACTGAAAATTGAATTATGCTTTTAGAATTTGAAGAAGAAAAATAAGAAAGTAGTCCTGATGTTTTGTTTTTCTAGTAGTGTCAAATAACTACTGTGTAAAATTGTCAGTAAAGTTGTTAACATCACCAGGTCATGGGTAGTCTTTGGATGGTCTCTGGTCCCTTTGTACAAACAGAGCACTGGAACTGATAAAACCTAAAACAGATAACATGGGGAAAGGACAGAAAATCAGACAGGTATGATGAAGACCTGAATAAAACTCATTTGTTTTCCAAAACAGCTGTCATCTTAAACTGCATTTTTTTTTCTGAAGACCTATGTGTTTATTCTCTCTTTCTCTCTCTGTACATTGCATTTTAAGTTTGTGAGACCATTATTACCCAAACAAGTATATTTTCCACTTTTTTTTTGTGTGTATTTTTGAGAAGCTGTAAAATTCTTCCTCCCTTTTACTTTCCTTGCAATCTCTATCCGTCCCCTGTCACAAGATATTTTATCATATAAATCAACCTGAACTGAAAATAAATGGACAGGTGTACCTGTTCCACTATAATAACATTCTGTTCCGAGTGACCCTGAAACTCAGCTCATACCATGACAACATTGTGTGCATCCGTCCTTCTATATGCATGTGTTCGCAGAAGGTCATTGGGAAAGATGAAGCGCAGGCACAGTATGACGGCAGCACATGCTTACTATTCCAACTGTGTCAACTCGGTCTTCACTCTTCCTCCATCACCTGCTCAGCAGATGTTGTACCAATCCGGCCTCACTCTCCCTGACTGTCAATCTAAATCTAATCCCTCCTCCCCCACCCCCCCCACCCCCACAGACAGGTTCGGCAATAACACGGTGTCAGGGTGGGTGTAAAACCCGGTCGCCTAACACAGATGGTTAATGACAATAATAAGTTAATGGATGGATACATTTTATTACACGCATGAGATGTAGCCTATCAAACTGCACTGCAATCAGCAGCTTGCATATCCACCCAGCATCATATCAGAACCACCACAGCACCGGGGAGGTGATATGTCTGCTCCGCTGTCTGTCACTGTCCCTTTGCTCCGAGCATGCGAAGAGAGCTTGTCCTTGAAGCACAAGTCAGTGAGTGCATTAACATGCTCACCAATAATTTACAATAATTTAGTCTTAAGCCAATTAAAGCAGTTCCCTGACAAGTGAAGCTGTCATGTAGATGTCTTCATCTGATTATCTTAATCAGAGTGACGGCTACTGCTGAGACGATTATTCTATATAGAAAACTGATTAACAAGAATTTTGATAACTGATTAACAGTTTATTCATCCAGTAAAAAATGCCAGAGATTCCTAAATGTGCCGCCTTTCTCTGTTTTATTTGATTGTAACCTGAATATGTTAGAATGAAGACACTATTTCTGATTTTGACTCTGTTTTGTGACATTTTATAGACCTAATGATTAATCAATTAATCAAATGAACTGTCGACCTGTTATTCGAAAATGAAAATAATCATTAGTTGCAGCTCTAGTGAGTTTGAAATCACAGTATGAAGAACCCAGTTGGCACGACCGGGTTTTCGCTCAATCTATCCTGGATATTGTACCACAACAAAGAAATAAAACATGGTGGGTGGTAGACCAATAAAAAAAAAACCGGATCAATGTAAACCAGGTTAACGGAGAAGTCATGTCTCCCATGAAAACACAATCCAAATATTAGACTCTGACTGATATACTGTCATGATATTACTGGCCGATATTGGCTGTTCACAAATATACCAGTATCAGTGTTTATATTGACACGTACAAATATTCTTTTTTCATCTTAAGTCATTTCATTTAAATTTTAAATATTTGACTTTTCATGTAAAGAAAATATTTATAAGGATTTGATGTATAAACACTGACTGACATCCTGTCATGTTAGTGTTTATGTGAAATATCAGCCAACAGATCATAAGCATCATTTATTCATTCACTGTTTCTGTCAGTCGTTTTTACAGTAACGCTCAATGACGCACCTGTCCCCATACAGCAACGGCTTGGTTAGACACTGCGTGCAGGCCTCGTGGAACCACTGACCACAGCTTCCACACTGCAACATCTTTAGGTTCCACCTGCAATTCAACAAGAAGACACCAACACACTTTAAACACATGAATGAATGAATGTGTCTAACATCTGTCACCTGACAAGTCTGCGTTTATGCATAGTTGAGGAAAGCTGAGGGCTGATGAGTGCAGATGCCTGACAGTTCACGTCTCATAAACTGAAATGTGTCTTCAGGTGTGAACTCCCACCGGGTCCTACTACTCATAAAGATGTGGCAGCCGGGAGTTTGTTTTATTCTGCCAGATGAGAAGAGTTTGCCACATAAGCAACAGAGTGCGAGATATGCAAAGAAGCAAAGTATGAAAAACACAGCAAATACATTAAAAAGATAGTTTGGTGTACTTTTTTTTTTGACTGACAGCTTACTTGACAGTACCTGAACTGATGCAGCAAACATCACTCATGCATCATTCCGTGAAAGTCAAAGCAAACTCTAAGAAATCTTTCTAACGCCGTTTGACACGTCTGATATGCTGCATGCAATTTACAAATAATCCACAAGATGACACTGACGCAGATGAGATCAAGCTCTGGGAGAAGATGTATACCACTAAACAGCATACACGAGCGGTACATTCAAACTTAAACTGGCCTCTGAGTCACTCACTCTCCAGGTCCGGCACAGTAGCAGTAACACTGCTGCTGATTGGTAAGATGCTGCGGGTCCCAGTCTAAAGACGACAGCTGGTACGGGAGTCGGAGTTTCATAAACTGCATGAGCCGGGCGAAGCGTCCCCGTTTGAGGGCCCCGCCTCTCTGAAAACACAATTTTAGGAGAGAACTGATTGGTTGGTGACCCCTCAAATCACTGTCATGTCAGAGCAGCGAGGGAGACGGATCACATTCGTTGGGGAGAAGGCAATTCGTCTCATTTTATTGTAGGTCAGCTGTGAGAGATAGTGTCCGAGGCAGCGGAAGTCTGGACAATGAGATATGGACAGTGACCGATTGACAATTAACTGGGTGCTCTCTCATCTCATATCTACAGAACTGGAGCACATGTGATTGATTGACTTTAAATGTACTTCTCTCAACTTCAGCGTAGTTTTTCAGCTTCATAACTATTGATTGTTCACGATTTCTTGGACACAATGTAGAACATCTAATACTGAAGTCAATACTGAGGGAATTAGTGTGCTTTTGCCTCAGATAAGGCCATTACCTGCCGTACACAACAGTGTAGTAGAAGCAAAGCTTGATATATTTGACTGGATTTCTCACATATTACACACTGAATGCCCCCCCCCCCCCCCCCCAGAGTGTGAGACGGAGAGATTAGCGGTCTGACCTTGGTTGCGACTGCAAAGACACATTGCCGACATATCCACGAATCGCTGTCAGCTTCCGGTTCAATGGTTGGCGTGTGGCACTCTGGATGATAACCTGTAATGGGAGGAGGAGGCAGAGCGTTTAATTCGTGTTTACAAGACAGACAGCTGGAGTGACAATAATGGCAAATCAGCTCCAGGTTTAGTGCTCTGCTGGTTTGTTTCAGCAGCATGCAAAACACTTTACGATACTATTTGCATCGAGGGAGCAGGGAGTATGTTTGTCTGCTTTTTCCTCAAAACAAAGAAACCCTGTTCGTCTGACAGAACGGTGAAGACATGACGGTAAAATCTTCAGCACGTTCCAGTTCATCATAATTCAGGATTACTTTTAACTCCGAAACGTGTTTTGCTTATTACTTCAGTTGGATGTTTGACTCTCCCTGTGCAGACTGATGTATGTGCAGAGTCTGACACCAGAAAGCTGTTTTCAAATTCACCTGCTGAAGAGGGAAAGTTTCTCTGTGCTCATTTTAAATCTGAGTTTAAGACGTGCACATCAGAGCATGATTAGCTGGTTTGGAAGCCAGTGTGCATATAGTCAGAGGGGAATTTACACTGAACTAGGAGACATCTTGTGTCCCACAGTTAAACTTTTCAAATTAAAAATTTTTGCATATTCATAGATTCTGGATATTTCAACGAGGGATTTTTTTTTTTTTTTTTTTGATAAACCGTATCAGACACAAATTATTACATCCGAAAGCATTTTAAGATGTTTTAAAACATATCTACAGGGCATCTTCAAATTAGTAACGAGTCTAAATAAAAACATCTTGATGCCTATATATATATATATATATATATATATATATAGGCATCTCATTCATTTTCATTCCTGTCAGGATACAGGTGCAACAGCTCGTATCTATCATTTATAATGTGTGGTTTTCCTGTGCCATGTTTTTGTTTTTTTTACTAAGAGCAACGCTGTTATTTACCAGACTATGTCAAATCTTCAAGGTCAGCACAGGAACGGGTGGAGAACCACTGTTTGACAGCGTATGATGAGGTGTGCTTCCTTACCGTGGCGACATTTAAGACAGTTTATGAGGGGTTCTTTAAGAGGCGGAGCGTCACAAATACAGCAAACTTCTTCCACTCCAGCAGAGACTGAGGCAAACACAGAAAGACAGAGAAAGGCAGGGGAGGGGAGGAAGCAAATGTGAGAGAGGAAGACAGAGGGAGAGGGAGAGAAAGCAGTCAGTGGCATTAATTTATGTATATTGATTCACATCCTTGCCACCTCATTGATTTCAGTGTCTCTTGCACCCTTTCAGATTTCACTTCATTTGACGGACGGATATTCAGCATGGTCCTAACAAGCGTCCAACTTCCCCCTTTGCCTGATGTTAGGTGGAGTGGGGGCGCCATTTCCCTGAGGAGTCATTACTCTAATAAATTCATAAATAGACTCTAATATAGCAATTACATCTCAACGTGCCCCCATCAGAATACTCAGAGCACTCAGCATCGTAACCTCAGACGTGATTGTAAGCTCTTTTCTGTCTTTTTTTCTCTAAGAGAGGTGGTAAGGTACAAAAAAAATAAAAAAAATTAAAGTTTTAAGCTCATCACAGGAGAGAATTGGAAAAGTGTTCCTGCAACTCCTCAGGCAAAGTTTCAAAGTGTAAACAAACACATTTAGGTTGAGTTCGGCTGAGCATCCGTTCATTCAGAAACCTCAAACATGGCGCATTTTTAGCTCAGGAAATACAAAGTGCCCTGAACGGCATGATCTTTACTCTTCTGGCTGAGGTGAGGGAGGGGGGGGGGGGGGGGGGGTTCTACTTACATGAGTGAATGTCCTTTCTCAGTACCCAGAACTCGGAGTTGTCCTCAAATCTCACCAGACAACATTGCTTGACTCCATCTACCTGAGAGGGAGATAGCAGGTGAGCAGAATGATTGACAAAACTAAATGGAAGTCTTTTCAAATCCAGGTGAACACACTGACTGACTCGCACAAACACACTGCACACACACACACTGAAAAGTCTCTTTCTGCCACACACACACACACACACACACACACACACACACACACTCCCACATGCACTTACTCTTTTCACATTTCCGAGGTACAGTAGTCCATCACTCCATCGAGCCAACACATCATCTCCTTCACTTACTCCCCCCATCCTGAGGAGAGAGACAGAGAGGGGAGAGAGGAGAGAGAGCAGGGCTCATGTGAAATGGAAATCCGATTTATTCGATGAATACTTTGCTGCCATTGCTGACAGAGGGGTTTATGGCCCCGGCGTTTCGGCTGGCTCTCAGACAGGCGGCTTAGGTGCAAAGGGGTTAAAATCTCCCCCCTCCTCCTTTTTAGACCAGAGCATAGCGACAGCCTGTATCCACCACAGTGAAAGATGAGAGTGAGTACACAACCAGAGAGCAAGACAAATGATTACTGCACACATGAAACACACACACACACAACACTGCATGATGACTGCTGCAATACAGTTTGATTGAATGAACAAAGATCACTGTGCAGCTACTTGAAGCATCTGCCATGCACTTTGCTGCTGTCTTCTTCTCTCCCAACATCTTGAAAACTTGAATACATGCATGAAATGACTGCACAGGCATTATCTCTGCACGTTGAGCATTTGTTCTAGTACATGCACTGAAGTCAAGACAGACGCAGGATACATAACAGTGCATGTAGCCTTTTGTGGATCAAAAGGAAATCGGGCAAATTGTACAGTAAGCTGGCCGGCGAAGGGTACCTGTCAAGTAGAACTCCTTTCCGTCGGGGTCACAGTGATTCCTGGGCAGGCTGGACATGAAATGCCCTCATCTGCTGTGGATCTCCGCTGCCCAATTACTGCCCGCTCGGATGCGCAGCCTGCGTGTTTGCAAAAAGTGGATGATGTGCATGTATGTCCCTGTCTGTGCCAAGCGCCTGTATGTGTCAGTCAAGCCGTCAGCGAGGAGGAGGAGGAGGAGGAGGAGGGGAGGGGGGCAAGGCGACTGACTGTCCGTCCGTCTCTCAGCCTAGTTTGTCCGTCCTCCGCGATGCCGTTTCGTCATGTTCCCGTCGCTTTTCGTCTCTCTCCCCCCCCCTCCCCCCCCGCCCCCTCTCCGCCACCACCTATTGATGCTATTAAAGCGGGTTTGTCAGAGCAGCACCGGAATCAAGCCGCCAGAGACGCCATCATCCTCGCCTCTCGCTCTCGACCGACTTGTTGTGACGCAGACATAAAACACCGAGATAGAGTGGGAGGGAGATAGTGATAGAGGGGGGGATCCAGAGGTGGCGGGGGTTGGGTGGCTGGGTCCGCGGCGAGAGCACCTTCCCGTCTGAGGAACTGACCCTAAATCGTTGTGACAAGGTGGGATTGTGATGTCTGAGAGCAGGAGGGAGGGATGGCGGTGCGCTAAAAGCCAGCGGAAGCAGCGCGCGCAGCTACGGGGGCCAATTAAGAGGCCAATTAGTGAGTTTAGCCGCCTCATTAATTGGTCTGTAACAACAGGGACCAGCCAAGTTTAGGAAGCCTTTGGAGAAAAGTTTTAAAACTGAGACGCCTGAGCAAACGGCGCTCGATACCTAAACTTGTCTGTAGTGATTATTAGTTCCTGTCTTCTCAAACTTAACTGTTTTTTGTCGTTAGTGTGTTTACGTTCTGTATTAAAGGCAACATTTGAGATATTACTGGACATTGTACCGTCTCAATCCGATCAAATGAAACTGAGCCAGCTTTAGAATAACACTATGAAAATATCACAGCACACTTACATGTACAACAAGGTCACTGTTTTGCATCACAAATCTTAGAAGAAATTATCTTTTTTTTTTAACGTTAAAAATCAATACAAGTCCATAATTTTTATTTCAACAAATCCCAAAATTTACAAATTTGGAATAGCCTCTCCCTGTTCTCTTTTTTTTTGCAGAAAATACAGGACGCCAACTCCGAAAAGGATGCCACATCTGCAGGACAGATGTGGCATCCAGAGGGTCATCTCTTCTCACAGGACATCCGGGATGTAATTTAACGTGTGATGGAGAATATTGCTCACACAAAACAAGCATGGCTCTGATTACACCAACTTTAGTGATACATGTTTGCCGCAGACCGCCACTCTCAGTGCAGCCTCAGCAAACACAAATCCAGTCATAAGAAAAAAAACAACATTGTAGAATCTGTCAAGTTTTAGAAAATCTATTAACTGCACTAAACAAAAACAAACATCAGGCCCAAGCTGCTTTAAGAGAGTCATCGACACATCATTAGATTCTGAAAATGATAAATGAAGCATATTAAGATTGTACTCACAGTTAAAATTGCTTTAGTGGAACAAGACGTTTCGCTGTTTCGGCTACAGAGACATGTATCCAATCCAGTTCAAGTTTCTGTTTGTTTATTTTTCCCTGCTTGTGTCTCCTCTTATTTATTTATGTCTTACACATTACTCACACCAGTCAACCGTGTGTTAACACCGCCGTGTGGTTCAAAATGGCCCCTGGCAGATTGAAAAGAGGTAAAGTGCCAATTTCCAACTGTCACCACTAGGCGGCGACCAAATACAAGGACTACTACTATACTGCAATTACTTTGCCATAAAGGGTCACAATCCTATTGAATGTTACTGTGACAAGCATATATTGTATAAATTGTCTCTTTCACACTGTACATATTTCATAACTACAAATATGAACATCCCTTTCCCAAGATTGAGATTTCCCTTTTAGAGTTTGCATCAAACTTTTGCACAATTTTTCTTTTAACTATAAATGGAGCCAGTGACCATTGTGTGAGAAATACTGAAAAACAAAATCCACTAAGACAAAAAACTGACACAAACCTAACCCTAACCCTGGGGATGAACATAATTACTGACCACTGCTTTATATTGTAACATAACCAAACCATTCTGCCGAACATATTGATTACTGGGTAATCATAATGGTGGACCCGCTGCATTTTTGGGTTTTTAATTCAACATAATCAAACAATTTTAAGTTAAAATAATTAACAACAAATCTACAATTGAAGCAAGGCTTTTCATAATTAATGATTTGTATTTATTTGAACTTCACTAGAAATTCAGCCCATTCAAGTCGATTTACACAAGTTGAACACACTAACCATGTCAGTCTGCAACACATCAGCCCCACTGAACACATTTACTGTGTGTGCTGCATATGTACTTCTTGCACTTGATGCATGTATATTGTGTTTTTCTATCCATCTTGGGTCGACACACTCGCAGCGCTTCTTTTTGTTGCTGCAGGCTGCAACCTAGAATAATGAAAAGATCTCCATTTTTTGATGCTCCTGGCCACAGATTCTCCCATCCCTGTGCAGTGTACTCATGAGTACCACATTCTTGCCTTTCTTTGGCACATAGGATATCGGGGACGTGTTGGCCGTGTACACAAACTTGGAAAAATTGACAGGCCTGTTCTTTGTAGTCAGCTGCTGGGGTGGTAGCTCAGACTTGTCTTTCCGTATCGTTCCCAGTGTCCTCAGCTATTTCTTTAGGAGCTTCAATTCCAGCTTGTGCAAGGTTAATAAAAATTGTTGCATGTGATGTTGTGTCCACTGAGTCCCTGAGTCATGTCCAGGACAACTCTTGATTTTTCTCAGAGAAAGGAGGAGACTACACCCTGTGTAGGCTTGTAAGTTCAGCCGCCTGGTTAGCTCAGTTGGTAGCGCACGAGACTCACTTGCTCAGGGTTGTGGGTTTGAACCCCTCTCTGGGCAGCACTGCCTCCCATGGGCAGTTTTCCACACTCAGTTTGGTGTTGAGGAGCAGCACCAGATGAACTGGAATAACTTTGTAGCAATCACACAGAGATGTCCACATACATTTCACCATATAATCGGTGGCAGCTCCTGACAAATATTTCAGGGGGGGCAATTGTTGAGATGATGGCTAACATGACCCGTTCGGTGGGTAAACTAACCAAAGTTACTTTACAATATTGCATTGTATAATTTGGTTTTCCTGGTCACCTTTCCTGTTCAACCACTAACTTAATTTCTTAAGTACAATTATTTTGGTTCAAATCAAATCATCACAGAGCACATTCACTATATACAGTGATATTCAGCTGGCAATGTGCAACCAATACTACTATTTACAATCCAACGTGCAGAGTATCATAACAAGGCCGGTTTTAAGCGCTCCTCAAACACCTCGTCTAGCGACGCCACTAAGTCGACCAGTCCACGAAAAACCCCGGGGTTACTGGACCCCTCGATTTCATCCTTGCCTCGCAAAGCTAACTCAAACACGCCACAGAATCTGATACAGTCAATAAGGCGGCCTACAATATGGCGGTTCTTGCTCACCTCATCTGTGTGACGCGACACAGCTATCATGTAGCTCTCACCCAACTGTGTGGCGATGTTAACTCTCTCAAAAGACAAACGTTTCAGGCAGCTGTCCGTATGCATCTTCGATGTTAAATGTTTACTCACCTTTTCAGAGAGACACCCGTGGTTGTCCAGGCGGTGTTTGTTTTTTCCCATCAGGGTGAATCAGAAGGCAGGGCTAGCTGAACAGCGCGTTAGTTACTTCGCATCCTGCTAGCCACATTTTCCGCTCATACCAACTCCGTGAAAATCCGCGACTGTAGGTTTTGAAGACACCTGCTTGGTATTTAAATTTGGTCTGGGTTGTCCTAATTCTTTGATAGGCAATTTATCTTGATTGCCCCGACGACAGAATGGTAATTCCAGCAATGACACGATGGAATTGCTCCGTTGAGTTGCAATGCTAGCCATGTTGATCTTGAACGTGAACGCGATGCGTAAGCGCCGCGTGCATCAGAGGAGCACGTGACTTCATCAGTGCGTATGACGAAAGCACGTTGGGGCACTCCCGGAGCCCATAGAAATGCATTGCGGGGTCTACAGTTAAAAAAAAAAAAAAAAAAAAAAAAACTTAACATGTAAGTCTATGAGAGCGCCTGGGGCCGCTGATTGGACAATGATGTTCAGGCTGCTGATTGGACAAAAACTATTCAGACTCGGAAAGGCAAAATAAACTCATGTTTTTCGTGTGGGTCAAGGAGGGCGGCGCCCTTTCGCCTAAAAAAAAAAAAAAAAACTAAATAAAAATGAATAAAAAAAATACAAATAATGTAGTGTTTGCTGGTTTGTTGTTGTTAAGAATTTTAAGTGGCGAATGCTTTATTTGATGTGTAAATGAGGGGATAAGCACTGACGAGTTTATATATAATCTCTCACAAAGCTGAATAAAAAGTAACAAGTGAAAAAAAGGTGAGGTGAAAAAGACGAGGAAGAGCTTAAAACCCTTCACAGAACAGACACAGTGCGGCACTAACACATGTAGTTAGTGTCCCAAGAAAGTTGACCAACGTCATCACCAAATGAGGGAATATCTTTTGGAAGAATGGTGTTCCATCCCCCCGGCAGAGTCATTGCCATGGTTAAAAACACACACTCATCCCCACAACATCGAAGGCTGGCAATAGCAACATGAGTAACGTCAGTCAGTCCTTTGGCACAGCAGCCCCTCAGTGATAAGAGCATCAGCTAATTGATCAAAGATTGTTAAGAGAGTTAAGCATGACACTGTTCAGATTAGTAATGGGTGTTTGACATATGATGAAATAGTTTTCAGATCATTTGTGCTGGTCAGAAATCAAATAGTATAAACAGTACATTTGACTGACGGAAAGGAAAACCAACATAAAGTGTCCTAGTAAGGTGTTGTTTCACCAGATCAGTTTATGCAGTCCTTGTCATAGATTCTCCAAGACAACGCCTCGTCCAGGAGGCATTCCCTCATTAGGTGTTCTGATGATGGTGGTGCATCCAAAATCTCCCATAGATGCCCAGCAGCATATGATTCAAATCATTTCCTTACTCATCAAAATATTCAGTGACTCCTTGATGTTTTGGTTTCTTTCAGTTAAATTCGTCTCCTGTCTGTAAACCACAGAGTGATGACGTTTGACTTACTCATTATTTTGATGTAATTCAATGCAACACCTATGATTTTATATGCGAAATTCCACTTACACGTATTGAAAAGTACAGCTTGTGAAAACAGTTGTGTAATGTCTTCTGTGGCTCTGTGAGCAGCGTTCCAGTGTTGTGAAATATCTCAGGTTGGGTTTCACACAAGATGCTTGCATTATAAACTGCATGTGAGTTTTAGTGACCTGGGTGTTTAGGATGCAGGGAGCTCTAATGGAAGATGCAATTAAGTTGCATCATGGGAAATGTAAGATCCAACATTTCTGGATCTTGATCCAGAGCAGGGACGTAAAATCAGGAAACATGGGCCTCTGCTGCTTCTTTGACATTTTAAAAATCTTCATTTAATCTCTCCCGGCTTTATTGAAGTGCATTACTAAAGTGCTGTGGACATAACTAAATATCAGGTTCGGTATCAAGAGAGTCTTACTTTTTGAATGACATTATAATTTCTAAGTTGTTTTGAGAGCTGAACTGGACCCGGGGTCAGGATTAGGTTAGATGAGTTGAAGAGTGTGGGTTTGCAGACTGTCACTGACAACAGAAAAGCGTGTGTGTGTGTGCGTGCGTGCGCGTGCGCGTTCGGCGAGCGTGCGTAAAGGCGTTTGTGAGCGCCGTCCGGCTCTCTCCCCGCTGGTCCCTTAGGTCTCATCTCCCCGGATGAGCGGTGCATTGTAGCCGGTCTGGTGTATAGTATCCTCACACTGTGCACCACCCAGAGAGACGGAGCTGTTGTCAAAGCGCTGAGTGCGCGACGTACAGGAACTGCGACGTCAGAGAGATAGAGAGAGAGAGAGAGAGGAGGGGGGAGAGAGGGGAGAGAGGGAGGGAGAGAGTTTGCAGTCAGACCAAAGTGCGCTATCAGCCGCTGAAGGCTGGACAGACGAGCGGTGTGGGGACACTGATAGAAGTGGGAGAGAGAGAGGGTGCGGGTGGGGGGTGGGGGGGGCGAGGCCGAGGACGGAGACTCCCTCGTCATTGTCGTCAGTGACGGTGGTACAGATGGGTGCGACTCTCCACAGCTGAGCCGGCCACCGATCCAGCAGCGCTAGCGGTCACCCAGCGCTGCATGAATGCAGCTGACCACAGTTGGAAAGCCCACGTCCTGCGAATGACACTAGGCTAACAGTAAGTTGAATTACAGCTTCCTTCATTTCTCTTCCTCCATGTCGGTCAATTCTATCGCTTATTTTGTAAATTTGCAAGGCCTTCATGCCGCTGAATGACTCAGTAGGAAGCAAATGTCATCATCTGTGTGTTTTAATAGGAGTGTCAGCACGTACAAACTTTCACAGCCCTCATACTGTCAGGCTTTATTCCCATCCTCCAGCCTGCACTGTAGGCTGAACATAACTGTAGCACCACCCCATGGCTGCGTTTATTGAGCAGAAAAGGAGCATTATGGGGTGTGACTTAACTGTAACCTAGTTACAGCTGTATGTGTGTGTACACCTCAGTCATATGTGGTGTGTTTGCCTTGGTCAGAGTCGCTGAATACAGGCATTCAGACCTCTGCAGAGCCGTTGGTCAGGGAATAAACTGCACTGTTTATTTCTTGTTTTCGCTGCAGGCCTGAATGTCTCATCCTCTCTCTTCTTGAGCATGAATATAATGAGCAAAAGTACAAACCTACAGCAAAGATAAATGATTATGTAAGATAAAGTAAGTGTTGCACAAATGCTTTTCAGAGCTACAGGAGTCCAAGACAAAAGCACAATGGAAAGTTGGGGGTGTCAGCAGATTGTTATGTCTCACCTGAGGCTTTTTAGCTGCTGCTCTCTCCTGTGCAGAGCTGTGAGAACAGATGGGGGTCCAGCTCCTCGCTCGAGGGTCATTTTCACCTGGACTGAAGTGTGAACAGGCTGCTTGATTGATTCTGTGGATTTGGACTCACAGCAGCCAGCCGACAACCGTTCTGCACATTTTGCTCACAGAGTCAGAACGGTTTCACTATAATGCTTCAGGGCAGCATCACTGCGTGAGAGCATATACTCTCTCATACGGTATCAACCTCTCCATCTCTCCCTCCTACACCTCTCTACCTGAAACAGTATTTTCTAGTTGTCTATCTTCATGGCAATCCAAATGCTAAAGAGGGGAAAGGGAAATGGAAGGGGAGGGGTGGATGCAAATCCTGACCTGCTGTGAGGCACAAAGAAAGTGCTAAACAAATCAACCGGCCATATGAAATGGCCTCCATGCTACCATTAACTTAATGTAGTCTTTTCCTTTTATTTAAACTGTCTGTTAAATAGTTATGTTTGCCAAAGTAAAGCTGTGCCGGATATTTTTGTTTGTGTTACAAACAATCACTCAGACAGTGCTGCATTGATTAGACAATTAATTGATTTATTCAATTGACAGAATATTATTTGGCAGCTATTTTGATCAAAATGCTTTATATAAAACATATAGTAAAAGGACATGCAGATAAGGTGCTGTATAAAAGAAACACAGGGCAATATAATGAAGAGTTTATCCCAACTCTCAAGATGTTTTGCTTGAAGAGCTGTTAAGCAGCCATTAAAACACTTACTTACTTTCTTCCTGTCTGCGGCAGCTGGCACCATGCTGCCCCGTAACCTGCGAACAGGTGGTTATGACCTGCCGGGAGTGGAGTCAAGTGACGTGCCGCTCATTGGCTACCGGCCTTTATCACCTGACAGTGGCACCCCGAGCCACCAATCAGGGAGGGAAAGCGGCAGCGATGACTTGGAAACTTCACAGGTGAGTGATTTTTCCTTTTGGCTCAATGAAGCACATCCATCACTTTGTCCCTTGAGTGAGATGAAGTTGTAGTATTTCTCACAGCTTTGCTGTGAAGATCTTCATGGTGTTGTTTGAGCACTGACAGTCTCCCACCACCTACTTTGTTAGTTTTTCTTATGTTCGCACAGTAAAGTGATCTGATGGAGCTGAGAGGGAGTCAGGAGAACTTTTTCATTTTTCATGGCTCCCCTGGCAGTCACAGCTTACAGCAGTCTTCGAGCAGTCCTCCATGAAACCATGCCGGCTGCATTTAGCTACCAGTTTCTTGAACAGCAGATATGGTCGGCTGGTTCTCAGAAAACCCTGAGGGAATAAAGACAGTCTGGTTCAGACAGAAAGAGAGAGATGAAGATGGCGTTATGTGTGTGTTTTCTGCCTTTCTCCTCTTTCTGGCCTCAGTGGTTCCCTGACTTTTCCCCTAGTGCCATCATGATGTTTACATTTTTGGTTTTTATTTTTATATCTCAACAAAATTTATATTTTATATAATTTATTTTTGTATTTATGTATTTATTTGAAATGAACCGGTACTTTGATTAATGACCAAATATCTGCAAAACTAACAACATTTCCATTATCCTCAGCTGCACTTTTTGTTTTTGTGCTAATTAGCAGATGTTAGCATGCTAAAGTAAGATTGTGAACATTGTAAACAGCTGCTGGCATAACAGTAGTCTTGTTTAACTGTCATGTATATTTACCTTCTTTCTGAACTAAAAGGGTGCTTCTCCTGTCTGGTAACTTCAACCTCAACTTGAACATATTATGTGACTGATATTTATAACTCTAAAATAACATCTGTAGGCTAATACGGACTAAAGCTGAACTGAAACAGAGGAAGTTAGAAGGTTCATGATACAGGTGAATTTCCCACGATCTTTCACCTTTGTTAATGTTTAGTGACTTGTGAGGTTTGTTGACCCTTATCAGATGGTTGTTGTGTGAGCTTCACACAGAGTTGGGGTATTATTTTGAGGCGCTGTATTGATCGTTGAAGCTTTTTACCACAGCATTTTGTTCATCTCCGGACAAGATTAATGTCTTCTCTATGTTCGATAACCACATTAGTAACCAAACATTTTCACTAAGTCATGCAGGTCTACTGACTTGCACATGGCTCTTTTTTTTTACTTCACACCAGGGCTCAAGAAACTCCTCTTGGCTAAAAAAAGAAGTTACACTGACTCTCTCTCAGAATACGCAGACTTCCTCCCTGCTCCTGTCACATGGTCGGCTGCTGGACCTCGCAGTAAATAATCAATGCGGTGGTTTGGCTGGTCGATGCAGCGTACACCTGCTCTCCCTGTAAACAGTATCCAGTATCACAGGCCGTCTCCAAGGACAGCCTGTCAAGTGGAATCCAATACGGCCACTTGCTCATTCTTTAATGAGGGAAACTTGGATGACTGAGTCAGGATGCAAGAAGTAACAGCCTGCAGTGAACAATAAAGCTTTACGATGAAGTGTTTTCATGTTCAGTTTTATTGATTGAGACTACAATTAGGCCAAAAACTCTTTTACATTCTTAAGTAAAACCTTTTGGTAATGTACTTTGCATATCTGGGCCTCTTGGTTGGTGGTGTGGCTTACATTTTCACAGCAATGACAGGCTAAATGTAGGTGATGGTTTCACATCAAAATATAACAAGTGCCACTACAGTAACTTTGGAAGGCAAAAGTGTTTATAGCTCCTCTGAACAGCCGCACTCACAGGCAGGCCGCCATAGAGCAGGGAGAGATGCTATTTTGTTTAAATATGGGAATAACGGTGCATGTTTTCAGACTCAAGTCTCTCCAAAAAGTCATTCAAAGTGTACTACTTAGGTAGTCCGCATACATCATCATATATTGCCTGGCTGGCTAGTTAGCTACTACACCCATACACTGATTTCTGACTGACAGGAAAGAGCTATTGCATATTATCTGGACATTTTCTCTTTCAGAAATCACTCACTAAAGTAGGATAAGAGAAGTTTGCACACCACAAAGTCAACTATTCCCTATAAACTAACTTGCAGCATATCACAGACTGATGATATCTAACAGAGTAATCATATCCAAGGGAAGACTTTTTTCCTTTAAGGGAAATAGAACAGCTTTGACCTGAATGCCACAGAGTTTTACTTGAAAGAGAGTAGATAACGGGCACCAAGGGATACATAGATGAAAGCGTGAGAAGAGGAGCAGAGAGAAAGATAGGAAGGAAGGGGTCGGGTTTGTGGACCACTCAAAAAAACAATGGTTATCTTTAAATAAAGCTTCAGAAGATGTATTTATGACCCCCTGTTTGGTGGAAAGACTTGAGTATTGTTGTAAATAAGGGCGTTAGTGGTGTGTATTTGTTCAAAGTCAAAGCTTTTTTGTCACAGCAGAAGCATGACTACATGGATTTATTTAAGGAAAAAGGTTGGAACTGGTTGTTTTTTGAGACCAGGGGGTCAAAATGGAGAGTCAGCTTCCTGCCTGCTTTTGTGGTGTGATGTAGTTGTTCAGGAGGAGAGGTTGACTCAGCCTCAAATTGTGATGGAAGGAGAGGGAAGAAAAATAACTTCGCAACAAGACAGCATGTCCTGCTTCCTGTGTTTGTCTCCACTTATTATGTACTTCCTGCATGTAGCTGGGGGTGGGGGAGCTTTAAGAGAAAGGAGAGCTTTGGCCCCTAAAGGCAAGATCTTGCAAAGAACATAAACAGAGTCATGCATGATGATTAAATTTTTTTTTTAAATCACAAGATTTATGAATAACAGCTGCAGAGTCCTTTTTTTATTTTATTAACAATCAACTCATACCACCCATCACTCTGGCCTATGATCGGGATCCTTATCCACCAGCCTTTGAGGCAGCTGAACTTCAAATTACAGAAGCTTTGAAAAGTTTCTCCAAAGAAAAGTCTGCTTTCTCTGACCCAGATTCAGCCCAGTTTCAGAAGGCAAACTCAACTAGTGCTCCACTGAGTATACTTTTATCTCAAGTATCTCAATAACCAGCTCTGTCTGGAATAAGGAAACAGAGCAAAGGGCTAGTTTCCTTTGTGTCTGTGATAAAGGCCCACAGGATCACTGCGCTAACGTACTGAAGGCCAGTCGAGTGATCAGGGAGAGCTTTAAATCTCTTTCACTCTTTTAAGCAGTAAAAGTGTGCTTTTACTATCACATGTATTATATTATATATTAACATTAACATAACATATATTAATATTTCAATGTTCACTCTGTTTTCAGACTGAGTTGGTTTCTACAAAATGAAACAGGAAAATATTCCAAATCAGGTTTCATTTGTTCCGGTATTATCTGTGTTCTTATTGCACTAAGAGTTGCATTACTTGATTTCAACTCCCTGCCATAACTGATGGTTTACAGAATAGGTTTTGCAGTTTTTTTTATATTTCTTAAAGGATCCTTTAGCTTCTTCATGCCTGAGAGTTTAATAATAATTATTATCTAATTTAATACACAATATAAGGTAAGGACTTAAAATGAACAACTTTTATAAGTTCTGTCAAGCAGGGTCTAATAGCAGGTGATGTCAGACTTGCAAATAGCCTTTTATAAGTTTGAGTAATCACTGTTTACTGAGTGCATAGTCTGGCTATTTAGGATTAATAAGGCTCCTTAGCAGACATTAGCAGACTACTTGTAACACCTTAGTCCCAGAGTAGTGTGAATAAAATTTCACACTACTCACAGATAAGTATCTGCAATGAGAAGTGCATCATGTGCAGAGACAAACTCACAAACAGTTTAACCAAACTCTGCAGTGGTGCATTTTAGCGTCTTTTAGCTCTGGTTTTATGGTCCATAACTCTGCTGTTTTGGTTCAGTCTCACCACTATGTTCTCAATTCTATTTCTAGCCACAGCAAGAAGCTGCTTCTAGAATTAAAGCTCTGATAACTGGGTCAGTACCTACAGACAGGCAAAGTTAGAGACTAGTAGGTGAACATACTGTTAGCATAGTGTTTAGCAGCTAATTGGACACTTGTTTTCAGGAATTGGTGGAGACCAAAAAACAGATCTAAAAGGAGAATAAATACTGGACTTAGATTCGCGAGGTGGACAGAAACATAACTCCAAATAAATGATAATGATAATGATAATGCTGAAGCTAATGTTGCTCTGTGTCTGCTGAATGTATAAATAGGTCACTGTTTACTGACACATTTGCCATAACAATTTGCATAAGCTGTTATGAAATATAAAAATAAATCACAAAACACATGAAATCACATAAATATTGTATTTACATCCTATTCCACCACCCACAAGTGGCTAAAATCAGTTAATCACATTGTCCTAACAGTCTGCGCTGTGTGTTAGCTGACTAATAAGCAAACTGCCCTTCACACACATGCACCGTGAAAGCTGTGAAAGTCTCCATCTAGTTAACATGGCTTCACTCTGCGATGTCATTGGCCCCTTAAACAAACACAGCTTGCTTCCTGGTTCAGTGGCTGTGTCCAAACATTTATTACCTTTTGTTGCAAGACTACAGGAATCATATTGCTCTAACACCCTGTCAGGCTACTGAATGAAAATATAGTATGAAGGCTGTCCAGCATTTACCAGTTCTCAGACCGTGGCCGTCTCAGCTAATTGTTGCTTTGCTTAGCATTGTGTTAAACAGGATACTCGGCCAAACTGGTTTATCTGCATGGGAAGGTCATCTACAAAGAGAAAGAGAGCAGGAGAGCAGAGAGGAGAGATTGAAAGAGAAGGGGTATTGTTCTGGAAATAGCTTCAGGGCTTTGTCTCTCAGTGTGTGACTGTGTGTGTGTGTGTGTGTGTGTGTGTGTGTGTGTGTGTGTGTGCGCGTGCAGGCAAGTGCTCATGCACGTGTCTGCTGATGGGTGCCCTTATTTGTGTGTCTGTGTGTGTAGACTTCATGTGCATACGTTATGTGTATATGGGTGACTGTGTAAAAAGTGACTCACTGTCCTATCAACACCAACATATCCCAGCCTCTCTGTTTGTGTTTGGTGTGTGTGTGTGCGTGCATGTGTGTGTGTGTAAAATGGGTGTGCCAAGGTGATGCAGGCTTGTGGGGGCCGGACTTAGCTCCTGCTTCAGGTGTGTCTTTGTGATACAGAGCCACAAGACGTGAAGACGCAAACGGTTAAGACATAAACGTGCAGATCTAGGTCAACCGATAGTGAAATAACAGACGGTGAAGTCAAGAAAGAAAGAAACAAAGGAGGAACGACAGATGAGAGAAAATGGGGGAACTGAAACTGCTATTTCTAGCTTTATCCTGAAAATTTCCAGGAAGCTTAGGGATTGCTACCTGTCTGGACTTGTCGAGGGAAAGGTAACTTGTCTGACCATTTTTTTTTGCAGTCTGTGTTATTTTTTGTGTGTGTTTATGGGCAGATTTCATGAGAAAGAGACACAGGTCAGCCTTGACATTAAAAGTAGTTACTGATTTTAATGTGAGGGCTTATCTGTGCAGAATCGCAGCTAAATTTGCATAGAAACAGCAGCGATCGCACAGGTAGGCAGAAGAACAGGTTTGATACAGAGATTAAATTCTACTCTGCAGTAGGAGCGCCTGCTTGAACTGCTGGCCTTCGATCAAGCCAAGTCAAGAGGCTAATGGCCCTTTCAGACGCCCTGAAGGTCAAAGTTCGACCAGCTTGTGCCCTGCTGTTGTGGCAGGGCACAAGCCATTGGAAGTAATGGATTTCAGGGCGCAGTGGTGTCGTCGTCACGTTGTCTCTGAAAGCCCAACAACAGAGGCTAACACATGTTTATTACAACTAATTACACCAGAGTTTGGACAGAAGATGTTGTTTTGAATGTGTTCCCAAGGTGTTGCTCGTGTGTTTTGCAGATCCAAACTGTTGACTCACAACAAGTATGAACCATCTAAAATGGTCTGGACATTCACCAGACACCCAGGATGACTCCACTCTGTTTTGCTCATGCATTTTTAATCATGGAAAAAGTCACAGTTGCGAAACTGAATGTCAGGCAAAGTGATATTGATTGGTGCAAGAGTTCAGTGCACACTCTGTGAACTAGATGTAAACAAAGAGGCACCAAGAATTCACTTCACAAGAATGGAAACAACTGTCATTCTTAAATTGGCTACCAGCAACTTTACTGTAAGAAGACAGCAACTAGACCTAAATCATTAATGTTTTTGGTGCTGTTAAAGATTTTTCATCAGTGAAACGTCCATATCAGCTGGGAAGCCAAATTTTCATTTTTAACTCAAACACTGCAGGTATGAATGTGAATATACTTTTGGTCAAAACCAATGTGGGCCTTTAAAAGGGACTCAGATCTTCACTTAAGTCAAAGTATTAATATTACTATGTAAACGTGCTCCAGTACAAAAAAATCATCAGGCTGTTATCTCTGTGGCTGTTTTGACCGTATTCAAATGTCTCTGGAGTGCCACTGTATGTCCCTGTATTCTCTTCTTCTATCCGTTAAAGCGCTCTGAGTCATCATCTGCTGTTCATAATGTGACTTGGGCTGCGGGAGACTGCTATCCAAGAACTGTGTGTGTGTGTGTCAATATGTAGTTGTTGATAACGCTTCGCACGAATGCTGCCAAGACAAACGCTGGTACATTGATTTTGATGGGTGGTTTATGTAGTTTTCAGTTTGTAAGAAAGTTTGTTTTTAAACAGCAAAACTGTTTTTTTCTCTTTATCTGGGTTGAATTGTTTTGGGTTATGTATTTGTGTGATTGGCACACAGCTGGATTGCATCAACAAGATCAAAACCAAGTTGAGCAATACTCAACTGTTAAATTAGGATTTTGATCTTTGATTAATCAACCCATTTATTTTATATTATGTTATGTTAACCTGATTGTATATATGATCAATGATTAATGTTACCTTGAAAAACATGTAAAAAGTGGAGGATATTACTAATTGTGTGTAAGTTGTTATGGCTTGTAAATTCTGACAATGTGTGGGCTGCACAACCTTTATTAGACTATTAGACTAAATTTCAGAATCCTTATTACATCTTGTGCATACGGAGCCCCCATAGCCATTAGAAATGGTATTTTTTCATCTTATGTGCACAAGCTATTATCTTGTGCAGATTATATGCTGAACAAGATAATAACTCATGTGTGGAGCACCCCCAGTGGCCTAATGGTTAAGGCACATAAAGCATAGCTGTAATGTCCACAGTTTGACTCCCGGCTGGGGAGCCCTGCCGCTCTCTCTTTCCTTAAGTTTCCTGTTTAACTCACTGCTTACTATCAAATAAAGTCCCAGAAATAATCTTAAGGGGCTCTGTATTATACAGCTGAATTTCTCATCATTAATGACATTAGTGATGCACATGTGTTTAATCATTTGCCTAGTGAAGTTCAGGCAGAAACAGAGCTGTAGCATCTTTATAGAGAGCTGCAAGATTAACCATGGGACACAGAAACAAAATTATATTATGTCTAATATATAAATTTGAAAATATCTGATTACAAGTTTCCTCAAATATTTGTTTTACTTAATGAAATAAAGACTTGTTTTTGTACTTTTTGCAATGTCTTACTATGTGACTCCTGATTGAAGTGCATACGGGGTCTGTGATGATGGGTCAGGTTTAGTTTAACTTCATATTAAGGGGACAAGGGTCGGGACCAAACTATACACATATTGATTATGTGATTTGTTGCTCTACTGCTCATTCACTTATTTGGCGTAATGCCCAAGCACATTATTAATGTTTGTCTGTTTTGTGTGTCTCTCTTCCTCAGGCAGAGCCCTCGCCGATGAAGACTACCTGGTACTGTCCTCTGGATCTGGTAAGGCCAACTGTGTTTCACATTGCAGCATGCACAAGATACTAAGCCTGTGTGAAGCAGTACCAGAATAGGGTAACTGTGTCGGGGACTTTCCCCGAGGCTAAAACTGGATTGTTTGAGCTCCATGTAGCATGTGAGAAATGAGTTCAAAGCAGCTTGAGTTTATGCCTTTTTAAACACATACATGGATACTGGGTGACTCCAGTAGAACAGATTACATCTCAGTCATTATTACTATAAAAACGTGTAATGGTGAAAGTCTGTGTAATTCAGTAAAATGATAAAGTTAAATTTAGTCAGTGTCAGCAGTAAAAACTGAATCTACAAAAGCATATTTAAACAGTTAATCAACCGTTTATTCCTCCTATAATGTCAAGTAACATCAAGCACGAGTGAACAGTGTCTTAACTTGTGTTCTCTGCTCTCCAGTCCACTGTGGTGGAGGAAGAGGAGGATGGAGTGATCTACACAGTGGTGGTCAAACAGCAGCATGGAGGCCCCACCAGTCATGTGGTGAGACCTACAGTATGTGACCCTTTGGACAGACTGAAAAAGGCCTTAAATATGCGCAAACATTAACTTCCTCTCTTGTTCCTTCCTGCTTCCCTCCAGTCAACAGTTTCTCGCTCCCAGTGTGTTAAAGCAGGGACAGAGGAGAAGCTGGCGCTCCACCTCCTTCACTCCTTTTCCATGGGAGACTCCTCCTTCATCACCATCTTCCTCTCCACCTATCGCTCGTTCACCTCCACACAGAGAGTGCTGGATATCCTCACAGACAGGTAGCAGAGAGTTTCACCTCTTATCAGTACAAATACACACACACACAAAAAAAAACAATAACAGAGTAAACAACTGGTACGATAGCAGTTCGAGGTGCAGTGATGCACAGCAGCCACAGCAGCTATCAGTATCTTGTCTGGCCTTGTTTGTGCAGTTTGAAGCAGTAAAATCTCAGACTGATCATGTCGAGGGGGAGTGGAGGGCCAAATCTCATATAACAAGACAAAGAGTCTAGAGTCTTTGAGCTAAATGCTAAGGTCAGCATGTTTAGCAGGTCCAGTGATTACTGTGGTCGCTCTCTAACTTTAGCATGTTGCTAATTAGCAACAAAAACAAAGAGTTAAAGGATCACCAACATTTTTCAGTTCATCCATGAATGCCTGAACTAAATTTCATTCCAGTCTATCCAATATAGTTGGGGTGTTACATCCAAAACCACAAATGTCAAACTCATAGCGATAGAGGACAAGTCATCATGTTGGCAGCTTACACATCTGTACCGAATTTCATGGTAATCCCTCAAATAGCTGTTGAGATATTCCAGTCTGCAATGAAGTGCTGTACTTACCATCTTTAGAGCCACAGTGGTAGGCTGGCAAGAAATACTACAGGCAGTCACATGTTTACATTAGAGTTGGCAAAACTGATTGATCAGTGTACTGTACACCTAATCTTCACTTTCCCAACATAAACAGGTGTTAGTTTAGTAACTTAATTTAGAGACATATCACATTGCATCTGTATAGTGATTTAAAATAACTGCCACTTAATGTTTTTCTTAGTAACATAACTCGACAAAAATTTCCTGTGAAAGCTCTTGGTTCTGTGATAAAGTTTTTATTAAATCCTGGAGGCGTTTGTATGAAACACCTGTTTGTAAAGTTTTCCGAAGATGCAACACAAAAGAGAGTGATTTTAGTGCACTTTACTTCCTGGCAACATGCTCGGTAAACATTAGGACAGCACCTTTGCTAAAAAGCATCTTTAGAAAAACGAGCCATAAATACATTTATCACAGAGTATAAGAATTATTTATGACTCAGCAGATGCACGTATTTGAAGCGGAATGATACTTTGAAGCTGGTGTTTTGTTTTGGGGTTTTTTTCTCCTTCTCTAACTTTTTCTTTTTTACTCACAGATTGGAGAACCCACCTGGGGACAGCGAGAGGAGCCAGACGAGACAATCTTTCAACAAGTGAGTTTTTGAAAACTAACATCTTTGTGGAACTTTTAGTGTGTTTGTGTGTGTGCATGTACTTAAATAAAAATAACTGTGGAGCTCTGTGCTATAACTACAACTTCTAAAAACGGTTTCACTTCTTGCTTCTGTTTTTTGGGCCGATATTATTATTACCAGATAGTTTTGTTTATTTATTTTTTGTTTCAAACTATGATAAAAATGTTTGTCAGGTACTATTTTATCAAGCCAAAAGGAAATGCTTATATAAAACAGGATCATTAACCAAGTGAACATCAGCAAATGACACTAGAACAAAAGATACCTTCAGGAATTGCAAAGCATCTCAACAAGCTAATTCTTTTGACATAGTTCACTAGTGTTTTGAGATAAAGATGGGTAATGGAAAAGTTGGAAAACTACTGTTCATTTAACTACTGTGAGGACAGTAACAAGCTGTAAACAAAACAATGACACATTATCCTCTTATAAAGTTGCTAACTGTTGTTTGCTAACATTGATATTATTTTATTAATATTATTCCTCATGTTCAGATGTTATCTATGCTTTGAATGCTGCACTCTTTCTTTAAAGAGGTTCTCGGCACAACTGGCCCAGTACTTGCTGATGTGAACAGCATTTTTATAGCTTCTCGTAAGCAGGCAATCTTTCAACTGCTGTTAAAATAACACGCTCTTGAGCCTGTGCTTCCCCTAAATTATTGACCCATCTCAAAGCTGCTTGTCTTGTCTAAAGCCCTTGACATTGTGATTTCTTGGCAACTTTTTGTAAAACTTTGAAAAATATCAATATATTCAATCAATACCAATCTACAACAGCTTGTTTATCTGCTTCAACCAGGATTTAAACCCGAAACAGATGCAGGTCCCATATTTACACCTCTCTTCACTGGCTCGCATCAAAATCAAGAATTGATTTGAAAATTATTCTTTTAACTAACAAGGCATAAGATGGTACCGGATGACCCGATTTACCTCCACAGTACTGTAAAGTCTGATCTGTGTCGAGGTCAAGGCTTGAAACAGAATTATTATTATCAGGTCTTTGATGTTGTAACCATAAAATTCACGTCCCTCAAAGCCCCGAAAATGGTTAATGAGAATAATTTCTTTTTTTCTCCCTCTCTGTCCCCACAGAGCGGTGTGTACAGTGTTCAGCACATGGCTCACAGAGTATCCTGAAGACTTTAAGAGTTTGGGGGAGCCCTCTCGGCTGCTGCGCCTGGCTCCCCTGCTCCCTCAGGACTCCTCCTCTGCGGCCGACCTCCGAGCTCGCCTCCTCAGGATAGCTGAGGAGCTCAGCGAGAAAGCCCTGCTCCCTGATGCCCATAAAGGTCTGTATTTTAACTGAGATATAAATGTCACTGTTAAGGCCTTGGTAAATGAGGTTTTCATGTAGAAATATACTTGTTTTTTTTTTTCACTTTAAATTACAAACAGATGCTGTGAAAGGAAAAAAAACACAGCCTGGGCTGGGTTGTGGCTTCCTTGATTTGAAAATTGGAACTAAACCGCTTTAGAGGTTCATTTTTTAAACTGTTTTCTAATGTTCCTCTGAACTCAGGAGCCTTTACAAGGTTGTTGAAATATGCTGAAATATTCTGGAAACTACATCTGCTGAGTTATGAAAGCCTAAGGTGGCTCTGGTTGCATTAAATTTTAGCCATGCGAGTGGATTGCAGCGTCTGTTAGTCCACCACACTGGTCCAGACTATTAAATGGATTTCCATTAATTTTGATACAGATATCCATGGTCTCCAGAGGATGAATTCAATGAGTTCTTATCATTGAATTATTATCCAGTGAAATATCTCAACATTTACTAAATGGATTGGGGCAAAATTTTGTACAGCCATTCATGTTTCCCAGACAATCTATCCTAATGACTTTGGTGATTGCCATTATCTTGTGAAAGTGACTGTACTCTACAACAAAACAACTTCATTATTACACTGGACACAGTGAGGGGCTAGAGCCACAACACTGAGAGAAACTGATTCCTGCAGCTAAAGGACAGAAAAGATTTTCAGAGCCTACAAACAAAAGCCTTTTTTTTTATAATCTGAACCAAGAGATCAACAGTTTTACTGAACATCTTCACCATGTGCAGATCAGAGCAGTTTCACCAGCCCTCCTCCTGACGCCTCCAAGTTTGAACCCACCAGCATCCTGGGATTCCCTGCAGCACTCATTGCTGAGCAGCTCACCAAGATAGAGACAGTGAGTTCACATTTAAGCCTGAACTTGTGAAGATGAAATAAAACAAAACATTGACCAGTGATAGTAATAAAAGTAATAGACTGCATTTGGTTTATTCTAACGTTTACAGAATATGTTTGCGTGCTGCTGTCTGTACCTGTGCTCAAGATACAATCTGCTTTCCGTAGTCTTAACCTGCCATTTTATCAATGACTGATAAAACACAGGATCCATCTATTTTCACTTCTTTTCAATTTTGGCTGTTAAAACCACCAGACACAGATTTTTGTTCACACTACAAAGAAGTGGTACTTACAGGTAGATTAGCCACCGCAGCTACAAATGCAAACAGTTAGGTGCCACTCACAGAAACGAAAACGCTGTCAACAGGAAATTCACAGTATTATTTATAAATCTGTTCACTGTCACTTCTCAGGAGCTGTTTGTCCGCCTGGTCCCATACCACTGCCTCGGCTCACTGTGGTCTCAAAGGGATAAGAAAGGGAGGGAAGGCATGTGCTGGTCCGTCCGGGCCACTGTACGTCAGTTCAACAAACTGGCCAATGCGGTTTTAGCATCCTGCCTTTGCCCCACGAAGTTGCGCACCCAGCAGAGAGTGCGACTGCTGGAGAAGTGGATCAGCGTGGCAGAGGTCGGTAGAACAAAATCACAAGGTCACAGCTCTAAAAATCCAAAATTTGATGCCAATAAACATTATTTTTACAATCTAGAAATGAAAAATGGGGTCCATTCTGAATTAAAAACTGTATGTCAGTCGGGGTTTCAAGTCTTCCAAAAGCCTCCACTGTGCATTTTCCTACAATAAACCCCCATAATCCCCTAACCATAATCCTATTCTCAGCTCTGACTGTGCACATAGCACCACAAAGTCACAGTTTGCTTGGCTTCTGCTGTGACTGTACTAATAATTTCACTTTAATCAATAGCTGAAAGCAAAACAGGTTAATGAAGTTTAGATTCATGGTTATTTTCTGGACAGTGCAGCAGCCAATAACAAAATAGTGGTCTCTCTTTCTGAGTGCGTTTGGTGGTCAACCAAGTTTGCCACAAGGTTAAAGGAGAGATTGTTCAAAATCTACATTTTTTTTAAGCTGGAGATGTGCATACAGTTCCAGTACACCTGTAGGAAACTGAAGAGGAAATGTACTCTACAGAAACACCACATACCAGTAATATGCTGAGTCAAAAACTCGGATTTTCAGTGAGCTTAAAAAAAAAATACAGTATTATATAAGAGCATAGTAGTGTTGGGGTTATTGTGCACAATAATCAGCTTCTTTCGAAATATTGAGGAGCTCGCAGCAAAGACAGGATCTGCTCCTGTCCTTGGATGGTCACATGAGTAGCTTTATTCCTTCTGGGCTTCTTTTCTGGCTATGAACACAGCTTCATTCACTTATTCCTTTGTGGAGCTGCATTTGTCATCACACACACAAAAATGCACACACACACACACGCACTGACACTCAAATATTCCCTTTGGCAAAGGGAAGTATCACTGGTTTGCCGCCAACATGCTGTCCCAAGCTCACCCTGGGTACCTTCTGGGACAAACCTCTTTAGCAGCTTGCATTATTCAGCACATCAGGCTCACACTGTAACTTAATACCAGCCAAACCCACACCCACAGGTGTTCTCAGTTACAGTGTGAGTGTGTGTGTGTGAATGTGAATGACTGTATTCAGCTGTCTGTGTGCTTTCAACAGGAGTGCCGAGCCAGAAAGAACTTCTCCTCGCTGTACGCCATCGTGTCTGCCCTGCAGAGTAACCCCATCCATCGGCTGAGGAGGACGTGGCAGGACGCTGACAGGTCGGCTGCTGAACAACTCTCCCTTTTTTTAAAGGGAACTAAGATCCAAAGATTCAAATATTTTTTGCCATACAGACTGAAAAGAAATTGCAAATTACAAAAACAAAAGAGGTAGATGATACACTGCACCATGACAGTAATATATTGTAATATAATGTAGATTGGTGCAAGCCAAGTAGAACTTTTAGCAGGTTAAAGGTAAGGGCAAAGGTAAAGGTAAATCAAGAAGTCTGTTGTGCAGCTGTAGTTCAGTTGGTGAAGTCTGATGTGCGACAGTTGTACAAATCTGTACCATAACTCAGGTGTGAAATAGCAGTACGATTTTGCACAGCATATTTAGATGTACAATATAGGTGTTGTAGTATTAACGAATGTAGAACTTTTATTGACCTCTGCTGGTTACCAAGGAGCACAGATCATAGTGGCCTGAAACTGAAACAAACAAGGACGTCTGATTTTCACAATAAAAGACCCTTCTTTCGGTGTAATTACTTAAGTAAGATTATGCTGTTGTGCATGTTGGATGAGTGGCACGTTGATTGTAAATAGAACAAAGCCCTTACTAATGGCTCAATTTTTGTTTTACCTGTTTATCAGAAGAAGTGTAAGCTTCTGTGTGAACTGTGAAAGAACTGTTTTTTTTAATCTTGATATAGTCTGGAGCTTCAAGAGATTTAAGTGTACCTAATAAAAGATGCTTACAGTTGACCTACGCCCTTACAGGAAGAGAAATACATAAGATTTAGTCATTTTCAGATGCCTAGAACCTATTATATAGCATTTTATTAACTGTAAATGTAATCGGTGGCTAGGACCATGAGGACAGTTTCTTTGTAGCTTCAAACAGAATTACAGGAAACTGGTGTTACCCTCGGGACATTATTTATTAACCAAATAATTTTCAACCTCATAAAGAAGCAGAAGTAAATGTTTCTTCCTTTAACTACATTTAGAACATGCCACTTCAGTAGTGTTGTACTCACAACATCAACAATACAAGCCAGACTCTTCATATTCTACTTTTACAAAAGATATTAATAATTAGAATAGAACAGAATAGAAATACTTTATTCATCCCAAGTTGGGAAATTTCACTATCACAGCAGCAATACACAGGCACTCAGCCTCCAAGACTATTAGATTATAAGATTATTATAATAAGATTATTATTATAAGATTATTAATAAATATATTAATAATATAAATGAGCGTAAATCAACTAATTGATTTGGTTACTTTACAGGGAGGCAATGAGGAGATACGAGGAACTGTCAGAAATATTCTCAGAGAAGGACAACTACTCACAGTGTAGAGAACTCCTGAAGGAGGTAAGTTGTTTTCAAGAGAGACGTCATAACAGACCTAATGGAAATTAAATTTTCTGTACACTTTCAAAATTGGCTGAGGTAAAAACAGGACATTGGGCTCTGAATGATAACATATCTTACTTTATAGCGTGTGAACAGAGCAGGTTCAGTGAGAAACTTGATCCGTTATTTATGGCACGCACAGGTTTCTGCTTGGATTATGACACAACAACATGTCACCGCTTTTGTTTTTTAACCTTGAAAATGAAAGGTTCAAACCTGAATGATGCGTTTTTGATATCTTGTCATTTGACCACTTGCGTGCTGGTTAATGATAAAACTAAGTGGAGGCCCAAGAGCTGAAGAAGCAGTCTCATATGCTGGAAAGCTGCCAGCTTGAGCTCTTGCTCACAGGGTTGTAGTGTTGGAATTAAGTGTTGGTTTGGAGTCAGATTTCATAAACAATCTCCTGATGTCTTGGACTTGATTCAGGTTTATTTTTACTCAGATCCTTGTTGCTTTGACCGCTTATCTGTTTACCTTCTTGCTAAAATGCAAGGCGGTAAAAAGCAAAGATGCTTTTTTCCTCCACCTTTCCCACCTATCACTACAAGCAGTTAGTGGTGGGTGGGTGGGTTCACACCTGTGTGTACACTACGTAACTGTGGATTCATGCCTTAAACTCCTGATGAATTAGTGTTACATTCATAAAGAAAAACACTGTTTACTGTACACAGGCATTGGTTTTGCATTTGCTGAGTCTTGACTCAGCAGCCACATAATTTTGGACCTGAGTTTGGAAATTATTGTTTAATGTACGAGATAATTCATGAGGAAAACAGAATTTCAAATACTCTCCCAGCCTCTAACGTCCTTCGTTGTTAAGTATGATATAGCTGAACAAGACAAACAACAGTCAACACCCATGCTAGAATCTCTGTGAGGCTATACCTGCGAACTGTGGTGCTTTGAGCTAAATTCTAATGTCAGCATGTTGACATAGTTTTTGAGATATTTTAGTAATTATTATTTCATGGGATGTTTCATATAGAGCAGGTCTAGGCCATACTCCTTACAATATATTTATATCTGGGTGAGCAGCCATCTGCCTCAATCAGTTGTGTTGAGAGGAGACAAGGGGGGGAGCAGCCCTCGACCAACTGGAGCCAACTGTCAGACTGAAATTGCCATCCCTAGAGCAACACTGCTAGCATGGCTACAAACAACGTACATGCCTACAGAGATGGCAGTTAAGCCTCAAACTGCAGCTACAAAAAAAAACCATGTGACTCTTCTGCACTGTGACTGATATCTCACATCCTGACGAGTAGCAGCTCATAATTTGAACAGCAGTATGAGACATTTATTAATGGGCCTGTCAAGTCCCACCACTGGACCACATTTGTGGCTTCGCAGACTGTCAAGCTTTATCCTCAGCTGAAAACAACATTCATTGTTAGAGATTTAGGACTTCTTTAAAGACCAGAAACCAGTCTAATCTGGTTGAGCAGAACTGCCCTTATTCTGTCAACACTTTCACTTCAGAGTCAGACACCCATCTGAAGAAACACATTATATTTAGTTTGCACTGTGTCAGAGAGTTGGGGGAATTGGCAGGATTAGCTGTGTTTTGATTTGCTGTAATGGTGCAGTGCAAGCATCAATACCTTTGCATTAGGTGCAATTTTACCCATGATACCCCCAAAGGAATTGATCCAAACATTTGCTTTCATTTTGAAAGCTTCGCTCCTAGCTTTGATGCCAGAAAAACACCACCGCTTCCTGTTGCCCTTTGATTTTTTTCAGCACAAATACTTGCCTCCCTTCATCTCACTGCCTGTCTTAAAATGACTACGACTGGCAGACGGGGTGTAAGATGAATGATTCAGACTAATAAAAGACTAATAAAAGTTAGAAGAAAAGAAATTATTCACCACTCTGTCACTGGAGCATTTGACAGTGTAATAACACGTCATTATAGCATGTTTATGGCAGACTGTGTCTTCTTGGCTAATGTCAAGTTGTCATGACAGATCTGTAGACTGAGCAGTGTTGAAGGGTACCATTAGTAAGGCAATAAAAATTAATAAAAGATAATTCATGTTCATATTAGTTGTCATGACAAAATAAGGCTTTGTCTAGTTTGATGGTACAATTTTTGTAATTTGTTTTTTTTTATATACTGTGGCTGCATATGTATAATTTTATCGCCTTTAATATTATAATATTTTTATACTGTAAACGCACATTTAGAGTGAAGCACTGCAAATTAACTTATGACTTACTCATGACATGACTGTGAAGCTGCCCTCAGCTCTAAGGAGCATTTTAATGTCTTTCAGCTCAACTGTACTGTTTTGGTTCAGTGTCACTGCTCTCATCAGTGTAGCGAGCTGTCTCTGTTTTTAAAAATAAACCCACTGTACACTACAGCACCAAACAGCAGACAGACACAGCTAGTGACAAGCTGGTGAACTTAGTGGAGCATTTAGCAGCTAAAGACCCACAATTCCTGGTCATCTTCAGCAGCAAAGTCTGCTCAGTTGTCATGGAATTGTAGATGCTCAAATATCCAAACTTTTTTTCTTAATGACCACTTTACGATCTTATTCTCCACGTTGGCTTAAAAGTTTCAGAGTCCAAAATCGGCAAGCTCCATCTGATGATGAAGATCATGTGATACACTTGAAAACACAGCCACTAAATGGACCCTGTGGTGAGACTGTTTTCTCAACTGCTGTTTTTAACGTCAAGAATGAACTCGCTTTTGTCTTGCAGGAGGGCACGTCAAAGTTTGCCAACATTGACAACAAGCTCAACAACAGACATCTTAATAAGGTAAGCAGAGTGGAAATGAGCACTTATGATGGAGGCTTAGCTTTCAGGAAGCGCAGCTTGTTTGTGGAAGGTCACTGGGCTGAACATTTGGGTTATGGATGAGCTCCCTCCAAAACCACCTGAAAATCAATGGCTGCTGTCGTACAGGTCGGCACTCAGGTGTAAATGGTCGTAATAGTACAAATAATGTCTCTTGAATGGCTCAGATATGCCACAAGCACAGTTTAACATTTGTAAATTATTCTCGAATCATTTAGGGGTTTCTTCACCAAGACATTTCAGATAGGAGCAACTTAAAATGACCTCAGACTTTGTCCTGAGGCAAAACCTCAGATCTTCGCACAGATAAAAATAAGAACAATTTTTATGAACCTAATGGTCCTCGTTTGGTGTGAATACCAAACATTTCAGTCTGAAGGATTGTACACCCCTACAGGCCTTTATGGGAGACCTTGGAAAATTTAGAAATGATGTAAGACCCTGCAAAAATGTCATTAGAATGGTGAAAGTTATGGGCCAGAGATATCTTTTAAAAAATGATCTGTAATTTTAGGGCTTAAAGAGGAGCTAATGTGGCATGAGTATCATCTTATTGTATATATACACACCCTGCTGAATAGGGCTTTAGTATGTCCCTAACATGTTAGTGGAATAAAGTTTCTTTGAGTTAAAAGCACATTATTAAAAAGCTCTATGGCTTTGCTACAAGATTAATAATGGATTACATCCTACAAGCACTTGAAAATTGTGTTTTCCTACAAAATGCTCTTCACTCCTGCTAAGCAGGGGGTGTATCAGTGGTTTGATGGAGGGTTGTAAGAGGGATCGACCAGCATGCAGCAGCGAAGTGGAACAGAGAGCTGTCGTCTGTGTGTGTGTGTGTGTGTGTGTGTGCGTGTGTGTGTGTGTGACGTGCTGAATCCTAAGCCATCGTTTGAAAAATAGCTGCAGGCGGCTGCTCTGAAATCCCTCGCTGTGAGGGCTCTTTACAATGTGGATAGAAATCTCTGGGGAAGTGATGAAGCCCTTTTTTTTTGTTTTTGTTTTTTGTTTTAACACAGTCCAATGCCCAGGGTACCGTGCCCTACCTGGGTATCTTCCTCACAGACCTCACCATGCTGGACACAGCAGTCAAAGACAGACTGGATGTAAGTTCATCTCATCTCTATCAAGGGGAAACCTGGTAATAACCCCTGGAAGTTGCTCAGTATTTTACAATTATAAAACTTACATTCTGTCACTTCCTTTGCAGAATGGCTACATCAACTTTGACAAAAGGAGAAGAGTGAGTGTTGCAATACGTATTCCTTTGACAGATAGAAGGTTAGAATACATTATCTGTATTAGCGCTCCTAAAATAAATGTCCTTATACTTAGCTAATGCTGATGAATAACAGCTTTCAACATGTGAAGCAGCAAAATAAGCTTCACAACAGTAAGCAATCCTGTGACCCTGAGAAAATAGGTGGTACGGTAAGGAGAGAGATAGAATTGATAGTTTTCAAGATAAGAGCGTATTAGAGTGAGGCGATACAGCAGAATAACTGAGGGAGGAAATGATTATGTGAGAGGTGCTGTGAAGTGCAAGATGAAGAAAAAAGAAGTTGCACAGTAGTACCAGATCAGCCAACATGGGTGCTTTTTTTTATTATGAAACCTTGTGGTGATACGGCTTTTGTTACAGGAATTTGAGGTTTTAGCTCAAATCCGGCTCCTGCAGTCTTCCTGCAAAAACTGTGTTTTCAGCACTGACGAGTCCTTCATACAGTGGTATCACAGTGTACCCACGCTAACAGAGGAGGAAAGGTAAACGTATACAAGCATGGTTCAGCTACTGATTCCAAAAGCATCTTAAAATTTTTTATTCTTGAGTAAATAATGCATTTACTGCTGTCGTTTTAAAAATGTTTTTTTTTTTTGATGATCTCTACCACAGTTACAGACTGTCCAATGAAATTGAAGCGCCCAGTGAGCCGAGCCCCCGTGGCCTTACACCAACAGTCATCATCACACAGTGCCCAGAGTAAGCTAAGCTGAGTAAATACTATAAATGATATAATCTTACCACAAAGGCCCCTACAGTTCACTATATACAGTTCCTGATAAGCCTAAGAGGGAGTTCTAGCAACTTTACACTTGAAATTTAATTTACATGTCAAAAGGAGGACTTATCTTCTGTGGCTTTGAAGGAGCTTTGTAAATTCTGAAATATATCTGTCTGATTACGTTTGAGGCTTCAAATATTTAAAAGAGTTCCTGTATTACAAACTGGAAGCGTGGAGTTTTCAAGATTATGGGTGTTTACCAGGCAGAGACGATCTAATGACAGTCACTGCTGAGTTGGATTAAGGGAAGTGTAGGGTTTTTGGTGCCTCACTCTATACCGCAGACTAAGTCAGCATATACTGGCTTCTGCTGCTTTGATTTTGACCATTCCTTTTTTTTAATGTTTCTCCCCAATTATATAGAAGCAGAATATTAAATCAGTGAAATACCACATTAGCGAATTAGCACAAGTATTGGTTGATTAATCAGATTTTCATGTGTTGACAGCCTGAGCACCTCCCGGACCAGCCTGGCTGGTGACAGTGATAGCCTCTTTGACTTTCCCTCACCTGTCAATAACCTGCTATCAAAACTCACAAAGGTAATATACTGTTATTAATACATTCAGGTCAAGTGTGCATTTATATTAGTTTGTATCAAAGACACTTTATGCAGAAGTGCTGTTTTCTACTTGGTCAGTATTCCAGAAAAACAATCATGTCCTTGGATATCATCAGCAATGTCGCTTTTATTCTATTGCAGCATATGAGATCTCCATCTGTGTCCTGTCTGGATGTTGACACGTCCCCACCTACCAATGATTCCACCCCCGCCGCACTCACTCCATCCACTCCCACAAAATCACACCGCCGATCGGCCTCCTGCGGCAACAACCCCCCGAATAACATCCAGGGGTCTGGGCCCGACATGCGAATCATCAGGATACGGATGGGCCTGCAGGATGGAAACTTATACCGAAGCATACTGGTAGTAATTCAAACTATTTGATTCTAATTTACAGCAGCAGCCATGACATAGTAGGAAATGCTCTGTCCCAAATTATCTGAGACACGCTGCACTTTCAGCCTTTCCTCTTATCTGCAAGGATCCCATAATGATAGTCATCAGAATCAGATCCTCAGGATACAATGGACCCAGGATATCATTAGTGCAAATCAAGCTGTTCCACTGCCATTGTTATTCTCCTCTCTCCTCTCAGGTTACAAGCAATGATAAGACACCCACTGTGATCAGCTCTGCCTTAGAAAAGCACAATCAGGACCCCAAACAGGCATCCAAGTATGAGCTGATCCAACTTCTGCCTGAAGGAAAAGGTAAGGATGCACAGTATCTCAACACAGTTAAAAAATACACCTGTCGGACGCTCACTATTTAGCACTGACTTTTAACAGTCATACAGAACAGGAAGGGCGTGGAACAAGGTTCCCCACCTAGAAATGATCCAGAGATGATGTGGTTAGTGGTTGGCACCTTAACCTCTAGGCCACCAAGACAGCGCATCTATTGTCACTTTCAGAGTACTGATGGTATCAGTGCAGCAGCCTTTTAGAAGCTTTGTTGAACTGTGTGTGTGCTTATTTGTCTTTCCTCTTAACACAGAACTGGTCATCCCTGCTACAGGAAACGTCTTCTACGCCATGACATCGTCTAGTGTTGACTTCCTGTTGAGAAGGAAAGGGGGGAACACTCCTCTTGGCTTGCAGCCGATCAGCACAGAGACGAGCGCCACGTTTCCCCGAATCAAGGCCAAGGGGAGGAGACTGGTCAGGACTCTATTTTGATGTCAGCTTTTCCTCACCTTTGTCAACAGTGACATTTGTCTCGAAGTCAGTAAACGTGGCCTTCTCTGTGCAAAACAAAAATCTACATATGCCTTTATCCCGTGCTCCTTCAAAGCCTGTTCTACCAAAACACGAAGACCAAGTTTGTCAGACATTTCAGACCTCCTGCTGCCCTTCTGTGTTCACCAGAGCCGTATGCTGCTGAGGAAGAGTGTCAGTTTTCCTCTTTTTCCAAACAATATGCATTACTGATTTACACCCAGAGGAAGAGCAATGGAAGCCTTTAACGGTGTGCTTTTGGTGCTGGCTCTCGAGTCCCAGTCAGGTAGCACTTGATGCTTTTCTTTTTTCATTCCAACTCAATGAATAAGATCTGTTTTAATTACCACAGAGAAATCCCTTGTTGTGATGTGCCTCAGCTGTGAGAGACGTTTCCAAATGTAAAAAGAAGATTTAATTGGTGAGAACGTGTTTCTGGGATCACCCAAGAGGCCGTCGAAGGATTTAAGAATGAAATTTAAACATACAGAGCCTGTCAGATCTGGTTCTGGTAAACAGCACACATCGCCAAGACACATGAAAGGAAGAAGATGCAGTGCAAGTGCATCACTGTAGCAAAACACTGGATCTTGTCTTATGAGACATATACATATATATAAATGTTTTGTATATATTTATATATTTTGTACATCTATGTGATGTCAATGTTGTGTTTACACTGGCAAGGAGCTCTATGTCCATGTGTCCAAATTGTCAAGTAACTAATTAATCAAGGAAAAATACATAAAATACCTGCATAGTTTCCACTTTAAACAGGCCAGCACATGTGATTAGTTCAGATATGACGCAAGCAGATATTAATTTCAACTTAAACTTAAAGCCTCATGAATCAATATTTTTCTACTCACACTGAATCAAAGGACTATTCACATTGTGAAGGTGAAGAAGTTGTGATGAACGCTTGTCCAATCATCACCACCTCTGCAGCGCTAGTGAGAATTATAGCTTGTTTTGGTGAACTGTTCTAGTTTTACAGACCAGAAATGTCCTTTATGGTTCACTGTCACTGTTGCTATCAACAACTTTCCCAGCAAGTTGTTTCCAGTGAAAAAAAAATCTCTGATAGACATCAGAACTATCTGTCCAGCACTATCGAGCAGACAGTGAAAAACATTTAGCAGCTAAAGAGCCAGATATTTTTTCCTCAGAAATTGCTACAGACCAAACGACAACTAAGACGAGTGTGATGTGGACTTAATTTAACAGCTGAACAGAAACACCTCTCCAGATAAATACTTGTTCGACTGGATGTGTGAGTAGGCAGCTGTGAGCCGAAACAACTTTATAAGGCAATAAAATGTTACACAGCTCATTTTGGTGTATTTCTGCCCCCTGGAGGCCAAAAGGTCATTATTGCAGCTTTAAAAACAACTTGCAGCTCTTTCAAACCATGTGGCTTTGCTTCAGTTTACCACTGTTGTACCAAAACCATAAGGACAACTATAAGGAAAATCAAATATATATATATGGTTTTCCAGGTCTGAACCTTTCAACAGAGCATAAGCTAAACTTAATTTATGCAGATTTCCCAGCAGCTCAGCAGGATAACTGCTGTTTACATACAGTGCAAAGACTCAGCTCTGAAACATGTTTTGAATCAACGTCAGTGTAGTTTTGAAACACACAACCTCGACTTTGACATAAGTCTTGTGACCTCTGGTTGTCGCACTCCCTGCTCAGTGCTGGTGAGGTCTGTTTATTGGCCGAGGCATGAGCATGGCTGGACCAGGGAGAGGATTCTGGATAACAACAGATGACGTGTGCTAGCGTAATGTTATGCTACTGATTGTTTTCGTGCCTTTCTCTAAAGGGTGCTCACCTTTCCCATGTTTGCATTAGAATGTATGCAGTATACATGGAGGAAATGCAGTCACCTCCAGTGCTGTGTAGTCTCACATCAAAGCTATTTATGCACTACATACAGGATGTCCTATTTTTGTGGTAATAAATTTACTTTTATATGAATTTCATTGCTTTTGACTGATGTGCTGTAACATTTTCCAGGTTCAGTACAGACATATTTTCCATGCTGCTGAGTATCCCGCAAAAAAAAGAATTAAAACTGTCTCCCAGTGTCAAATTCTGACATTTCTATTTTTCTCATGGATACGAAAACAAAGCAAGGTGAATATACATCAGCTACAAAAAAAAAATACCTCTGTTTTAGTCATTTTATTCAGACTCAAGACAGCAGGCATCTTTATCTTCAAGCACAATCAAGGTCAGAATGAATGTATGTGATTCAAATATAAAAATCTAAGGCACATAATGTTAGAAAAGCACTCATACCAACCCAGTTAATAATACAAACACAAGTACAAACACAAAGTATTAAAGCATTCCTCGCACCTGAATGTTGTCAGTGTCTGTAATTTACTATTGTCAGTAAAATGTGTGCATGTGCTAAATGTAATAGTGCAACTAATCCCACATTGTTCATAAACTTAAAGTCCCACAGAATCAATTTTCATACACTTTCAACAAGCAAAGCTTGATCCTCTCCCTGAGAACGTACCCTCAAACCAGCTTATGTTGATTTAAACAGGAAAAGTCAGAGTTAATGAAGCAGCACTCATTCAGTTTCCAACGCTGTCTCTTCAGTTTCAGTTAAAACAGCACCCAGTGGCTGTAAAGGCACTCGAACCAATACTTTGATTTACAGTGGCACTTTGAGGTTTTTGTGTTTTTTTAAAATGAAAATCATATTTCCAACCTTTGCCTTCCATCAGATCTGACTACTTCTCCTCCTCCAGCATTGGTCTGCCTGCATTAAATTTAGAGGAGGATGTAACAGCCCTTTATAACAGCCAAAAATCATTCTGAACAAGTAAATGAACAAGTGAAATGGTTTTTGTGCCTGAAAACATATTTTCTCAGTCAGCTTCTTATTGTGAGTACCCGGGTCGTACATGAACACACTATTTCCTGTTAAAGTAGGATTAGTTTTGGTTATTTTACACGAGCGTTCTGTTTTTGTGTTTTTCTCTGTGCTGTGACAGCAACCTGTCTTAATTCAAGCAGCATTTGTTGCAGAATGCAGTGTTACAGAGAGCTGCAGTGGCACCCTAACTTCCAGGTTCTGCTCCAGAAGTGAGAAAACCTCCTGCAGAATCACTAGGCTAATAACTAAAAAATCCAGCCTTGGAGCAGAACCTTTTCTCAACAGTGTGTCACGAGGCTCGCTTCATGGTTAATCGTCGTTTAACTTAGCATAAAAATCCCAAAGGTTAAATTTTCTTAAATGGGGCTGATTTGTCTTAGAATAGGGAAAGTACAGCCCAGGAACATCCCCCACAAAGACCAATGAAACAGATGCTGGATGACAGATTGCACTGAGTTACAGACATTAGTGGAACAGAGGCCAGCCCAGATGTGATGTCATGACTATGGTTCTCTATGTATTGAAATAAACTATTGCGTCATCTCAAACTATAACAAAAGTACGTATGTAGAAAAGATTATATGAATTATAAAGTGGTAAATAATGATCATTTCAATTAGATTTCACACATTTAAAGAATTATATATAAATTTTTTAACTGTTGAAATGTTTCTCTTAAAAACCCATGAGATGCACCATAATGGCCCTTTCCTCGAGACCAGTTGACCCACCTGGCTGCAGTAGGGCATCAGCACTGGATGGTTCCTCCTCCACAAGCTTCGCACTCTAACGCTGCTGTCCGGTAAGCCTTCCACACCACCGGGTTCTGTAGACACACCGTGCCTCCTCCTCGCTTCTCCTCCGCCTCGTTACGGTTTATGTCTCCCACACACACCCAGCCTCCTCCGACACCCTCCCCGGCCGCCTTTGGGCTCACAGCCCACTTGGAGTGGTCCTGGCTGGCCTTGAAAGTGAACGTCTGCCCCGGATTGATGAGCGTGATGTCCAAGACCTTCCAGCCCCGCGAGCAGTCAGAGGGGAGGATTCCTCTGGAGCGAATCCAGAACTGCACCAGGAGGTCTGACTGGAGGGTCGGGGCCACCCAGGAGTGATAGAGATCTGAAGAAGCAGAGGGGGAGGATGGATGGGAACGTGTTTTTATTATTTTATTTCCTGCAAGCTGACTGAATTCTGTTAAATAATATGATTTTAAGCCACATAACGTGTGAAAAACGATTAACACTAATCTAGACTAAGTAGAAATTGTCATGCTCACATTGGACCATTTATACGTGCAAAAAACTAAAGGTGAAGATATAACAAGGTGAACTGTGAACAATGTACAACAACTAACAAACTACTTTTATTTCACCAAAGTCGTACCATTGTCAAAAGAGGCTCCTTTGGCAAAGCTGATGAAGTTGGTTCCATCCTTTGAGGTCAAAGTCACGCTGCGATTGGACACAGTTCTGGCATGTGGAAAGTTGTGACCAGGCACATGTTTTTTCTCACAGACGGCAGCCAGTGCGGGCACCAGGGACGCCAAGGACTCGGGGACATCGCAATCGTACACATCAGGCTGATTGATCTGCAGCTGCTCTCCTGTGGTGCAAGACAAATTAGATTTAAGGCAAACGCTGTGGCCTGCACTCCAGTTTGTTAGTGCAGTAAATAAATAAAACTATCATGTGTGCACAGCAACAGGTAACAGATGATATAACTATACATACATCCCTTACTGTTTACTGCAAATTCAAAAATCCATTTATTTGTCTTTGGAGTGTGTGTGTTTTCCTTCCTTCATTGCAGCATTTCTTTATCTACATTTACTTCAGGCGGTAATTTCCTACATTTCTCAGAATGCTCTCTTGCAGTAGTGAAACACCAGTGTGAGAAAGAAGCGTAGAGACTAACACTATATTTGTTTCAGGGGCTGCTGTAACCGGGAACACAAGGGAGAGGACCCAAATGCACAGAGGTAAGTCCAAAGGGGAACACGTGTATCAACACAGGAGGCAAACTCAGGCAGGATCAAAGGTGCAGAGAGGAGCTCAGGAATACAGGGACAAGCTAGAGACAGGGGAGCAACGAGACTTATATACCCTTGGGTAAATTGGCAACAGGTGATTCACATTAGGGCGGGGCAGACTATCAACAAAGGCAGGAAACAAGACAAAGCTAGGAAGTAGAAACAGACACACAAGAGCCAGGGCCAGAAAAGCACCAAGTCATCAAATTTTAAGGAGCTGGAACCAGGGAATGTGTGTCATCTTAAACCCAGATAGCTGGATGGATGGATTGCTATAAAATTTTGTATAGACATTCATGACATTCATGGCCAAAAGGCGTTTGCTACTGAATTTGGTGATCGCCCGACTTGGTTTTGGCTGTGAGTGATTGTTTTTCTGTGCATGTGATGTCAAATTGATTTGTTTTGATTTTTGGTTTGATTTATTTATCTTCTTGTGTGTTTGTTCTAAAGTTGCAGTGCACTGAGCTTCCAGGGCCACCGTATTAATCACCTTATTGTTTCTGTACTAACTCTATACAATAGAAATTAAGTAGTTATTTTAATCAAATCCACAATTAGTCTAATTAAAACTTAAGCTAATATGTGACAATGAACAGGTAGTATTTATGAACTTGGTGTAAAAAGAAGTGTAGTGTAGTATGCCTCATTAATGTTCAAATCCCTGCTGCATGGTGCTCTCAAATGAAACGTGACAAGGCTGTGGTCATCTTCTGCTGTTTGACACATTTATTCGCTGTGTGTCCACGTCACCCTGGACACTGTCACACTCTCAACATCTCAGCTGGAGAGGCGCAAATCTGATGGAGCAAACGCCTGCCGCAGTGTGAGGGCCGATATCTCTATGGTTACAAACCTCAATCTAATTACATTACCCCAGGCACTGCCATAGCAACTGTGCCAACTGCTGGGTCTGCCAGGGAACTGCAGAGGTAGCACAGTGGCATGGTGATGACACCTGTTTACGCTGATTATCTTAGGTAGGGATTTTTGTTGTTGTGTCAATTCCTGCTTGGATTATTAAGAACTGGGTGAGGACAGGACAAACCTGACTGAATAAATCCCTCAGAATGAGACAGCCCCTAGAAAAAATAATGTAACACCCACACTGACAACACAACATGTGATTCAAAAAAGTGTTTAGTATTAAGCTCTGACTTTATACTTATACTACAGAAACGGCATCTACACCCTCATGGGAAACTTAAAACTGTACTCAAACATGGCCCACATGGCAGGAATCCAGTCTTACCGATGGTCTGGAAGCGGTCGAGCGGGTAGGTGACGCAGATGAAGTTTTGTCCGTTGGTCACACCACTGCCGGGGTAATAATACTCTCCTGCCTGTCGCACAGGGGGAAAGTGGGGAGTACTGTGGACCAACCAGAATCCTTGATTTTTATCCACCAGCACAACACCTGAGGAGCAGAGATATTAGGCTGTTTAGGCAGTAGCTTAGTGTGCCTGCGCGTTTTACAAATTACAAGCTATTTGATATCAAAAAGTAACATCAGACAAGATTTTACACTATCCGCTCCTTACCAATGCCAACATGTCATTCTGATTGTACATTTTATGTTTATGCAGCTACCAACACATTATTATTCTTTTTCATACTTTCACACAAAGTTCCATAAATTCACCACTAGAAATACAATGATTTTTCAACAACAGTCCTGATCTGTCTTAAACACACACACATTCCTCCTGAGTCATTTTAGCGTTTTCTCATTTTATACGACTTTTGGATATTTTCACTGTTTTTACCCTTGCAATAACCCCAGGGTTCTCTTGGGGCTGGGATCCTTGTACTAACTCGTATCTCATCATTCTGCAGGTGATTTGTATGTCTGGAACACCTGTTAAGTCACGACTGTTGTATTAGACTGCATTAGTTTGAGCTACTTGGACCTAATAAACTGAGTGTTTAAGGTGTATAATGAAGGCTGATTGAAGACAGAAGAAATCTTTCGTTTTAAACAGTATTTCAACAGACTGACACTTTTTGCTTTGATGTAATTTACATACTGTCCTCCATATTTGCTTATTTTGACTATTAAGTCAAATCATTTGCAGCCTGTGTAGGTTGTGGGAGTATCAGAGCTGGACTGTTCTGGTATTCACCTTTCGTGTGCCCCCCACTGCTTCCACTGTTGTCAACCCATCTGTCACCAAAGTCCTCAGGTGGCCTCTGGTCATTGTAGAGGATGTATGCTACCTCTGTGTTCTGTGGAGAGGACACAGCTTTTTAGCTGAAATGAAAAAAACATCATACTTGGACACACACCAAACACACAAAAAAAACAAGCACAATCACATTTAAGCTAAAACCCAAAACAGCAGAACAAGAAGAACAGAAGCTGACGTATATGTTCTTATGTGTGTTCTGTGTGAACTTGTTGGAAACTGTTTAATTAGGACTCCACAGCTGCAGTGATAAAGAAAGACCAACTGCTTACAAATAAACAAGTAAGCTTTCAGTTCTCATTCTCAGTTTCTTCCTCTGATCTAATAAGTGGTGCTAACAGTGTTAACGCTTCTCTTGAAAAAAAAAAAAAACCCTTAGCACTGCATTTAATAAGTCTGTCTATAAAATAAGAAGTCTCGTGACTGCAGTGAAAAGCAGAAGCAGACAAAAATAAATTGCATCTGTTTTGGATATTCTACTTGAGCTGACGTCTGGAAGAACTTTCAAGTATTTACTGCTGATGTTGCTTAAACACTATGGTTGAAGTTAAAGGGAATCCAAACAAATAAGCAAATAATACTACTAAAGTGAGGGAAAAGCAGACCTTTCCTTGTGAGTACAGCTGTCCCACTGTCCTGCCCAAGGCTCCCGTGGTGTCGTTCACTGTCTCCTTCCCCTCAGTCCATCCCTCACTCCCTTTGTCCAAAAGCAAATACATTTCACCCCCTTCAGGAGATTTATGTCTATGTTCTTTAGGCAGCTTGTACATATAGAACCTGCCTCAGAGAAAGACAGAAAGAGGAAGAAATTGGTGAAGGTCTATACTTACGAACTACTTACATTTTTACATGGTTGAACATAGTAAATTGATTTTGAAATCACTATTTCAGCTTTATAGGACGTCTGACAACTATCTGGGTTAAAACAAACCATAATGTTCATGTGTTACAACTTTTTTGGGCTATTATTAATGAATTACCAATCAACGGCATCTCCTTGGTCATTGTAGCAGCTGATTGGTGAGGTGCCACCCCCTAGTGGCACAAAGAAGATCAGCAGGGACACGAACAGAAACATCTAAGGACCAGAGACAGACTTGAATTAATGATTTACACCTACAAGGGTATTCAGGACATTGGTAGATTATAGGAAGATCTCACATTTTTTCAAATCCATCTTAAAACCATAACAACATGCTCCATACAGAACACCGAAAGGGTTATTGGTCGTTGTAATTGTTTCTCCTGTTCACACTGGCTGCAAAGAGTTCCTGTCCTACATTAGTTTAATGTAATGTGAAGGATGAAATCCAGTCTGTCCTCTGTGCAAAGATGCATTATGAAGTTTATCTGAAGTTAATAAGGTATTTCAGAAGCTTGAATTGGAAAAACTATGTGGGGATCTTCCAAGTTGCTCTCATTTTTAGTAAAAAAAAATCCCTCTTCCCCTTCCTCCTGCACTGAAACCTGAGGCTTTTGTGTATGTATGAAGACGTGGACGGTAGCATCTACTTAACTGTAAAAAAAAAAATAAATAAATACACATCAGACATAATTTGTAGTTAGATCTTTTCCTTGAGTAAAAGCACCAATACAACAGTATAGAAATACCCTATAACACTTTAAGTCTCCATGTTTGCCAGTTTGACAGATGTGGTGTCACTGTGAGCAGGTATGAGTGTTTATTAATGTATTTGTAATCTGTGAATTCTCCTGTGGGTTCCTATGAGTGGATGCTACTGTATAAACAGATCGTGAACGGCAATATATTAAAAATCAGCACAATGACCCATTTCAGAATATTATCTATCTGCACTACAATCAGTTCAGCGCTGCAGAGAGTAAACTGTGGAAATATGTTGTATTATTAATGTGCAAATTAAGAGTAAAAATTACAATATTTCCCTCGGAAGTGCAATGGAGTAGAAGTTTAGGCTAGCCTTAAGTGCAAGTACTCAAGTTTTACTCAAGTCCAAGTACTTGAGTAAAGTACAGTACTTGAGTAAATGTACGGGACATAAATTATTAAAGCACTGGAATCGGGAGCAGCACATTGTGACATTCGTGAAAAAATGAATGATCAAAAAAAAAAAAACCTAGACATAAAACCTCAAGGGACAATGACTCTATAAATCACAGTAGATTCTAACGCACGTCGCAACCGTTGAGCTTGTTACCAACAGTTAAAAACATCGGAAAATGAAGACACTCGTAGCACAGGTTAAGTTTCATTTAGGCACTTACACCCACCTCTGACTGAGCGCGTTTGTCCTCATTTATGTTTTCAGACAGCAGATGGTTATCTTGTTTTCAGAATGAAGGTCTACTGCAGTTCCCACACCTGGACGAGTTTAGCTACATCCTTGTTTTTGCCTGGGACTGACGCGCGTAGGATGAGACAGTGACGTAACACACTCGTTGAACGCTAGCAACAACAACGACAGACAACGGAAAAAATAACAACAATTACTAACTAAAACCGCATAACAAACGTAAGCCAAGTAGTTTCAAGTATGAGAGTAAACAGTGTATGAAACAGTGACTGAAGAAATGTATGGTACAGCTCATTTCTACACGCTCCGTAATTTACTCGCTGCTGTCTGGTCCTTGTTTAAAAGTCCTAGGTTTCAGTCAGGTGGTCGGTTACGTCACCCGGTGAATGGGGCGGCCCAAAAAAAGCGGCAATGGTCAAATAAAAAATAAACAATACATAATAGAATAGAATAGAATAGAAAAGAATAGAATAGAAGTCTCGACTGTGGAGTGATTTCAATAGCTCTAAGATCAACATAGACATGATGCCAACTAATGAGTACTTTATTTATCGATTACTCAGCTGATTATTTTCGTGATTGATCGATTTTGTCTATAAAATGTCCAAAATTTTTTTGTTTAAAATCAAACTGTTGGCTGAGTATATTGACCCAACCGTATAAACACATATTGCACGGGTTTTTTTTTGTGCAGTTGTTTCTTCCCCCTTTGACACTTTCACAACTTTGGTTTAAAAAAAAAAAAAAGTATGTTTTTTTTGTTACATGCATTTCTTCTTCTCCTCTTTTCCTCTTCTTGTTAGAAATGCTTATCTGCCTTTATGTCACATGATAATATGGAGCAGAGACATTCAAAAGCAGGACACATGACAGAATAATCATGATTTTTTAGATAATTTATCTCCCTTTTTATAATTGCTTTTTTAAATTTTTATAATTCAACAAAAATGATTTTTTTGTTCAGCTTTTGACTTGCATCAATGTTTTCTCCTTTTAATGTGGATTCTTAACAGCAGTTTTGGTCAGAGGGTTGGTATCTCACATCATATAATAATGCTTTATTTGAGGAAGTGACACAGCGTCCTCTTGTCACCTCTAACCTCCCTTGCGCAGACCAACCAGGACTTCCTCAGAAAGCCTTCCTCTGAGCTAAGCAGACTTAACACACACCAGACCAGAGAAAGTCACAGGTTTCCAGGAGGCCCCTTCTGGCTTGTGACACAGTGTGGCCCTCATTATTGCCTGTGTGAATTTTTACAAGCACAGTAGACCTTTAGAAATCAGTATGTGGACCATAGGTTTTAGCTCACTCATGTTCCATTTGGCAGTGAATACTGTAAAGCAGTGAGTTATTGGCAGTGAACTTTACAGTTGCTGCCCCATTTATGCGTCAACACTGGTTTGATTAAGCCTCCTCATTTATATTAGTACTCATAAAAACACACATTAAATATTTTACTTTACAGCCTTACAGCTATTTTCAGGGATTCATGGATAAATGAATTGTCCTGTTGCTTTAAATGTAGTCATAAATTCCGCTCTTTGCCTTTGTGTTGATGTGATCTTCAATAAAAAGGATTCAGTATGTAAGACAAAATTCAGGAACTTTGAGATAACACCTGCTTTCAGTCCAGTCTTTCTGTAAAAAATTAACACCTTTATCTTTGCCTCATTTGTTCCCTACTGTAAATGGGACATCACAATCCCCTCTGTTTCTATGTGAATATTTTTGATTTATGTGCAACAGGATGTTTTTTAAAGATTAGACACTATCAAGTTTGTGGGTGTGTGACCTGGCAAGGCAATGATGATTAATGATGAAAATAACAGAACAGGTTTCACACATCCTTTCCAGTGTCACTGCTCTACTGTACACTCTACTGTGTTTGAAATGCAAAAATAAAATAAAAATGAAAGAATACATGTTATGTTGTTATCCTCATAAGAGCGGGTGTTAAATTTCTTTTTTGTCCTGACAACATTTTGGACAAATTGAATACATGGAGAAATACAAATGATTCATATTCCTTTTCTTTATTTTTGGAGGAGAATTATCCATATCCAGTCAAGCACTGTGTGGCCTTGGAGCTATTATCTCTTCATCACCATTCCTGGTGTGTTTAATGTCTAATGTACAAAAAAGGAGAACAACAGAGTTCAGCAGACTGCCTCCTCCACATTGAGAACAGGCACACACGCAAAACAGTTCAACAACTCATTGCAGACATTCAAGAAAATGCTAAATTTGGCAAGCATATCTACTGATCATATTTACCAGGAAAGAAAAAAAACTAGAAGTAAACTTCTCACCAAAAACATTGCTAAAGTCAAGTGAAAAGCTCTGATGCTCTAAATATTAGCGTTTTTGCTCTCAACAGCTTTAACACTGACCAACACCATCAAGAGGGGTAAAAATTCCCTAAAATAAAGCATCATCAGGTCAACAATACCCCTCTTTTAACAGGAGATCAGACTAAAAAAAGCTACAATACTGCAATGGCTCCCACAGGTTTTTTGTTTTCCGTCTCAGGTTTGCAGCATGCGCGGTAGTTCAGTCCTCTGCTCGTCCATGCGTCCCCCCTGGACCCTCAGGAGCAGGGAGAAGAAGTCCTCATCATCCATGGGACCAGGAGCCCTGCTGCGCTGATCCTCCAGCCTGCCCTGGGCCTGTGTGTGGAAGGAAAGTGGGAAAGTGAAAGCCTGAAATTGTGTGTAAAATTGGTTTAAGTTGACATTATACTGAAGTTTATTAAGTTGTTTTCTGCCATGAGCACTTGAGATAATCTCAAAGCTAACAACACCTTATAAGCCATGATAAAAGCATCTAAACAATCTAGTTTACTTACTTGTGTCGTGAGAATCATATTGTACAGATCTTCTTTAGGCACAGGCACAGGAATTGGTGCAGGCTTTTTCACCAGAGAGAGTTGTTTTATGCTGCCTCTGAAACTTCTGGTTTTTGGTTTAGGTGGTGGTGACCTTTCAAGCTGCGCCCTCTGGTCATCTAGCCGGCGGGCTTGAGCGGTGGCCACCAGTTCAAAAAACTCCTCTTTCTGCAGTGAAGTCATGGAGGAAAAGACGACTGTGGAGAAATGAGAGAAAAGAGCTTTGATGGTCAGATAGCAGGAGACTTGAAGTGGTCAGTGGTCAAGGAAAGAGGTGAAAACATGCTAGTCGCACATGTTTCAAAACAATCTTGACTCACAGAGAACTGGTAGTTTCGTGTTGTTTCAGCTTTCAGCTCAACATGAGTCAGCAACACAAAATGGAAACAAATCCAACAGCTGCGTGAGTTTCATCACTTTACTTCGTTAAAACAGATCATAGCTTCTCAAAGCGCTCCCACCTCTGTTGGCTGGCTTGGTCGTGTTGGGCTCAGAGTGGCACCTCCGCCTCCTGATCCCACTCTCAAGCCTGAAGGAGCACCGCTGGTCATTGAGCCGTCTTCCCTCCTGAAGAGTGCAGAGCAGCTCGTACAGTGACTCTGGGAAGTCAGGGGTTAACCGGTGAACCTGAGAAAATGTGGGTATGTGGCAGAAAAAAAATGAGGGAGGGAGGAAAGGTTTCTCGTGAGTGGCACAGACTGTTTGTTGGCACAGCAAGATAATTCACTTGCTTCCTACGTACTCCCACATGCTCAGTAACAAAATGATACCTGCTGTTTTTCCATCACGAGATTGTTTTTTGTGTAGAGTACATGGTGGCTGGTTCTTAAAGTCAAGAACATTACAAAAGCTTTGTTCACTGCCTGACCTGCTGTTACTAACAGCTGTAATCTCAGGGCACAAGGCAAGCCTAACGTGAAATAACAACAGCTTACAAACCTTTTTGGGGTCCTCCTCTTGGCTCTGTGTCCCTTCAGGTTGCTGCTCAGATGAATTTAACCTCTTTACATCCAGTTGAGGGTCATTTTGTGTAATGTTTTCATCCTCTGTGTCACTGGGTTTCCCAGGTTTGTCATTAATCTCCACCACTTCATCTGTCTGCCCTTCACTCTTACTCTCGTCTCTGTTCTGTCCATCATTCCTGTTTTCAGTTCCCTCTGGTTTATTATTTTCCAGTTTGTCCTCTTCATCCACAACAACAATCTTTCCTGTCTGGTCGTCCTCTGTGTTGGTTTGTTGTTTTTCCAGGTTCTGCTCTTCTAAACACGTTTTATTCACTACAACTTCTTCATTTTTGTCCTTCTCTGTGCGCTCCTCTTCCTTTTTCAGAGCTGACTCTCCGCTGAAGTTCTCTACAAGTATAGGCGAACTTCTCGCCACCTCACTTTCAGCGACACCCTCGATTATGTCTCCCTCTTCGGTGATGACGAGAGCCTCCAGCAACCCCTCGTCAGCCATCTCAACTTTGATCTCTGTGCAGTCCAATAATCTCGCTGTCAAACCCTGACATGAAGATACACAGAAACAGGGGTTAGGTCAAAGACTTTGAGAGCCCTATTGTTGATTCTATAACAACCTATAACCTACCTATAATAACCTTCTATAACATAACAACCCTGAAGTGACTCAGAATTAACATGAAGACTGCTACAGAGCAGCTGCGCCTTCCTCTTGCAAGGAAATGTAAGAGAAACCAGCTTGGCAGGTTCTAGCATGTTGGCTACAGATGTTTAAGCCGAAAATCCATCTGGAATATATTCTTATTTGTCGTATGACAACAACGGTGTGTGACATGTTCAGAGATGTCGACTTCTTGTTGTTGATTGATGATTTCTGTTGTATAGATTTCACTCTAATCCTTGTTGACAGTTATATTCCTTTGTTGTTTTTCCCCCCTGAACATTGCCTTGTGTATCATACAGAAAATGTAAATTCAGTAATTTCATTCTTACCTTTGTCTTTTGAAATTTGTCCCTTCAGCGCATCATCTCTTGAAGTCACCACAGACTGAGCTCATTTTTAGCTTGACACTTGTCTTGTCAATATCTTTATGAAGAAAAAAAAACTTGCTAAGAAAGGTTTCACATGCCGACGTGACAACCTCTCACCCTTTCTGTCTGCCTTTCTACCTTCTTTCTCTCTGCTCCTCTCTTCCTGTTCCTCTTACCACAGCCCACCCCTATTTATGTGGCCCACATCTGACAAGTCATGTTGTTGTGAAGTATCACTGTCAAATGCAGAAGCAACGCCCACCATACATTTGGTTAGTCTGGTCGCAAGCAAAGATTTTTATCATTTGAGATTAAGTTAACGCTGTCAAAGTAACTCTAAGCAGCTGCTGCTTTAACTGCTGCTCATTTGATTATGCCAGAGCCGACTGCAACATGTTGAAACAGGCGCACGGTTGCTCTGACACATTTGTGGTTTTGGCTCGCATCCTGTTGACTTGCAGCTAAAAGGAGAAGTAGACTCAAACAAGTGAGAGAAGATGTCTAAGTGAAATTATCACTTTAAAATAGAGAAATTTAAAAGAAACTGTCTGAATGTCTTTCTTTCTATGTGCTTGCAGCACAAGTAAGCAAGGATGGCAACCGAGCATATATATATATAATGTCTATTTGATTTAGTTAGATCTCATTTCTTGGATATTCACGCACCCGTGCACATGCACGCCCGCGCGCGCGCACACACACACTTCTGTTATCTGAAAATGCAGCGCGTGCAAATGTTTTGTTGTTGTGGTTACAACAATTACCCAGCAATCTTACAATACACTGGCAATCACACCCTGCAGTGTGTTGACATGGCTTGTACATTTCCCTGTCGATCGCTAGGGGACCCTGCTTTGTGCGATGCCTCCGATGTGGTCGTGTTGTGAGTCCGTGAGCACTGTCGGGCAGCAGTCGTCGCCACTGTGCGTCGCTGAAGATGTTGCAGCAGCAGCCTCTGACAGGCAATGGGCCCTCCAATGGCCGGGGACTCGGCATGAGCGGCCACCCCGGGATGCATGCGCTCAACTCGGTTCATCAACCTTCCCAGCACCGGTCCGACGGGGGGGACTCGGGCCTCGAGGGCACAGAAAACGGACATGAAACCCGCAGAGATATTGGTGACATACTGCAGCAAATAATGACCATCACCGACCAAAGTTTGGACGAGGCACAAGCAAAGTTAGTGACAACTTTGATTTTTTTAAGTTTATTGACGCAGCAGCTGCGTTTTGTTTTGCCGCTTTGTCGACTCCGACTGGTAGTGGCAAAGTTTCCTGAACTTCAATCTATTGTTTAGATAATTTAGCCATTAGCTAGCTAATTAGCTCACGGTAGCTAACAAAAACAAAGTTGTTTTAGTTAAAACTAGTTCGGATTCATTTGCTGTAGCCAGTGCTTATTGTTCCTTTACTCTAATTTACAAACACGTATTTCTTTTAGCAGCTTTGGTCTAAAACGTAGCTATTGTTAGCCTGCTAAGCTGCGTAAACCAAGGCTAACTAGCTAAGGCTACAATAGGTAGCTAACAGGTAGCTACGGCTAATGTAAACGTCAAAACAGCATTTTTCTGCACGTGTCAAGATTTAGATATATCACTAACAATTGAAAATATGACAGAACCTGCTGGCTACCAGATACAATCAGCTTACTAATGAACAGTTGCCTTCTTAGTTCATGGCTAGGTACACGCTAACGTCAGCTAAACTAGCCATGCTAAAGGTAGTTGGTCCGTCACTTAAATTTTGTTTTTGTTTTGGTCGATTTGCATGTGGCCACGCTAACCCTGCGTACACTTACACTGTTTTGCTTTCTTTGTGTACAGGAAACATGCTCTCAACTGTCACCGAATGAAACCTGCGTTGTTCAGCGTTTTGTGCGAGATCAAGGAAAAAACGGGTATGTTAATGTTATTTAATACGAGTTTTTACGTTGTCAGTGTTACCCATTGTGCTTTTAATTGTGTTTTGAGGTGCAGTGGGCTCCAGGCTAATTGCAGCGTTATTAGATTGTGTTGACTCCGTGTCATCAGAAGCCAATAAAATCACAAACAAGTTTACTGGTTAAACATACTCGCATAAGGATACAAGGATTTTGACTCTGGTTGTCAGTGACTTTCATGATTCTTACTTACTCTGTCAAAAACAAACTGACAGAAAGATAAACATTATTAGACAGCTATTATGTTGAATTCAATTTGGTATAAAAATAGAGACAAAAGACAACAGCTGGACAAACAGACTTGTAATGCCTACAGGGCAATAGGGTACATGTTACAGGTTGCAGGTTATTTCATAACTGTGCAGCACCAGAGTTGAGCACAGTTAACTCCTTGCAAGGTTATGTTACAGAAAAGTAAGAGGGCGGTGAGCAATGCTGCTAGAAAATTCACAGGGTTAAAAGGCACTGAATTTGGTTTCCTTGAAAAGGAAACTGAATTCGGTTTCTGTGAAAAGGCCTTAGAAGGTATTAAAAAGTTTTACATTTAATTTACAAAGGTATAACTTAGTTTCTTTTGCAAGGTATAGGCAGGAATGTTATTATTAAATGTTTTGGATTTTGGGAGACATTACACACTTATAAACTAAAGATGGGCTTGTTTAAACTATGTATTGTGCTGCAGGAGGCAGCTCAGTTAATTTTGTATTGAGTTTCAGTTAGCACCATCAAACCCATAGCAAACATTTTTATTAATTGTAGTGTGTTTGGTGTTGAAAAGGTCTGGAAAAATACCTTAAATGTAACTAAGTGAATCTTCGTCCATTCGTCCAACACAGCACATCAGTGTTTCTTCTGCCTGACTGTGCAAATTTGCAGGATAAATTGTAATGTATAATGTACCTCAACTCAGTTACATTTTTATGTCAACATCATCTTACAAACAAACCAAAAAGACACTGACATTTGTCTTATTGACAGGCCTGTCAATGAGGAACACCCAAGAGGAGGAGCCCCAGGATCCTCAGCTGGTGCGACTGGACAACATGTTGTTGGCGGAGGGTGTGGCAGGGCCGGAGAAGGGTGGCGGGGCTGCTGCTGCCGTGTCCGCTGCCACCAGCTCAGGAGGGATGTCACCCGACAGCTCGCTTGAGCACTCCGACTACAAAAGCAAGTTGAGCCAGATTCGCAGTATCTACCACACTGAGCTGGAGAAGTATGAGCAGGTATCGTGTCGCAACAGGAGATGAGCGCTGACATTGCCTGTGCACACTTGCTTGTACTAAAGCTGTTCGCCAGAAGCACAATCCACTGACATGTTAGTTCTAGAATTCACAGCACATAACTTTGCTTTTTCTCATATTTCTGATCAAAACACACCAGCTATAAGAGGTGTCTTTAAGATTATGAGGGCAACACAAATTCCAGCCTACACTAAAGGCCTAATGTGTGCTATAGAGGTAAGCAGCTGTGCAAAGTGCTTTAGTAATTATGTTATACATAATAGTACTGTCTACTTAGAGGTGTTCCTAATATTCTGCCCTTTCATGTACGTAAATACGGAGTAAAAATAATTAGAAACAACTCTCAGTATAATTAAGCCCAATGCAACCCCACATTTAACAATGATATCAGTAATAAACCTGGAATTTATTTTACACATTTCTGACAATATCAACAAAACCTGAATATTACAAACTTTGAAAAGGAAAAGGTAGAATCTTTGGCAAACCTGTGGTATTGATTTGCATTAGAGTTGTACCTAATAAAGTGGCTGCTGACAGTACTTGCTTATTGACCAGAAAAATAATATTGGCAACTTTCAGAAAGTTTTATTGTGACATGACATTTTCTTTTCCACAAAAACAAAAATAATTAATTACGGCAAACCAGCATAAAATAACATGCCTAGTTTTGCAGCTTTGCACGTTTCTGTCCTTCACTGCTTGTCCTCTTATGCCCGTCCTACCCAGGCGTGCACTGAGTTCACCACCCATGTGATGAACCTGCTGAGGGAGCAGTCGCGTACGCGGCCCGTGACCCCGCGGGAGATAGAGCGCATGGTGGCCATCATTCACCGCAAGTTCAGCTCCATCCAGACTCAGCTGAAGCAGAGCACCTGTGAGGCGGTCATGATACTGAGGTCCCGCTTCCTTGATGCCAGGTGTGTGTGTGTGTAGTTGGATTTTGGATCTTTTCTTTTTTATCTTTTGAGTATCAAATACTCACTCTTGTAGATTTGCAGTTTGGCTTTGAAAAGATCACACCTCGTCCCTTTGTGTTCAGTGAATAATTGGTGTGGGCTAGTAGTGAAAATATGCTGTTAATATAATATTCATTTAGACCCGTATCTGTGAGTGTACAGAAAGGGCGTGGGAACCCTGACCAAATAGTAACTGCAACAAAAATGTTATCACTAACAAAATAAAATCCCAGTTGTTTTCTTTCCCAACACTCATCACCTGTTTGTGTTTCACCAGGCGCAAGAGGCGCAACTTCAGCAAACAAGCCACAGAGGTCCTGAATGAGTATTTCTACTCCCACCTATCCAACCCTTACCCCAGTGAAGAAGCCAAAGAGGAACTCGCCAAACAGTGTGGAATCACTGTCTCTCAGGTAAATCACTGAGCACACCGTAGCTGTAGGAAGTTATGAGTGTGTAGTTGAGTTTTTGCGTCAGGGTCTGCACATAAGCAACCGTAAAGACAACCCATTTATAATGTTAAAGCAGTTATCAGCATTTGAATCTGCTGCTCATTTTAGAGATGAGCCCTCCCACTAAAGAGTGTATACTGAGAACTGTGTTTTTTTTTTGTTTGTTTTTTACCAGGTCTCCAACTGGTTTGGCAACAAGAGAATCCGCTACAAGAAAAACATTGGCAAATTCCAAGAGGAGGCCAACCTCTACGCCATGAAGACAGCCTTGGGGGCCAGACAGGGCGACGATTCCCCGCACACTCCCAACTCCACAGGTACTGCAAGAGAATGGAAGCTACAGAACACAACTATTTACCGTGACGCAGTGAAATATGTTGCCAGTTTCACCCTTCTCTCACTCAGTTTGTCTCCACCCAGCAGCTGCAGCTGATAAGCTTAATGAGCTGCACCTGTGAACTCAATGTATAACTTAAGGTTGAGGCAACCGGTGTTCAAGCCTTTTGAACAGGTCTGCTGCCTTATTAGTTTTGCTTTAGTTTTTTTTTTTTTTTTTTTAATTACTTTATTGTTGTCTTGTTTTTTTCATCCTCCACATTTTGGACTATAGTCAGTATGTTCCACAATATTGTTTTCAGAGCATCCTGCAAAAACATTGCTGTTAAACTGTGTAGTAAGACTTATGAGCACTGAGGTTTCCTTCCTGTTTTTCTTTCTCTTCAGGGTCTGGGTCCTTCTCTCTGTCCGGGTCAGCTGACCTGTTCCTTGGAGTTCCACCTGTGAATGGCGAGCAGTCCGCCTATCAAATGGGAGTGCAGGTAACTTGATACCACTTTAAAATGTTTTCATTCCCTTGTGTAAATCTATTTTTGCTTCTTGTGTGCATTAGTCTCGCATTGTTTTTACTGTTTGCATTTGTTCTGTTATTATCAGCTTCCTTCCAGATAGATTGTAGTTCCCCTTCATTTAAATTTAAATATGAAAATCAACCCTGAGAGATTTAAAACCTGCTTCAGGGAGGTCACCATTACAGTTTGGGAAACCCAGACATCCACTAATTGACAGCCAGCTGTTTAACAACCCAAAAACAACCACATTTTGCTTTGCAGAACCTGACATCAACATCTTGGATTTTAATGTTTCCAAGAAGCGTATTAACACACCATCAGAGAGGAGTTGCTGTAAACTGCATTACCTCAAAATGAAGCATAACCTTACAAAACAAAACCTGATGTGACAGATTATCTACCTCAGGTTTAGTTTCAAGTCTTTTGAAGCTGATAATCATACACGACCTGTCACTGGTTGCTGCTCAGTGAAAAAAAAAAAAAGGAAATTAATCCTGAACATCTTGTGTAGAATGGTCAGCAGTAACGTTTTACACCATTTGTGGTTACGGAGCTAAAATCACAGATAATGTACTGATAAATGACACAATAGCATTGAGCAAAGTACCGTGCAGACATAAGTCTCTGTCTGTGTAAGTCATATTGCCCTCTGATGCCCTTTTGTTTATTTGTCTCCTCTTTCCTTTTCTTTCGATTTCTCAGGCAAACGGGAACTGGCAGGGACGAAACTCGCCCCCGCCTGGCACCTCGCCCCACAGCGACCACTCGGAAAACTCTGACTGATGGCCCTGCCCACTGGCACAGAACGACAGCGACGGAAAGATTGACGACGGAAAAGACAGAAAGAATGATATCACACTTCCCACTTGGCTGCGGTTGTTTTTGTATGTTTGTTTGGTTTGATTATTTTAAATGTACGTTGTTTTCCTTTCTTACCGCTCAGCTTTGGTCATTGTTATGTTTGTATGATTAGCTGAGTGCACGGATGGTAGAGTGAAACTGTGTGTGTGTTGTGTGCATGCAAGTGTGGTTTTATTATTGGGGTTGTAGGGTTTGTTTTCCACTAATTTTGACATGTTACTGAGGTGTGTTTGTGGTTGGGGAGGGGATGGGGAGGGATGGGACTGCATTACCATTGTTTTTAGCACACTATATCATTATTATTAATATTATTGCTGTTTTATTATTAGTGCTACAACTATTTTCATTTTAACAGCTCAGAAAGAGAGAATGCATTTAGTGAATGAGAGGGCAATAGAGAAAAATCCAAAGATTTTGTGTGTTTGTTTCTCTGTTTTGTTTGTTAATTTTTTTTTTTTTTTTTTTCTACCGGGCTTGCGTGTCCCTGTAAAATGAATGAGGTGTGCCTGAGTCCATATTAATGGTTTGAGTGAGTATATCAACAGTGCTGTCTTTTTTTCTGTACAGTGAAACACCTGTATTCTCTCTACCTCTTTTACAATAAAGACTCTCTGTATTCACAACCAGCTGGTGATTGGTGCAGATTTATGTTGAGCCAGTTCACCGGTCATGTTATCAAGCCGTTGAATAGACAGATCCAGTGGAAACCGAGGAGCGTGTTTGGTTATATAATTAACTGCAAATTAGTGAATTTTCACCAAAATAAGCAAAATATCAACCAACCCAATGAGATAACATCCGTTCAGGCTCAAGGGGAAAATATAAATATGAAAACAAATTTATAGTGACACAATAAAACTCAGATCCTGCTCAGAAACTTAAAGGTGTATTTACTTTCTATGTTTCTTTGCTGTAAAGGGAGGTGTTTTATCGTTTAGTGCAGCTGTTTTACGCAGTTTAATGAACAGGCCACTCCTTTAATCAAAAGGTTAAGATGAGCTGTGGCGTGTGGAGTTAAATACAATGGGATTATAACGATGTGTCCGAGTTATAGTTAAAGACTGTTAATTAAAATGCACCGGCGAAGGACCCCTGAGGCTCCGCGGTCTCCAGTTTGGGAGCCACTGGTTCAAACGTTAACGTGTGCGTCGTCGCTGTCACTCGCCTTTCCCACGGTCGCCAGGAAGCATCAAAGAGTCTTTCATAAGCAAATGTCGAACAACTGCGGCACTGAACGACGAGTCAGCACGAGACAGTGGCCCAAATGGCACGCGTGGGCTATTGTGACGGCGGAGGTGTGAATGCAACTGTTAACCACCGCTACGCCTTCACCCTGCGGGCTGCCTAACAAATGCAAAGGTGTCAGCGGTGGATGGCAAGGTGTCGGCACTCGCCGTACATGATGTCAATAGAAAGGAAAGATTAAAAAGAGAGACAGAAGCATTAAGCAGAAAAAACGTGACTCGATTACCTGTTAGAAAGTGACGCGGATGAGTTTTGTCTAATAAATGATTTTGGCGCAATGATAAATTGGCTATAATTTCTAATTTTGGCAGCTGAAGTCTCGCAGTGTAGGCGCATTAATAAACCAGCAGAACAGATGGATAGACGTGTCAACTCATTCAGTGACTCGCACCTGAAATGGTACATGCAGCACAAATGGTTTATGTGCTCTCAGTGGCACAGCTGTACTGACCTTTCCTCATCCAAGTCTCCTCTTTGTCCAATCTTATATTAGGCTACTGATCTCACAGGAAAACTGAGAATCCTACTGGAGCAACCTGTAACATGGGATTAAAAAACAATATAAAAACATTAAAATCAATATTAAAATTCTCATACATTTCCCAATGAATCATCCAGATTAAACGACAACATAGCTCATTTGTAACTGTAACACATAAAGGCGTTTTCTGAACTGGAGTCAGAGGAAAAAATTACCAGATACCAGATTTTTCACATTAAGCGCTACTGATTTCATTCAAACAGAAGTCAGTGTGAATATAAATGTTCTACATTTTGAAGTACCATTTCAAATCCCGTACTGTCCTGTCATTTTACGCCCGGGTTTTTACGCACGGTTTTCCGCGTAATATAAAAGATTTCATACTCTTCTGATTTCATACTCTTATCTGATCAAGGTTTTAATTCAATAAACTGTAGGATAAATTCGCTTAATTCCACTTAAAATAATCTATATTACTGGACAAAAAAACAAAACAAAACATGGGATTGTGAGGAGGGGGTTGGTGATTGGAGGGGTGGCTAGGGGGGAGTGAGGAAGGGTTGTAAAATTTGGGTGGTTTAGGAGGAGGAGTCTGAGGGAACTGGCAGGGAGGAGATAAAAGTAGCCTTCTGGAGCCAAGAGGGTCATTACCTGATCAGCAGACTGTGAAGGAACCTCTCTAACCGCTGGATGAGGACTGACTTTGGACCATCAGCTACCATGAAACTGTTACACCAAACGGAGGATGCAACAAACGACAGAAAGGTGAAAAAAAGATTATACAACTGCTGTTTTCACTCAGATACAACTATGGTTAAAATTATTTAGTTTAGCAAAATTACACTTTTAAACTTTTGAGCAAATGTCCCAAACATCACTGACCTCAGTGCTGGGAGAAAAAAAACTTTTTAACCAGGGTCAGTTAAATTGAATATGCCACCACTGTACATTTGGGTCGTCCCCCTCAATGTTTTCTTTTTTGTTTCTTTCAGTTCATAAAATCTCAGGTGGAGAAACGTCGAAGGGAGAGGATGAACCGCAGTCTGGAGCGTCTGAGGACCATGTTGCTGCAAGAACCACAACAATTGGTAAAAAAGAAAATCTTTCAGTACAATTGTTGCTATTGTGAGAAAAAATATTGTTGTTTCTGTAAACATCTCAGTTTTTTTTAAATGGAACTATTTTAGGATGTGTGTCCAGTTAAAAAGCCTCTTACTGCAGACTCCATTAACTCATACTGGTGTTTTCTTGCAGGGTGGGACTCAGCACAGAGTGGAGAAAGCTGAGATTCTCGAACACACAGTCCTCTTCCTCCAGAACACTGCCAAAGGAGACAAGACGAGAGCTGGAGATGGCGGCGGAGGCCAGAAACACTCCTTCCAAGACGGCTTCTCCACCTGCCTGCAGAGGGCTGCTCAGTTCCTGGGACCCGAGGGGAAAGGCTTGTGGCTCGGAGCAGCACTGGATGCATGTTTTGCTGCTCGCTTTGCCCGTTCAGACTCTGATTCTGCAGGCGTCCAGAGAACTGAGGCCAGTTCCTCCTCCAACTCTCTGCCACAGACAAAGTCCATTCTTCGGATGCTTAGGCAAAAGTCTAAGCACAGACTGCATACACGAGCCGTCGGTGTGAACAGTTCTGTTCATCCCTACCGACTTCCAGTCCAGCAAGGGTTTCCCAGAGTTCCCCAGCAGCCTCAGAAACAAAGTCAGTTGAAGATCAGGGTGGCGAGTCGAGCAAGCAAACAGAGCCCGTCCCAGAGCTGCCCAGTCAGCCAGACTTTGTGGAGGCCCTGGCCCTGATGATCAGGCAGTGACCTTTGAAACTTGAACTTTCAATGACTCTGACGACTGATTCATATTCACTGGTGCCACCTGTATTGTTCCTTACAGAATATCTGCATTGTACTCTTGTGAACAATGGTCTTTGATAACTCCTAACCTCAAAGCCTGTAAATAATGTAAAAATCTCATTTGTACATGTACTGTATGTGTGATAGAGTTGACTCACTACTCTTGTTTAATGCTTCTGAATGAGCTCAGTCAGTGGGGCAGCCATCTATTCTGCTGACAGGCACAGGGACTCAGACCCAGACTGGGACAGGCGTGAGCTGGATCATGCGGCTGAACTGAGCTGTCCTGCCGGGACTGCTGCTGTGCTGAAGAGCGAGTTTAGAGGTGAGTGTTATGGAGCTGAAGAGTCTGCCTCCTCCTTCATATACTGCTAAAACCCTCTGCTACACCCGCTATCATGATTCAAGAGCGTTGATACTGAAGTGGATAATGATTGAGTGTCCATCCATCACATTTCCAGGTGTGGGACCTCAGGGTTTGAGGCTGAGGGAGCCCCACGCAGCATCTCACATTCACCTGTGTGCCACAATGTCTGCTGGCATGAATGACATCTGTGGCTCTGTGTGCCATATGTCTTGTATTCTCTTTAAATATATATCTTGTCTATTTTGCACACTAATTTATTCTGGATGTCTCCCTATGGTGAGCGGTATTCTTTTTTATAAGAAAAATAAAAACATTTGTTAAAATGAACACGCATGGTGTCTGAGCATTTTTTATGGGCTGCCTGTGACAGCTCTTTTTAGTTTGAGTCTTGAGGTGTGAAGCACGGCCTCCTGCAGAGCGACATCCTCCAGGTGTGAAGTCTGACCATGAGGTGAAAAGAGTTCAGTAGCAGTCCTCACTTCAAAGACATCAAAGATGACCCTGTTCACACATTATTCACTCAGCCTTCTTGGGATTAAGCCAGGAAAAAAGATATATAATATCACCCAGTGCTACCTGTGTAAAAGATTTACTGTAAAAAATTAAATAACAAGCTATTTTAACTATTTAACCATTTTACACTGTATTTCCATTCACCTATTCTGCTCTTAAAGCGGCCTGACCAAAATTATTTTATTACTGTAACTGTTTTGCAAGTTCTTATATCATTAGCCTCTGGTCTCATAATAATATGTAACTAAAAAATCTCTGTCAGGTTTGTTTAGATTAATTTTCATGTAGAAACAATGAGAACTAGTCTTAGTTCATGTTACATCACGGCAAAATAACCAGTCACCAGTTAGTACCAGGATGAAGTTGGATTACCACCAGCTCACGTCTGCCTTTGTTTTCATGATGATTAGTATTCATTCTCTCACCAACATTGCCCCTCAGCTGCTCACAGGCCGTTTGTTCTCCACGCGTGTCCGGTGTCGAGTCACAGGAAACAAAACGTGTCTTCACGCCTGCTGTGGCTCTTTGAAGTTCTGTCAGAGGCCTCAGGTTGTCTGGAGAGTCCGAGCTCGGTTGTCCTGTTTTCGGAAAGGAGGAATAATACAAAATCTGGATTATTTGAAACCGGAAAACAAACAAACATTTTACAATGTCAAGAAGCAAAATGATGAATAAATTATTTAGTAAAATTTGTTCATGGGTAAGAGTTTGTCTGCTTGATTAGGCTGAAATTAGACTTTTACCTACATTCAAACTGTGGAGGAGACTACACCTTTGAGTTTGAAATAGATTTGTAAGTGAAACGACAATATTTTTATTTACATTTTTTTTCCTTTCTGTGTACCCACACTTGAAGGGAGAAACTGGTGTCGCTGTAATGGAACAGCATGGGAGACGGTTTTCTGGCTCTTTCTCGTGGGAAAGGGGAAAGAGCCAAACTTCATTTGCACTTTTATTATCTGTTAGAATTAGTACATCATGAAAAGAAGTGTGTGGAGGACCGTGAGCTTTCAGGTTCCCACACACACACGTAGGCTACACACTCTCGTCACACAAATGTGAATTACGCACCGCACTCGCCCCGTCATTTTATGTCTTTTACACATATTCACGCATTGAACTCGTTAGGACTGTAGCGCTACCTCAGTTTCAGCGCATTGTCTCACTAAGAATTCCCAAGAAAATGTATTTTGTCTTTATTACTCCACTGCTCTCTTTGGTTTTATATTCAAATAACTAAAGCCCATGTTCGAAAACCTCCCAAAGCACACTCGAAAACAAGTTCGTTTAATTCGTTTAACTGGCGCCCAGGTGTCGAAAAACCGCTGATTAAATGATTAGGATGAAACCCAGCAGGACTCCCAGAGAACCACTGCAGGCTGGAAGCGTGACTTTCACTGCAGATAACATTGGTTTGGGGGTTGATGGTCACTTTTACTACTGGATATTTAACTTACTTCAGAGTGTCTGTGAATGTTCTCATTCATCCAGGTCATAGTTCTCTCTTTGAAAATTGAATCGAAGGCAACTGGACATATGTTTGTCTGGGAATTCATATGTTTGTCTGGGAACTTCAGAGATATCTTAGGTTTTTCTGGGACAGGTGTATCATGTCTTATTTAATCAAGGCTTGGCGCGTGCCAGGTGCTCTCAATCAATAAATCAGCAGGACACAAATCTCAAGGCAGGAGCGTCTGGTAGAAATCTTACTGACTCTAATGTAAAAGGAAAAAAAAAGGTTTGTAGTGGGGTCAGTCAGTTGTTGAAGTTTTCTCAGCTGGTGGGCCTTTTAAATAAGGTGTGACATGGTCGCGTGCTGCTCTAGCTGCTGCGCGTGTCTGTGCAGGCGATCAAAGGGTTTGAATTCCAGAGTTTACAGAGTCAGATAATACAGAGAGACGGTCTCCTCCTGCACTAAGTGTGTAAAGTAAATCTGTGAGAAGACAGTAGCCATTATCTGGGCGTTTTCTGGATAAAACTCTGTTTCAGCGCTTTAGGATTTTTGAAAGGCCAGTATGAACAGGAGGAATGATTACAGCAAGAAAAAAAAGCTGTTTCAGTGTTCACACAAACACCTGACTACTGCTTCAGGACGCACAATGCAGGACTTGTGTTTATAATGGTATATGTTTTACGTTGTTAGTACTTCATCAACCACTGCAAAAGGAACTGGTTACACGAGAAAGAATGCATGAATATAAACTGTTAAGACGTGACGGGGGCGTGAAGCAAACGGTCACGCGTTTCCAAACTGAATGGCAATAAATTAATGGGGGTTTGGTGGACGCACATTTGCCGTCTGACACGGCAACGTGCAGGCAAATGTCGAGTAAGTGTGACAGTGGGACAGTGTGACGGTGGGACAGCGTCCTCCGGCTCTTTCTCATCACGGGGACGTGGAGCAAGGACGCTTCACCGTCACTTTATTACCTGTTAAAACCAATACTTCATTTGCAAACTGTGCTTGGGCGAGAAGCTGCTCTCAGGTTCCCACACGCACACACGCAAGACGTTCGGAATAATCATTACAGGTTGTGACAAGAGTCAAAACAATTAAGTTAACAGTTAAATACAATCAATCACGTTCATCTGAGTCAGAGCAGCAGAGAATCACAGTCGCCCGTGAAAGGACAGATTTTACGCGCGCAGCGTTTTTTTCCCATGATTAAAACGTGCTGCTTTATTTGGTGCTAGAAATGAGTAGTAAAGGAGATCTTTCGGTAGAGTGTCTCAGAATCGCTCAGTTTGGTTTAACGGGTGTTAGACGTGTATTTACAGCAAACCATCAGCACTAGTTCACGCAAACGTGTAAGTGGCTCCTCCAACTCTCTCTCATGGGAAAATCGAGCAGGGAGCTCTGTTCACACTTTATTACCTGTTAGAATCGATACATCATAAAGAGTGTGGGAGAGATGGATTTCGGGTTCCCACGCGTTGGCCTCTCCAAACGACATCTTACACACACTTTGTCGCCATTTGGTTCAAATGTCATTATTTCACAGGTATTTGCAGAGCCGTGCGTAAAAGGCGGTTTTACGCACGAAGCGTAGTTGGCACGTTCAGTGGAATTTGCAGATTCTTTGTAGTTTAAGAAGCACGCGTTGAATTAAATAATGGATCCACTGAATTGCGCTTTTGTTTTCAACATGGTGGTGTCTTACATCCACAAACAAGGAGAAAACAATTTACCTTGCTTTGCATGAAATAATTTTATATGCGATATTCAGTCATCAGTGAATCTCTGAATGAGCGTTTATTCTAAATGTTTTCTCTTGATTTCTTTAGTCTTTTTTGTCGCTGTTGGCCTGAGGCAACCTGAAACTCGACGTCTCGTTTCGACCTCAATAATAATGGCGCGCGTCACCCACAGTCATTTGTCTGGGCTTCACGCTGTTTTGGCGGATGTTTGTTGCTTTCCCTCACAAATGTAAATGAGCGTCGCACGAGCATATTACACCTTTCACAGGCGCGTGCCGGTCACACTCAGCTGGGCAGCAGCACGTGCTGAGAATAAGTGAGGGGTCCTGTTGGCGCGTCAGCTTGTATTCATCTTCAAATAAGTGTTAAAATATTTTATTAAGCAAACAATTTGAAGTAGAAAATCAACAAAGTTTATTTGATTTACATTATTCACTTTGTTGTAATGTTTTTTTTTAACAGTTTAATCTTTTTTCCCCACTGACGGGCCTGTGGCCAACTCTCAAACTATGGAAGACTCAAACTACTGGAAAATAAAAGAGACTCACAGCAGAGAAAGGGTTAACTTGCAGAGCTAAATGTTTTACAGACATTAACAACTTTAACTAATTTCCCCTCGGGGGTTAATAAAGTTTATCTATATCTATTGAGTTTGGTGACTGGAGTAAAGTGAAGTCTGCGATCGGGGTGGTGGGAGGGGCCTAAAGTTACGCCCACCTCAGGCTTAAAACCCCTCACTGAAGCCTGAGCGGTCACAATCAGCTCTGACTGACAGACTGACGCAGCTACAGTTACCGCTGAATAGTTGTTGGACTACAATCATGAAGTTGCTTCAAGGTTCAGAGGACGCAAAGGCCCAAAAGAAGGTACTTGTATCATTCATGTCTTCACGGAAAATTGCAGATTATTTTGTACGCCATTACACGGTGTGTTGACTGAACTGTCCTGAGATGCACATCGCTCTATATGTAGGACGGAATCGTGGATTTGCAGTAGACTTCAATAATTTCATATTGCAGTCTCGTTTCATTCATTAATTTTATTGTTTCGTTTCTGTTTCCCGCAGATTCTCAAACCTCAGGTGGAAAAGCGTCGAAGAGAGAGAATGAACCGCAGCCTGGAGAGCCTAAAGACTCTTCTGCTACAACGACAGGTAAAGGCCACATGGCTTTGGTGGTCAGCTGGTCCATCCTACAAGATTAAAGGCATTTTAAAGGGAGCCATGGGAACCTGTTTATTAACTCTTTGTTTGTGTCCCAGGAGCAGAATCGACGCAGAGTGGAGAAAGCTGAGATACTCGAACACACAGTCCTCTTCCTCCAGAACACTGCCAAAGGAGACAAGACGAGCGCTGGAGATGGTGGCGGAGGCGAGAAGCACTCCTTCCAAGACGGCTTCTCCACCTGCCTGCAGAGGGCTACTCAGTTCCTGGGACCCGAGGGGAAAGGCTTGTGGCTCGGAGCAGCACTGGATGCTCGCTTTGCCCGCCCTGATTCTGCAGCCGTCCAGAGAAGAACAGAGGCCCCATCCTCCACCAGCTCTCTGCTTCTCAGGAAGTCGTCCAGATCCATTCTCCAGATGCTGATAAACAGGTCCGGACACAGACTCTGCACGCCTGCCTTAAATGTGACAAACTGTGCTCAGACCCGAGGAGAATCACATCGTCCTCCCACAACTCCCCAGCAGCCCCACAAAGCGACGAATAGAGCGAGCAAACAGAGCCCGTCCCAGAGCCACCCGGTCAGCCAGTCTTTGTGGAGGCCCTGGCCCTGATCACCACGCATAAGAAACTGAACTTTTAATGACTCTAACATGCTGATTAATATTCAGACAACAGCGTGTGTTGTCCATTGGTCTTTCTACAAGGACATTTTCAGTGCAATGTATGAAACACGGGCTTTCTGTAAATTCTGATAAATGTGTAGATATTGTAAATTTATGATGATCACATCTAGTGCTGCTGCTGCCTTCACAGGCCAACTCGTGATCATTGTGTCATTTCTTAAGTATTTTTGCACCTTAATTTATTTTGTCACTTGTAAATAAACAAAAGGAAAAAATGACTAAACAATGCGTATGTGTTCACTGATTGTTTCCTGGCACGTGTCTCCAGGAGCCTAGGTGTGGACTGTAAGTGCTGCCTCACGTGAGGATGAAAGGCACCATGCGGTGACATTTCACACAGTTTGACACAAGCTAATCCTCTCTTCGCTACTTCCAAAAACTATAACATACACCCCGGTGACCAAAAGTGAATACCACACATACATTTATATTTAACTAAATAAATAATTTCAGATTGATAAAGGAGCTGACGCCGTGCGTAAAAGCGCTATTCCCGTGCGTAATGTTAAATCTTCCTGCTTTGACATCGGCACCGAGTGAAAAAATGTTTTGCCCGTTTAAAGAGAGATGTAATTAAGAGAAAGAAGCGCTGCTATCCCATTTACTGCAGAGAGAATATGGTGTTTTTGTCCTGCGTAATACTGTAGGCTGCACGCTCCCAGGTCACTGAACTGCAGAGTTGCTCATGCTCACTCTTCTTTCTGTCTGTAACCCATTTGCACCTCAATCGGAGGTGAATGCGCGTGGGAACGCGGGAAGTGTCCCCTCCATGTGCCACCCTTTCCACCGATGTATCAGTTTTAACAGGTAGTAAAGTTGTAAATGCAGCGCCATTTCCCCCTTTCCCACGAGAAAGAGTTGGAGTGGGGGGCGGGGGAAAACCCAGCTGCACGCGCCAGTCTGGATCAAAGCTCTGCATACAACCACAGTCAATCCATGTGGTTTTTATAGCTCAATACATTGTGCGTGGGAGATCTTTTAAAGTTTTAGGACATAACTTTATGACATGCAGCTGTGAGTGTTCAAACACATAGGAACTTTAAATTCTGGTAACATACCAAATATGTCAGGCTGAACTTTGTATTGAATTAGACAAAAAGACATCTATAATTTTTCCTTTTGATATGATTGTGCATATAGGAAATATGTGTAATGTGGAAGAACAGTACAGCAGTGCAGTGGGGGAGTCTGTTGTGAACCCCAACAGTGTGGCTGTCTTGCCATGTTGGGCACATCCACAAAATTCAGCACAGGTGAAAATAAAATTAATTATCTGTATTTTTCACATGAAAATTCACTTTATTGCATGCAGCAACAGGGTTTTGAAATCTTTGTGCAACTATGTACATTATTTCTTTTTTTTAATCATTTCTCCTTCAATATTTCTGCAATAATCAGAATTCAACCTGTTACATGACAAAACAGTGTGAATACGCTGTAGTTCAGTTTCAGACTGGCTGCCAGATTCACCTCAGTTGACTGGAATTCATGTTAGATATGTTCTGTTAGTTACCTATTTGATTGTGCCAGGTAACAGAAAATTTTGAGTTTACAATATCAATATCCCCCCTCCCTCATAAAAAATATAATTCTAATAATTTAGGCAAGGTTGGGTGAAAACTGAAGTGACCCCAGAATGACACTAAATAAAGGTTGGACTTCTTCCAGCTGGGGGCTATTTGTAAGCTTTCTGCTTTGCATTGAGAGCAACAAAAATATTCCTGATGCCAAACTAAAACTCAGTGTCCCTCTGTCGGAGTAGTTTTTTTTTGAATGGACAGGCAGCTAAAATTTCATTTATTTTCTTCCTCTTCTCTACAAGGCTGTTTGTGTGGAGTCAGTAGCATGTTTTGACCTCTCACCTCTAGATTTCTGCTCTGCGCTTGTTGAACTCACTGCTGCTTGTTCTGCTCGACCGGGATTGTCAACATTTACATTGGGCTGGCGATCTGACTGGGCGGCAGCATCTGTGGGAGGTGAAACAACTATTCTTTCTATGGGCTCAGTGGCTGTTCTGTCTGTCACAATAATATAATTGGGCTCTGGCTGGTGGGCACTGGAGCGACGCTGCAATGCATGCTGGGTGCAGGAAAAGGAACGCTGCCGAGGGGCTGGCTGGGGTGTGAGGAAGTGAGGTGTCGCAGCTCTGGGGACTTCCTGATGCCTGTCACGATCCTCGTCTTCCGAGGTCACTTCCTGTAAGGTGCTGATTGGCCGAGGGGAGCGACCCATGACTCTTGGAGGGACCAGGGCTGTTGCTGATTGGTTAAGCTGTGGTCGCCAATTCTGAGGGGAGGGGTACTGCACTCTGTTCATTGACCAATCACTGACAAGACAAGAAAGTCATCAGGGTATTAGACTTGATCCATTCACAGACAGGCTGGCAAATAGTTGTTTTTCTGTCAATGGATTAATCAATTAACTGACTAACTGTCTGATTGTAAACTTCTGATCACCAGAGGGCTGATAAAGAAACACATACTGTTGTCTTTATGTGCACTATATTTATGAAAACGTACTTTTGTGGTGGCGTGGTCATATCCCGATGCCCCACAATCCCAGAGAAGGAGGCACTTCTTCCAGGCAGGCCTTGTGATCCGACCCATGGCGAGTACATCAGAGTGCGGTCCTCCCACAGCATGTCGTTGGCTGAGTCGACGGGGACAGGTCCTCTCTGAATTTGGTGGGCCAGTAGGAGCTCCAGGACCTGATGACGCATGCCCTCTCTGGCCACGTCGATCGGCCGACGCCCCCTTCGATCGTGCAGGTCAAGGTTGGCACCATGAAGGAGGAGAAGTCTGGCGGTGTCATAGCAACCGTGGAGGGCAGAGAGGAAGAGCGGTGTCTCGCCCTACCAGAGACATAATCATAAATATATCATACTAGTGAGATGTTTGAAAGACATTTAATCCAATCTGTCTTACAGTACAAATATGAGTGTGATTCAATGTGATTCTTAATCCCTCTTAATACCAATAGCATGAAGAAACTTTCAAAGCTCACCTTGTTGTCTTGCAGGTCCACAGCAGCCCCATAGCGTATGAGGGTCCTTGTTAGGGAGAGGTGGTTTACTGAGCATGCCCAGTGCAGGGCTGATCTCCCTGAGAGAGACAGTGTGAGTGGAGGTGAGGGGGAAGAAGGGAGGGAGTAAGTCAGCCAATGAACAACCATTACACAACAGAGTCGAGCCCAGATGGTGAAGAGAGGGAGAATGAAGGGAAGGGATGTGGAGATGAACTGCTTCAGCTGAAGCGACAAAGAGATGACAGAGATGGGACATAAACACTGAAAACAGGAAGACAGAGGTCTGGGAGACACCAAAAGCAAGAAGAAGAAAGATGAGCAACAAAGTTAATATGTCCAACGACCAGAGTTTGAGCTCTATAGCACATTAACTTTGTTCTGAGTCGGACGAGGGCAGCAGGGGAGCTGGAGGAGGACGGAGAGGCAGAGATGGAAGCCATGGAGAGGAGAGGACAGGACGGGAGAGGAGGGACACAAAAAGAGGACGTGAGAGAGACGGGGTAAGTTACACCAGTTACTCAACCCCTCAGTGTACAGGTGTCAGAAAATAATGGCTTGCTCATGAGCTGAACATGCTATTTTTGGACTGGTTGCAGTGAAATGTGGTACAGACATTCACGCCCCCCTCAGGGTGAACCGTAATAATCACTTAGCTTCGTCATCACTTCAGAATTTTAATTTGTTTGGTTTATGACCAATTTCAAAACATTAGTTCTGTTAATTATCAAATGCTATAAACATAATATCTGCTAAACATCAGCATGTTAGTCTTGCCACTGTGAGCGTGTTACCATGCTGGTGTTAGCATTTAGCTCAATTTAGCTTCACAGAGCCGTTAGTTCGCTGTAGACTTGAATTAAAAAGCTTTTACAAAATCAGTCTCTGTTTTTCCCCCAATCAATTCATGTATGGAGGTTAAAGCAGAATTTGTCAGGCACCAAAAATTACATGTAAGTGCTGTTTGACTGAGGTTTGTGGTTGAGTCAGACTTTCAGACATCGAAGTAAAATGAGTAACTCTGATGGGGATGCGTTACCAGTATGATCCGTGTTGTTAACTGGTACTCCTGCTCGCAGCAGCTCCAAAACCACTCTGTCCAGCCCGCTACGCACGGCTCGGATCAGAACCACAGACCCATCTGGGCCACACCACTCTGCCGACTGTGAAGGCAACCAAGCCATGATGAATATAAACCTCAGGTAACACATTTAACACAGTCAAACCAAAACAATTAAGTACTAAACAAACACGTTACTTGTTACTTATAGAAATAACAAAAACAAGCAAAATCAAAGAAACAGCAAAAAAAAAAAAAAAACTAAACCAAAACAAAAAACATTAAGACAAGGAAGGAGAATTCACAACATGGATAACATAATATTAACCCTGAAAAGAAAACAAATAGAGGACAGACCTGCTGAGGAGGACTGAGCAGAGGAGGAGGCATGGCGTTTCTCTCCCATCCTCTAGGTGGAGCTAAGGGAGAACAAGAATCATTTAAGGACATAAGAGTTTTGATACGCATAAACACTATGGAAGGATATAGTTTACATGCAGTCATTCACACATACACTGTGTATATGAGTGTAGTGTCTTTACTGCATAAAGTCTTTCCAATTTTCACAGTAAATGCAGGCTGAATTTCAGAATATGTCATGTGGCAATATGATGTGGTTTTAGTGAGAAAATGAATGAGTTGACTGAAAATCCTCACGCTGTATGGGTCTGCGGGGCTGTGAGGGTCCAGCTCGGTAGTGTTTTTGCTCCTGGGTCCTGTGGTCACAGATGGAGGCGTCCTCCTGTCGCCTGGAGCATCTTGCATTGATGTCTTCCATTGAACTCTGGGTAAAGTCTGTGTCACTTCCTACATCCTGGTCCCTCTTGAGAGGCCTGAAGACAAAAGCACAGTTTTTATGTTGCATATTAAAAACTGTTGTGGTCCCGTGGACTTCTCCTTCACTTTTCCTGCCTTTTTATTTTGACTTATGAATCTGCACCACACCCAAACACAAGGGTTTGTTTTTGTAAAATGTAATCAGGCAGAGCACAGTAGTTTTTAAGAAAGTTAACATGGGCCCTGAAACATGGCAGAGAAATTTACCGTGTCACGGCAATGAGCAATTTTAAACAATATTTATGCGAGAGAGACAGGAAACATATGGAGAAAGTTTCTGCCTAACAAAAGTCAATAATCAAATATGTTGAGGTTGAATTTTCTGTCAACTCAGTTCATCAAAATTAATCCTTTAAGCACAAATGTTCACCATAACAGACAGGTTAACATTAACATGGAGAAAACGGCAGAGAGTTGGCTTCTTACTTCCACAGCTACAGGTTTAAATTGTTGTATTGGTATTAGAAAAGTTTTGAGTAATTTCTCTCTTCAGCAGCTGCTGCTGTGAAAGTGGGAAATGTGATGTGAAGTGTTCTGGGACAAAAAGTGACATTCAGTCTTCACAGTAACTCTACAGGATGAACGCTCATTTGTTTTAGAATAAACTAAACTTGTCTGCATGAGATCATTCCTCTGGCAGACAAAACATCCTCTCAAAGCATCTCCTCTCACCGCATTCGAATGGCGTCCTCGCCCAGAGGTTCCCTCCTCCTCTTTTTCTCTGCTTCCTTGGATTTTTTCTTTTTCCTTAAGCTGATCTTGTCTTTCTCCCTACTGGATCTGACCCTCTGCTCTTGGTGGGCTGCGTGCGGTGTCCAGGACTTGGCTTTGCCATCATTGTTGGTGACCGTGGACCGGTGTCTCATCCTGTTATTGCCCTCCCTCTCCGCCCGCTGCTGCCTCACCCTCCTCACCACCAGGAACAAAACCAGGGGCAGCGCCAGCAGCAGGCCAACTGCTATGGCAACCACAGCCCAAAGCCACACAGGGTTTGACTCTGAAAGAACAAATGCTAATGTTAATGTTAAAAAATAATTTCAGCTTTGATCAAACACACTGGCTAAAAAGCAGCCCTGCCATATGACGTTACCTTTGTTAACTCGACCTCCCCTAATCTTACCAAAACCAAAGTATATGTATTCTTTATTTAAAAATTACCATTTTTAATCTTGTGCAACAAATCAACCTTATGGTTTAGTTAGTTCTACATATAAGCCTGAAAATATTTGTACATCCCTCTCTGCTGTATATCTAACAAAACTCAAAACCTGCAGCAGTGACGGACACATCTACACACTGGAAACGGAAAGGTGTTTTATAGCGTTTTGTTTGGATGAAATTCAAAGCTGGATGTGTGTGTGTGTGTATATGTGTGCAGGCGACAGGACATGTGAGCCTACCTTTGACTTCCCCTTTTACCATTTCCTCCTCCCTGCTTCCTATTTCCTCTCGGACACCTCTAATGCCAATGACGGCGTTCAGCTGAGGGAGGGTGTGGAACGAGGTGGTCTTCAGTAAAATTACAGCACGTAGGAAACTGGCTGCTTCGGTGGCATAGGGGAAACAGTTAGAGGGCGAACGGGAGCATGGCCTGTTGTCCACTTGGAGGAAAAGGAGGGAGCTAGGAAAGAGAGAGAGATTGTAGGAAACAGGACTTTTGACATTAGCACCCTCTTACCAAATAAATAGAAAAATCAACAAAACATAATCCTGAGATAACTTGCTTCCAAAATGGAAATAAATAGATATGAAAATTCATATCAGTATCCATGCAAGCCAGTCTGAACTGGGATCAGTTCATGGTTTTCTTTTAAGCAACAAGCTGAAAAGCTCGTGAAAAATCCTAGACTTTGACAGACGCTGCTTTTGTTTTTCTTTTGAAGCTCAGAGAAGGCTGGTCACTGCCACCTCCTCACAGGTTTGTGATTTCAGGTGATTTGTTGTTCACGCACCCATTCGAGTCAGCCGGTGTTGCCTGGGCCAGCAGGTCGGCGAGCTGCTGAGCGTCAAAGTCAAACAAATTCCTGTTGGTGGCGAGGGGGGTGGACCCTCTCAGTTTGAGTGGTGAGTGGAGGAGGACGCTGAGGGCCCACAGCAGGGAGCTGTTGGAGAAGGTGTTACGGTGAGGGATGTTAGTGTGAAGAACCAGGGTGCCTTTAGCCCATAGAGGGCTCTGGTGTGTGAAGCAGTCGCTGCCATCCCATCCACAGGGGGCGCTGTCACATCCCTGCTCGCAGTGGGAGTTGGCATAATGATCGCGGCAGTACTGGATGTGGGCCGGACTGAGAGCCACGATGAGGAGGGATGAAAGGATATAAAGAAAAAAGCAGAATATTAGACAAAACAATTTTTACTTAAGGTGTGCTTACTAGCTTTCTTTCCCCCACCTCATGCTCTTTAAACGAAGAACGTGAGATGTGGTATTCAGCTTTCAAACTGCTATTTTCAAGGTCAAGAATGAACTTTCATTCTCAGAATAGAGATGTTAGTATATGTGCAGGGAGCATGAAGGATCATTACTATTATTTGTTTGTTTTATACTGGCATTAGATGACTTTATGGACAATTCACTGCAAGAATTCAAATTTCATATTAAAAATAAACATAAACCAGTGCAATTGAATACAATTCAAAAGGACAACCATAATTTGCCTGGACAAATAATTCAAAACATTTACTAATAAGCTTGAAATGCTTTTGTAGCTATTCTCATGAAGTCCTACGGAGATGACAACAAAGGTGTTTTACTTGCAATGGCTCCTGTCCTTCAGGCAGTCGAAGCCGTCTCTGAGACACTCGGGCTCCATACATTCTCTGTCACATGACCCGTCTCCAAACTTGTCCTTACAGTTTCTGTTGACTGGACAATGACCCCATGGATCACCAGATGCAGCTGTGGAGACAAACACATAAACTGTGGTCTTTTTAAACAGTTCTTGTGGTTAAAATCTAGAAGATTGTCCTGTAGATGAATTAAGTTTCTATGTGTCTGCCATTTAAACAGCAGGTGAATTGTGTCTTCAGGTCAGCACTGAGAAATGTCAAAGGCAAAGTCTTTGCATCACTTCCACATTCACACGTACATGCACTCAAAGCAAATAAAGCAAAATGTGTTTTATTTCAGTAGGACTTGCATTTTTTTTTTCATGCTCCCAGAACCCGACATTATAGAGTACTGAAACTGGCTGTGCAAACTGTTTTCCCTGTATTTTATCGCAGGACCAGCTCAGCCACTCATTGTTTCAGAGCATTAGCAACTATTCATAACAATGCAGGTCAAGCCATGAAAGGTGGGCCCTGATATGGACCGTTAAAGGGAACAGGAAATGGGACTGACATAAACAGGAAGTTTCCAGGAGAAGCGAATAGCAACAGGAAATGGAATGGGCTGGGGACTTGATAAAGGTCGAAGGTCGTCGCCATAGCAACGAGGAATGTGATGGAGTCGGACAATGGGGTTGGCAGGTGTGTGCGGGGACCATAAAGTCAGAGCAGAAAAAAAAGCATGGACAATAGAGCTGAAATTAGACTTGGTAAGTGTTTTACACTTTTTTTTCACTTGATCAGCAAAGAGGGACTTCCTGGAGCAGGAGGAATAAAAATATAAGTTCTATTTATATAAAGACATACAAGAAAAATAAATAATAAAAGTATGTCAGTAAGGAAATGAAGCGGTTAACATAAAAAAAAACTGTTAGGGAAAAAAGTTTTTCACTTTGTCATTAACAGAAAATTAAAAGATGTTTACAAAATACAAATATGTAAATTTCAAAACATTTAAAAAAAATTATACATTTGGAGAAAAGTTATTTTCAAGGAAATCATTATTCAGTGAAAATACAGGGCTTTAGTATGAACAGGTCATAAGCTAAGCTTAAAAATCAATAATTAATTTAACACAGCTCAGGGAACAGTCATCACTTCTTTCAAACTGGTCAACATTTGGCGTTCAGCTGCACTTTGAACAGGTGCCGTGTTTCATGTATGTATGAAAGAAAGATAAATCTGTAGACAACAGAGCAGCTAACTCACCTCGACATGTCCAGCTCAGTCCCAGCAGAAGAAACATCCTCAGAGCCAACATCTTCAGGCTCTTCAGGTCACCAGCTGTGGGCCTTTTCTTCTCCCCTGCTCAGACGGATCAGAGGTCCTGTCCAGCTGTTTGGTAAACCTGCCTCTGGTCTACAGAAGCTCAGCTGTGACTCACAGCGTTTGTAAATCTGTAACCCCGCGGTGCAGCTACAACCCCGCTGTTCACAGTGAACAGTTAACTCTGAGGGAAGCCGCCCAATTTCATCACCACCGTCACCACGACCAACACCTTCTAACACCACCCAGTCCACTCTGTTCACTCGCTCTTTTTTATTTTTTTTTTCAGAGGCCCTGCGGATATCTGGACAACTTCCTGCCACTGTGTGGAGAAGAATAGGAGGGCAATGACTGTATGTGCATGTGTTTGTGTGTGTGTGCGTATTCAAAGTTCTTACTGAAACTCAACTTGAACAAAAAAAAAAACAACACAATATGGGTTATGTGAGCTGCTGGTGTGCAAAAAGCTTCAGCAGTAGTTTGAATTTGACCTTCTCAAACAAGTGCAGAAGCACACGCACACACATCTGTTTTTTCCATCTGCTGAGTCCAAAAAAGTTGACTGTGAATGCTCTGCCTCTGACAGGACTCTGTAAAGTGCTTCTGTTATTTGTTCTTATTTAACAGAACAGTTTAGAGCCAAAGTTTCTTTGTCAAGCACAGAGGGAAATAAATAAAAACAGATAACTAGTTCGTGGTGTTGTGAGTCCTTTCAGACACTTTGACCTTCAACGTGTATTGAAATTCAAAACAAAAGAGTCTCAGAATATGTTTTAGTAAATTTTTTCCACATTTAAAAGGGTTTCTGTTTTAGTCATGACCTTATGTGATGGTTGACAAAGACTCTGAAAAGAACTTGCATTTTAAGGAACAACTTGGACTTCTCCACTACACAAACAAACTGCATGTACTGCTTAAATAATAATTCCACTTAAGTGAAACAGCTCTTCAGCTGCATGAAGACGACTGGATCGCTTTAGAAGAAGGAACCACTGTCTGTGCTTAACAGGATATAATCAAGATCAGTAAGTACAGTCGTTTGGGCAAAGTCTTGGAATCAAACTTTCCACAACGTGTATATGATCATGCTGTATGTAATGGAGTAATACACAGCAGATATTAACATGGCGATGAAATCCAACATAGATCCTTTTCTACTGGCTACCTGCTTTCTCTGGCTGTGGCCCTGGAGCTCCTCTTTCCATGCAGTATTCCTCCCAAAGCTCATTCAACAAGTTTCCTGTGGCACCAAAAGTAAAACCTTGATCCTTTTTGGGGTCGCACAGTCCCAAATCCATCTTTTTAAACACAGCACAGAAAACCTGCCGTGAGAGTGGCGTCGTCTTCTTCTCTAAGCAGTGGTTGTAGTAGTGCCTGTATACCTCGGACATGTTTGAGAAGACCGGCTCCAGATACAGCTTAGAGATGGCTGTCCCGCAACAGTATGAGGGCACTTTCGGTAAACTCTCCAGGAACTCCTTCAGGACTATGTGCTCTGAGGCTTTACGAGACTTCCTCTGTGTTTGCTTCTTAGCGTTTTCCTCTGAATTCCCCTGCTGGGATGCATTTTGTGCCCAGTTAAGCACTGACCATTCTCCGATCCCCAAAGTTGAGAGAAACATCTTTTTGCAAACCTGTTTTCTGTCCCCATCGGCTATCAAATGATATCGCATCGAGACTGATCTTCTCGACTGTGTCCACGGTGCTCGCGTTCTTTCCACCGGGTCGCAGTCAACTAGTCCAGACACATAGATCTTTCTCTGAGTCCAGTTCATGCACTGCCAGAAACTAGTAAATAGGCTGCTCCTCGATTCCTCGCTGAAGTCAGCACAGAAGCGGTTGGAGGCCCTTTTGCAAGCACTGGACGTGCATCTTGGTCCCATTGTCCTCTGAGCTTTAGTTATGGTCACGCCATCTTTCTTTCGTTTGCTAATGTAAGGTTTGCCCTCCATTCGAAGTTGCTTCTGTCGATTTTGCTTCCACGTTAGGGGCTTGGCAACTCTGGATTTCTTTCTGGCTGGCCCCTCTGGTTCTGGTGCCCTGTTTTTGTCTTTGTCACTGACATTCACTTGCTCTGCAAAAAAACAAGGAAATTTCATTAATGTTATAGTCCCACTGATAGTGGGGAGAGTCTAAATATCTGGTAATGATATTTGGACTGATTTTGTAATTTTTTAAAAACATAAACAAACAATCTTGATACTGTTTCCTTGGATTTTTTTGTGATCAACATACACACCGAGTGGGACATTTTACGGTTTTCAGTGCTCTCTGCTTTCACTGCTCTCTATGCTGGAATTTCTTGTTATTTATTGACTAAGCTAATATCAGCCTAGCAGGCTTACTGGTCTAACTCCAGTTAGCTCAAATTAACATGCATGAAGCATTACTGTGTACACTGAAGTGTGAAAAATGCCTGTTACAATTTCCCAGAGCCAAAGGTGACATCTCGAAATTGTTCGTTTTGTCGATCCGGCAGTTATAAAGATAAAGACATTCAATTTACAATGACAGAAAACAGAGCAGAGCAGGCATCATCATCGCATTTCGAGAACTAGAACCAGCAAATGCTTGGCATTGCGCTTGATCAATGATGGTAATTAATTCTTTAACAAAACTGCTGTATCGGTTGACTAATCAATAATTCAGCTAATTGATTCTGCCCTACAACTAAGTTTAGAGAGCTGAAAAAAGTGAAGAAAAACACTCACCCTGATTGGCTTCCACAGTATTACTAAGTGCAGAAGGAGCAGGATTCTGTTGTGGGCACTGAGGGACAGCCTGCCTCTTTTCTAATTTGTTTTCATATGATTCACTCTTTCTTGTTGCTCCTTCCTGTGCCCAGTTGAGCACAGACCACTCTCCTATGCCCAGAGTGGACAAGAACATGTTTTTACATACTTGTTTCCTTTTGCCATCCACCATCAAGTGATAACGGAGCGAGACCGATCTTCTCGACTGTGACCCCACAGCTCGGGATCTCTCCACGGGGTCACGGTCAACTTGCCCTGCTACATACAGTTTTCTCTGCGCCCAGTTCATGTGCTGCCAGAACTCGTCGAACACCTTCTGCCGTGCGTCTTCGTTGATTTCATTGCAAAGCCGGTTTGATGCCTTCTTGCACGCATTCGAGGTGCACCTCTGTCCCATTGCTCTTGGCTGTTTTGTCACAATCTCGCCGTCTTTTTTTCGTTTGCTTAAGTATGCTTTTCCCTCCATCCTCAGCTGTTTCTGCTTGTTTTGCTTCCACTTTGATGGATCTGCGATTTTGGCTTTGGGAGTTTTTCTGGAGGCCTCTGCCTTATCCAAATTTGTGCTTCCGTTTTTAGCAGATGTATTAAAAAGTGCTGTAAAAAAAAACCCCCAAAAAACAACAAACAAAAAAACAGCTGGATTAATGATTCGTTTATCAAACACAACATTTTCAAATGGCTAACTTAGATTTATACAGTACATTCCCTAAATGTACTAATTACTAATTAGTATCAGGACTAATTTCCGATAAAGGTTGAGCATTGTTATGACACATGCCGCCACTGCCTACACGAAACCCATCCATTTAGACTAAACTTTGACAAACTTAAGCAACTTCAATCTGTTCTTTAAACATATATATAATCTGATCAAGATCCAGATTAATATTACATTACCTAACCTTCTTAAAACTACATGTCAGCTCCAGTTATAAAGTTATACAGGACTTCACCACACTGTTACTTACTAGTGTCAGTACCCAGAGGCACTGGGTTCTGCAAAGGAAACTGGGGAATCATCTGTGCCATTATCACCGAGTGGGACCTTTTTTTGGACGGTCCATCTTTGTCCACATCAGATTTCCTGCTTGCATCAGAGACATGTAGATGATCTGGATGGAACAGCACATATACAGTACATCTTGCTGATTATTAATTCTCATGAAAGATAACTGCTCTGTATGTTTAAAAAGCATCAGACACTCAGACTGACACTGTGATGAGCTCTGAACTCATACTCACCTGGTGGGATGTGGTGCAGCCCAAAAGTCTCCGTGACCGTGGGTCTGTGAACAGGGAGGTCGTTGGTGGGTTTGGGAAGGAGACCAATATCCTCCATTGCTGCAATGGCTAAACATAAGGAACAGGTTGTTGAAGCCTCGTGCATCAAGCAAAACACCAACATGCTTTTTAAATTCACTGATTAGTTTTCAGACTGTTCATCCATTTACACCCCATAGCTTCCTATTTGGCAGTTAAAGGGAAAGTTAAAGGTTTCACAAAACTGTTTTTGATCTGCAAAACCTGATCTGATGCGGTCAAGATGAGGGAAAAGGCAGTGAAATTATGATTACTATTAGGCTACTATTTTTTCTTTTTTACTTTTATAAATATAATACAGTTTTCCCAAATAGTAGTTAGTTTTTATAGTATAATAGTTTTTAGAACCTGAAACAAATCTAAAAACACTGTTCATCCTTTCTTTTTCTTTCTTGTTTTTTTTTCTTTTTTTTTTTTAACGGTACACAACAAAGCCATGTGTCCAAATCCAGGTGTTTTTGCGGCTTACGTAGAAGTAGGCGGTGCAGGGCCTGACATTCATCGAAAAGGTGAGTGAAGAAGGCTGTGACGGTGGGCATGACAGGTATTTCATTAAAATTGTCTGTTGCTGATTCCTAGTCACTCTCCGTGCAGGCTTACCTACGATAAACCCTTGAACACGGCACATGTGTGTATGTTCAGGTGTTGGCTTACATAGTGTGATACATTTGAAAACGTCCCGTAGACCCGTCGGTTCCATCCAGATCAGATCAGAAGTCTCCCCGCTGCCGGTTCTTTACTCCATCACGGCTCCGACAGCGAAGCCCAACATGTGTCAGCTCGGTTCTCAGCTCAGGTTTTTTATTTTCCTTTATATGTTAAGTGTCGGATCTGAGGAGACTCACAGGCAGCTGCCATGTCTGAGCATGCGCACTGGCTTCGAAGGCAGAAATGAGCAAGTTTATGGTCAGTCATTCAGAAATAATAATAATAACCTTATATTTAAGTAAAAAGATCTCCATCCTTCGCAGATTAAACAGATTGGACTGGATTTTCAAAACATACACAGAAGGAAACATATTCTACGTGTCAGTGATTTATAGTGGCTTGCAAAGAGGTTGCTTAGAATAGCAAGAACATTTATAGCTGTGCTCATCCCATTCTTCTAACATGAAAGCAGGGGAAAGGAAGGAAGCTATTATGGAGTTCAAAGTGTCTGTGGGGGTTTTTGGTCTCACAGTTGTCTTTTTGGGCTGTAACACAAGGCAAAACCACCGGCGGGGGGATAAGAAAAGAAAAGAAATCCCTACATATTTTACAAATATTACCTGAGAAATGGTAGTTGGTAATATTTCTTCTTGGTAATATTATACATTAATAATGTATGATATTATTTATGACATTATATCTGCATATGTTGAGGGCATTAGAATGGGTTGAGCAAAACAAACCAAACAAAGTCCTAGTCTGTAGTGATGCAGTCTTTGCCCTGTACAGTCTTATGTCAGGCCCACTCAGTAATCATCAAGATTTCCTTAATGAAATAATGCTAACACACACAAGAATAAGGAAGCGAGGCGCACAGAGAGAAAGGGAATTGTATGCAGAGAAATTAATAAAGAGGGAAGCATCCAACTGGTTTTTGTGATCATTACCAGATATCAGCAACTGTAGAGCACGTACTTAGTTAATTGCAGTAAATATGTATCAGAGAGAAAGGAATATATGGTGGAGGAAATGAACAGATTAAGGTTAACAGGAGCTGGAGAAAAGACAGGAGGTGCATGGTCAGCTTCCTAAAGGCAACAAGACTGAATCAAACGCGACATGTTGGACGCTGTAGGAGGTAATTACCTCCAGCAGAGGGCAGCAGTAGAACATTTAGGGTCCAAGCCGCCGTTAAAAACCAAAGAAGAAGAGGAATACAGTCTATGACCACAAGAAGAAGAAGCAGCAGCAGCAATAAAGTTCCGGCAGTTTCACCTTTTCGTCACGCGGTGTCGCTGTTGGACTTTTGGAATAGTCCAGGTTCACACCGCGCGCAGCTCATATTATTATTATTATTATTTTTAACCTGTAACATAAATGAAAGCTGTTTGTTTCACGTTTATGAAAGCTGGACTTTGAACAAACACGGTGCCGCGTACAGTAAATGTCTCGCCCACCACTGCGGCGGACACGGACACGGAGGGGACTTTCCCTTAGCGAGAGACTATAAACAGTTCACGTAGTTTCGGTTTCAGTCTCAGCCGTGTTTAACGTCTGAGACTCTGCTGCCGGCCCGGAGCTGGGTTACTAAATTGACGGTTTTAGTTTGCTACGGACAATATCGGCGTCGTTTCTCGCTCTCAGGTGAATATCAAAGGTGTGGCACAACAAACTTGTCTGTTCGAAAGGAAGCGTAAGTTGTATTTTAACACCTGGCACTAGTTAAACTTGACGAGCTAACGTTGCTAGCATGGATTGTGACTAAATAATGTTAATAGCTATGTTGTACCTTACAGTCTCTGGCTAATTCGTTCGTTTAGGTGTGTAGGTGCATAGGCGTGTGTGTGTGTGTGTGTGTGTGTGTGTGTGTGTGTGTGTGTGTGTGTGTGTGTGGGGTAGGAGTACTGTCTTGCCGTTTCAAAGAAATCAGCCGACTAAGTGAAAATGAAAGTACGGCCAAAAACGTTTGCAGTCAACATAATAACTTATCAAATTATAGGTCTAGTATATGCAGCTACACAAGGGTGGACAGGAAGAATATTTCTGCCCACAGGAAAGACACATCCATGCTAAAGTTTCTGAGAAACCAAAACCTGACCCTCCGTGTCACTTGTATTTGCAGGACCTGCAGCATTATGCAGAAAATGAGCTACTTCTCCCCCCTGCTCTTTATGTGCTTTGATGTGTGTGTGGTGCACACCATCGGCCTGGCACAGCTGTCACCTCTCCTCCTCTCCCATCCGTTCCTCACTCTGTGGGGAGGAGGGGTGGTCCGGGCCTTCCTCCTCGTCCTCCTCACCTTCACCTACCCCGGAAGCCTGCCGTGGATGAGTAGCTTCCAGGGGCTCCAGAGCTTGGCGGTCCTTTGCTTCCACTTCCCAGTGTACACCACTCTTTGCTGGGTGCTCGGGCAGTCCACGCTGGAGGAACTGTGGGGGTGGCACTCATGGGACAGGGTGAGTGTCTGTGCTCCTGTGTTTGAAACCGCGATCTGTTGTAGGATTGATCAGATTGATAAAACAGATGGCACGTTTCTTAACACATGTTTAGGTTTGTTAGTATGTTACTGGGTGTGATGGATTCAGAACAAGGCCCATGATGCTTTGTGGGTCTCAGACCATGATGTAGTTTCACATAATGGTGAAAAAGTATGAGACACTAGATTTCCGGTTCAGCTGCAAACAAGTTTTACACCCACATGTTGTTGTGTCCAAAATCCAAACCAGGAAAAGATTGTTAAAGTGGTTAAATAGTTAAAGTGCCTCACTCAAGTGCATTTGGTGGGTGGGGCACAGTAGATACCAGAGGTGGACTGTATCTGATAAAGTGCTGTAGAAGTACAATTTTTAGGCATGAGAATTTCCACGTTATGTCAATTTATACCTTTACTGTGCTACAGATCAAAGGCATTAAAATCAGTAAAAAGAATCAAAGATTTTACAGTAAAACACTGAAAGAATTAACAGAACTTTAAATTAATACTTTTAGTATTTGCATTTTGAACTTGCAGAACTTTTACTTGTAACTTTTACCTTTTGGTATTTCTACTTTTACTAAAGGATCTGAGTACTTCTTCCACCACCACTACCAGCCACCCCTTTGTTCCTAGTTCACAGAAAGACCAGACTACTTACTTTGATTAAGATTTTATTGATAGTGAACCTTGAACAGGAACAGGAGTGAAACCAAAACCAAACCAGGCTGATGATCTCGAGAAATCCCCCATTACTCTTTTACTCTGTGGACACAAATGCTTGGAAACTAGTTTCTTTAATGCATTTTCTCTTTGTCCTAACATTTGCAAGAGTTGTCTGAAGCAATGTGATTTGTGTATTTTTTCTGGATTTGTGTATTAAACCTGCCATTTGTGTTGCAGGTGTTGCAGGGTTATGTTGTGACAGTAGTGGCCTGGCTGTACTGGAGCCGATATGTGTCATCTCTTTTGCTCTCCTGGGGCCGATACATCTCATCTCTGTTCATGAAGACGCCCGCGGAGAAGCCTAAAGAGGACACAGACTCCCCTCTGAAGAGGCTGATAGGATACATGCTGCCCTATTTGTGGCGCTTTGTTTTTGTGTTGTCTCTTGTGGTTCTCTCTTCTTATGGTAAGTGAGACAGCACCTTAATTTAAGGTTTCATGTTCTCAGCTTCACTCACAAAGCAGTTAGTATTAACTAAGAATAAGAGTAACCAGGTTAGAATCGAGTAGGTTAGGTAGTTAGGTCAATCCAGCAGTAATTACATTGACAATCTTTGTTCACCACAGATCAGTCTTGTGATAATGTGATGTGACCTTCTGATCTCAGGTGAGATGGCTATTCCTCAGTACACTGGCCGAGTGGCTGACTGGATCATGAATGAAGAAGCACCTGACGCATTCACAGAGGCCATCACAATCATGACACTACTGACCATTGCCAGGTAATGTAACCTAAGTTGTAACAAAGCAGTTCAAGCATCACTGGTAATAAGGTTGTAAAATACCAGAGTTTTACAGTTAAGCTTAGAGTCTTCAAAGATTTCAGTATCTCAAATCTTTGTCTCCTCTCTTTTTCATTAAAGAGAATTTTTTTTCAGGTTGAAAATTTAAGGTTAACGTAGTGGTGTAATAATATCCTTGTACTGATTTTTTTTGCTATACTTAATAGTGTAATTTGTCCTCTGTTGTATGTTTCAGTGCTGTGCTTGAGTTTGTATGTGACCTCACGTACAATGTCACCATGAGCCGCGTACACAGCTCGGTGCAGGGAGTCGTCTTCCAGGCTGTGCTGAAACAGGAGATTGCTTTCTTTGATGCCACTTCCACAGGTGAGTCTTGTACAACCTGTGCTTTACGACTGACTCAACACAGTCATCTTTAATGGAAATGTGTCATATACAGTGGTTCATTGTGAATAAACCTTAGACATTCTTTTGCGAAGACTAATGCACAGCTCTTATCTCAGGTGAACTGGTGTCCCGCATTACCACGGACACCAACGATATGAGCGAGGCGCTGAGTGAGAAACTAAGCCTTTTGATGTGGTACACGGCACGCTTTGGCTTCCTCTTGTTCTTCATGGTGAGCCAGTCATGGAAATTGACCCTGCTCACTTGCATGGGACTGCCCATCATCTGGGTCATACCTGAACTCACTGGACACTTCTACCAGGTAGAGATGAGTTTCCCCACATTTCCCTTATTCCACTTTGAATCTCTTGATCCTAAAAAAACAAAAACCCAAAACAAAACAAAGTTCTGTCAAAAATATTTTCAGTGTAGATAAAATGACAGACCCTGAGCATAGAATGACCAGTTTCACCAGAAAGCAAACCAATTATTATTAATTACAATTTATTTATTAAAATTTCTCCTGAATTTTATCTAGTTTTAATTATTATCCACATTTCAGACTGTTGCTGCAAAGGTTCAGGAGTCACTGGCCAAGGCCAACCAGGTGGCCACAGAGACCTTCTCCTGCATGAAGACAGTGAGGAGTTTTGCCAACGAGGATGGTGAGACAGAGAGGTACAGACGGCGGCTGGAGGACACTTACGCCCTTAATAAAAAGGAAGCAGCGGCCTATGCAGCTTCTAACTGGGCCAACAGCGTGAGTTGAATACAGACGTGTTATAAAGTATTTGCAAATATTTCTTAGCTTTTTTGGTCTGTGAGTACGACAGTGGGAGTTAACATTGAGAATAATTGCACGTAGTGTCTGCAGTGTCACATAGAGGTTGCTGACTGGATATTTTAAAACCCGTGGACTTTTTTATCACTTTTCACTTTTCTTTAACTCATTTCATTTATCAGTTGCTACAGCCAGAAAAGATCATTTTGAAATGCAGCTGGTCCGTACGTTTATTGAAGTGAAATAATTTTTGAGTTTCTTTTAACACAGTTTCTTTCATGGGAATAAAAAGCTTACCATGTTTTATAAGCTACTACTTTTATGTGCCCCCAGATGACCACTTTGGCCCTGAAGGTGGGCATTCTGTACTATGGAGGGACTCTTGTGACCAGAAGGGCCGTTAGCAGTGGAGACCTGGTGTCATTCGTCCTTTATGAGCTACAGTTTGCCTCTGCAGTTGAGGTGAGCCGCAGGCCGAGCAGCAGATAATAGTTTTGTTCAAAATATCCCGCAGTCTTACCAATTAGTGCCCAGTTTTGCTCAACCTTCACTACGGCTTCTCTTCCAGGCTGTCATGCGTTATTACCCAGAAGTGAAGAAGGCGATTGGTGCCTCTGAGAAGATCTTTGAGTATTTGGATCGGAAACCCCAAATTCCCCCAGATGGCATTTTGGCCCCTGAAAATCTGAAGGGACACATTCAGTTCAGAAATGTTAGATTTTCCTATTCTGGCAAGACAGATGAAAACAATCTTGTTCTTAAGGTATGTATGTATGCATGTTTATCACTTGTGCATTTATTATATTTACAATCACATTTTCTTTTAATCACATATTCCTCTGTTCTACCAGGATGTGTCTCTGGAGGTAAAGCCGGGAAAAATTACTGCTCTCGTGGGGCTTAACAGATCAGGGAAGTCCACCTGTGTCAAGCTGCTGGAGAGGTTTTACCAGCCCCAAGCAGGGGAGATCCTGTTGGATGGGAAACCACTGCAAAGCTACAGAGACCAGTACCTACATGACAAGGTGGGTGCTTAACAGAAGCAATATGCAGTTGGTTTGTTTTATATTTTGTAATTGACTTTAAGTAATTAGCTCACACTGACATGTAGTTTGTTTTAAAGTTATCACCATAAGAAGTTTAAAATATCTTTAAACTGTGGAGTTTTTGACCACTGGTGAGTTAAAGTTTTTATGAGTGGGTCCGTGATTTGATTCTATTGAGCACAAGGACATAAGCTTGTGGACAAAACATACATATTCCCGCCACTTGTTGATGACAGTTGGCAGTGGTAATGAGCCAAGAAACCTTGCTAGGTGCCCACATAGGGAGTGAAGAAGACTGTTTAAGGATTTTTGGGCACTAGGGGGCAGAACAACAAAAAGTGCTGTCCTAAGGCAGTGTAGAAAAATGAAAGTTAAAGTTAATGCCTTAACATTTGTCCTTAATGAAAAACAACATATTAGTTTTAAATTCCTATGTCATCATTAAAAAACAACAAAGACTGCAAGGACCTTTTTAGCCTCTCGGGACCTTTCCTTTGGGACACTGAGGATGGTTTGCAGAATTTATTTTTATTATCCAATTATCCAACCTTTTTACACTACTGTGTGGGTGAGGTACTGACACCCTAAAGGGTTTATTAAGTCATCATACCGCAAAAATTCTAGATGGCAAATATGTAAGTGAATCTTGCAGCTGAGACCAGAACATGGAAATGAAATTAAAGTAGCCCAGAGCTGTATATGGATGACATTAAAGGGAAGGTGAATCACAGTTTATTGAAAATTTCTAGTTTCCCTCGTTGCAAACCATTCTTAGATTCAGCTGTGACAATTACTGTGCCACTGACATTTCCTCTTCATCCTGTTTGTTTATAGATTGCTGTGGTGAGCCAGGATTGTGTGCTGTTTGCTCGCTCTGTGAGGGAGAACATCAAGTATGGCTACAGTGACGCCACTGAAGAGGACATGTACAGGGCTGCCAAACTGGCTAGTGCCCATGAGTTCATCATGGAACTGCCAAATAAATATGACACAGGTCTGTCCCACAAACACTGGCATTCAGAAGAATCAATCCTGAAATGGAGTTCTTCACTGGGTTTTTTTTTTTTGTTTTTTTTTACATTTTGGAAGAACACTCACTGTGTCAAAGTTTTAGCAAAAAGTAAAATGTATTAATATTTTTTAATTATTTAATCCATCCTGCTGGTTATTGAACTGAATTCTGTGTGGTATTGAAAAGGTCTTAAACCTTAAGTTTGTAGAAACCCTGCTGACAGTTGTGGAACGGCAGATGAATTTAATTAAGTGCTCCTGAAACCAACAGCACTTTGGCCTTGTGGTCTTGCCCAATGCAAAAGACATTCACTATTCCCCAAGGAAGTACATAAACATAATAACAGTATGTTGTTTTGTTGCATAGATGCTGGGGAGAAGGGAGGTCAGGTGTCTGGAGGCCAGAAGCAGCGCATTTCCATTGCAAGAGCTTTAATCAAACGTCCCAAAATCCTCATACTGGACAACGCCACCAGTGACTTGGACACTGAGAATGAATACCAGGTAGGAAATTCTTTTGTTTCTCACGTTCTTGCTCGTTATTTTACTTCCCTTTCCTACATGTAACACCAAGTCATGATTGTATTTGACAGGTCCACCAAGCTTTGTTGAACCAAACCAACAACTGCTCCGTGCTGTTGATATCCAACAAGATGAGTGTTGTAGAGAAGGCCGATCATATAATTGTCCTCAATGATGGGATGGTGGAGGAGGAGGGCAGTCATGATGAACTGCTGAACAGAGAAGGCCTTTATGCTCAACTGGTAAAAAAGCAGAATATGGGCTTTCAAAGAAGCCCCTAAGAAGATAAGAGGATGATACACAGTGATCGGTCTGGCTGGTGGTTGCTCTCAAGCCAGAGAAGTCAAGTTACAGGAAGGTGACGGGTTAAACGTCTAGACTTAAAGGGTCAAAACTGCAGCTACACTTGTACTGTAAAGAATAACTTTATTGTGAGACTGCTCTTGAAACTACAAGTACCGGTAGACTTTTGACTCTTTAAGACTATTTCCTTTCTCCGTGCACCTTGAAAGTAGGTGAAGTTGGACCAGAAATGCCTACTTTTGAATTCCAGATTCTGAAAATACTGCCTGGAAAAAAAGAGGTAACCTTCGATCAGCAGCCCCAGTGCTTAGCATCTAACCCCCAACTTCTCCAGGAATTTTACTTGGACATGGTGATATGGATGAAATCTTCAAGCACAAAACATTTAAATTTATATTGTGATATTAATTTAATTTATGGATAAAATAACCAGTCAGGAACCTGTTTCTGCCCAATGCAGCAATGAAACACTTTTACCATAAGTGGTAGGGAGCTACGATAAGGTTCTTGCCTTAACATCAGTGTTTGGGCTTTGACAAGAGAAACTGAGGAACCACCAACCCTTCAATTAGTGGACCACTCATTTTACATGCTGTATAGAACATAGTTTATAATTATCTTTCACTGGATTGCTTCATACATATTGCAAATGTAGATTTAGAAGAGATGAATCAGCTAGATTTTAGATATTTCAATTTGCAATAATTGAGTATTTCTACATGTGGCTGTATTTATTTTTCATATGTGTCAAAAGTTTTATCTTTGCTGTACTTTTCCCAGTATTGATTGTTCCTGTCTAATGTAAATAACTTAAAAGCACTTTTGCCTCCCTGGAGTTACGACAGTAAAGCTTTTGAATGAATGAATTAGCCAACTTTTCTTGTCCACCACTTTTTGAACTTTAGCTAAAGCTCTAAAAGCGTTTGAGTTGATAGAAAAATAACATTTTTCAGATAATTCTAGAGAAGAGAGCTGCTGTTTTCCCTTTCCCCTTTGAAAATGTATGATTCCAGCACAAGCTTTTAAGGGAATTCTGTTGCTTTAGATGCACAATCTCACAATTTCAGAACCTGTAGTAGTTTATGTGCTGAAAAAGTCCTTACATATCTATTAGCTTAAAAATACAGTTTGCAACAGGTAATCCGAAGGTATCTTATGAGGCAAAAGACCTGCATCAGCGACCCAGACACTGCTACAGATAATATAAATAGATCGTAACACCATTCCTTGCAGACAGAAGGACATTCATATGTGAAAATAAAACCATATCTGTAGACACTTCAAAACCAAAATCTCAAAAACTGAATCAATTTAACGCAATGCGACGCCTGCTCCCATTGTAGCCAAAGAAACATAACAGAACAAGATGTACAGAGAATAGAATGAGAGGGGGCGTGTACTATGGTTGACAGACGTCTGCTTACAGCCAACCAGAGATCAGAAACAGCCCGCACGTGACAGGAAATGCGCGATACTGCCACGTGGTGGATTTATATAGGGTTAAGCGGAAGCGTATAGGCGCCATTTCATTGCGGAGGAGCTCGGTGGTGTTTTAGTGGGAGTGCAGCGTCAACAGCGGTGGAAAAATTGGATCGTAATAACACTCCGCCTTCAGCCCGATGGAAGCGGCCATCAACCCGCCTCACGACAGGTAATGTCCGCAGCGTTTTTGATCAAACTGAGGAGCTCTTATTGGCTTTGCGGCGCCCACGAAGGTGGACTAACGTTAAATGTCATCTTGCTACGTTACTGTTACCGCTAGCATCCGAATAACAACGCTAGCTTGTTTAAAGACACATACTGATTTTAGCTAGCATTTACAGCAGACTGTCTCGGCGTGGCTTGCTGAACGTCAGCTCAATTGTAGCAAGAATTGTAGACCCGCTTCTTATTTAGCTTTTTAGCGATAAAGTGATCTGGCTAAGGGAAGACAAATGACAGCTGCAGCCCCACCGGCTGGGTCAGCCGGCTGCTCCCCGCCGGCTCCTGTTCATTCGTTGCTCAGATATCCTGCTAAAGCTAATCCCGCAGCTCATGTGACTGTAACATTAGATAAGTGGTAGTAAATACTGTGCCTAGTACGGTTCCACGCTCGGGATTTGATAAGCAAGAAGAAGGTGGCGGTCCTCAGATAGATTTTTGTCAGGTATCGTAGCAGCCCGGTGACGCGAGCTAGCACTCGGTTAGCAAACATCGAACGGCCGCTTTTATGCTTTGTCAAAATGACTGGAATCGACCGACCGGTTAATGTTTTGACCCTTCTTATACAGCAGCACTGTTAAGTAAAGTCTTCGTGATTTTCCTTTGTTCTTTATTGTTATTTTATTTTTTGACATAACATAATTGTCCGTCATTCGTTGCCGTCATTGTGTGGTACTGTTTACAAACAGCGAGGGCGGGGCGTCCAAACCACGCGATCCTCAGCCGTTGGATTGTAAATGTGAGCGTCTGGTTTTTCTTCCATTGTTTTGATTTAATGATAAAGACGGTTTGGAATTTTTACCGTGTGAATACTGGTGCATTTTAGCAGTAGCAGAAGTTGATTCAATCCAAGTTTAAAAAGCAAAGCCACATGATATTATATATTATAAAGTCTAATAATTGCAATCTCATGTCTGTGAAATGTTTGCAAGAGCTTTTTTTTTTTTTTTTAAATCAGGATGCCGCTTTCAAAGTGTGTTTAAGCCACATTCGTGAGGTCTGTGGCTTAAAAAAAATCATTATTGTGGCAGAATTGCTGTTAGGCAGTGATTCCGTAGGGAAAGAAAAGCTTACATTTTCCCGGTGGTGAACTGACACTTGTCCCTCATGATGATTGTTTTGCCTTTGTGTTCTACATAAAACCTACGCTTTGTATATACGTTTGGAAGTTTATATTATAATGCATTAACTACACAGTGGCTCATGTTTTCCTTAACACAAATGCGGTTCAGCCATTCTGTGTGTTGCTTGGATTCTGACTGATGTAGAAAATAAGCTCACAGGCTTTGCCACAGTTTGTGTGTCAGTGGGGCAGCTGTGTGACCTGAACCGTGGGGTGAGATTTAGCTTCTTCTAAATCTGGTTTATGTGTGGTTCAGGGAGACTTCCTTTGACTACATGGATTGAGAGACCTCTGTCACGTAGAACATAACTCTGGTGTGGTCTCGTTGGACCACAGACGAGACTGAAGCTCACGTAACTTGTGGAGTATTCATAACATTTTTTCTATTTGTATGGGGAAAAAAACAGAGCACACAAATTTTACTCAGAAGTGCAAGATTGATATTTTATTTGGTCCTGCTTTTTATGTTTTAAGAAAAATATTAATAAAAATATAAATAAAAGTATTTATCTTTTGTGCCATTGTTTGTTTTATTTATGTATCTGTAACACGGAACTAGTGCTACATATAAGACTATTTTTTCAATGATTCATAATATATTTATGAGCCACGGTTTTGAAATTAGAGCCGTTTCCTGTATTCATGTGAGCTAAATATAATAATATGTCATATTTATTATCACCCAGCGTTATTATAAGTTAGTGTTTGATATTTTTTTTAGGTGGTGAGGACCCATGCAATGGTGTGTTCCCATGACTGTGCTAAAAGTAGCAGCCTGTTGATAAAATCCTGTTTTCCTCGATGATGTTTAGCTGAGCAGGAGGCAGACAGAGCCATAGCTTCACTGGTCATAGGGGTTACAGGAATGAGGCATGTATAGGCTGCACCTTTGACATTATTGGATTTTCCATGAGTGCTGGCGTTGATACTAGTGGATGGCAGGTCAGTGAATCGACAGTTGCATCAATAAAGGTGGAAAAAGTCAAGCACCCCAGTGAACTCAAAATTACCATTTCCTTTAGGCTTCTCTTTCTCTCTGTGTGAGGATGTTGTGTGTCTCTGTATTCCCACACAAAATGTATTCACTGTTCTCCTTTTTATTAATGTTTTATCTTAGGGTAAAGGAGTGGTACATTGTTGGTATGCTGGTAACATGTCTATTCCTGCAGTTTGTGTGCAGAATTCTTTATTATTCTTTATCCTTTATTATTCCAACAGGGGAAAAAAAATTAAAAACTCTTGTTATCTTTTCCCCATCCTCTGGTCTTTCTGTCTCCTTTACTTCAGCTCCCTGGTCGGGTTGTCCGGTGGCGGGATGGACCAACACACCAGCTCAGGCAAACGCATTCGCAAGCCCTCCCTGCTGTACGAGGATTTCGAAAGCCCCTCTCTGCCGCACACGATGCCTCAGGGCCCCCCTGTCCCACCACAGCCCCCAGTCAAGGATCCCAGCCGGCCAGGCCGCATGACCAACCAGCTGCAGTACCTCCAGAAGACCCTTTTGAAGTCTCTGTGGAGGCACCACTTTGCCTGGCCTTTCCACGAACCTGTGGATGCCTACAGGCTTAACCTACCGGTGGGTTAAATGCTGGAGCTTTAACAAAGGCATTTTTACTTTTTGATGAGCTCTGTTCATGTTTCTGCAGATCAGTGTAGTGCCTGGGCCCAATTGAATACAGAAAAAAAACTTTCTCTCTTATTCTGTCTTTTTCAGGATTACCATAAAATCATCAAACAACCCATGGACATGGGCACCATAAAAAAACGTCTGGAGAACAACTTCTACTGCAGTGCAAGTGAGTGCATACAGGACTTCAACACAATGTTCACCAACTGCTACATCTACAACAAGGTAGGTTAAAAGGTAAAAACGGGTCTTTATCCATCCTGTTTGTTTTC